>NW_006159448.1:210035-258915 GCF_000334495.1 Tupaia belangeri chinensis | reverse complement strand
AGGTTTTTGCTATAGGGCCCGTGCGCTCGCCAGACAGACAGAGAGAGACAGAGAGACAGAAAGCAAAAAATCACCCCCCAGGGGGGATGGCCACGTTGCAATTCCTTCTCCTCCGTTCTCCTCTCGGGATCTTGGGCATGCACACACATGCGCCCGGCATGAGTTTTAAGCCACCAGGTCTGGGACGCGAACTACAGTCAACTACGTGGGAGTCCAGCGACATAGCCATTACGCTAACTGCTGGTCCCATCATTTTTTGTTTTTTATTTTTAAGCTTAGTCTTTCTGACTGGGGTTAGGTGGTATCTCGTTGTTGTTTTCATCTGCATTTCCCTTACAATGAGGGATGTTGAGAGTATTTTCATATGTCTTTTAGCTATTCATATGTCATCTTTAGAGAGTGGTTTTTTTTTATTTTTGAAGTTTAAAGAAAAAATTTATTGAAGATCTGAAAAACAATTCCTAAAAGATCGACTTCAGAAAACTGTAGCTACACAATGCATTGTGTCTACCATGTTAAAACGTGCATTAGACACAAATACAAAACCATGGAACATATGGATTTATTAAAGTAATTATGCACAGGTCCAGTGCTGAATCTTTAGGATACAATGACTACATTTCTTTTTTCAGTCTTTTCCTGGGATTAATAATTGCCAACATTAAAAAACAAAAAAAGGAGCACGAATGGGTAATTGTGTTCAGTTATATACACTGAATAGAACCTTTGGCACTAGGAATCAGAGCATTTTGTCATATAGCATTAACACATATTATAAAAGTGCGTAGTGTCAAAGGAATAGAACCACCAGCATTCAAAGCAGCTTTGCCAACTAGGCAATTAAACACTCTACCGCATGTTTCTGTTGTCCGTCATTGAATACACTGGTAGCAACTTTGAAATGAAAAGAAAGAAAAGGAAAAAGGAGCCGAGCCCCTTTTATTTTCTCTGTTTAAAATCAAACAGAAACAAACATCAATTCTGTTGTACACTAACATCTTCAAAGTACATAGTTTGTACAAGAGAAGGACTAAGAACAAAAATGTGTTTACAGAGATCCAAACACAGATGAGCGAGTGAGCCCCTCACACAGCTTTCCGATGGTACTCTGGGGGAGCCACTTCATAATCGCTGGCACTAAACAAAGTTGCAGAATTCTTTGCCAGGTACTTTAGGAAATCGTGAAGATAATTCAGTAATACAGCAAGGCTCTTCTCATCAAGAGGTAAATAGGCCAACATCGCACCAATCCGTACAAATAATCTCAGTAGATGAGGTGCTCCAAACACCCGGGACATGGGCGCATCAGGGTGATCTGCAAGGATCTCAGCATACTGTGGTCTCTCAAACTTGTAGAGCAGCTGAGAGCCCAACATGACGGTGAAGTATTCTTTTATACCTGCCACAACTTCATTCACAGCATACTCCTTATTTTCCGAGATTTCTTATAATTTGCATAATCCTCCAGTATGGAATCCACATTCTTCTTAGCAGGAAGATAAAAGAGCTGTTTTTGCCGGGTAATTAAGTCCCAGTCATCAACAAGCCATGGTTTTAGTTCTTGGGGAATCTTCACTTTAACTTCAACTCTGTTCATGAATGTTTCCTCATTTTCAACAGTAGGATCTACTGTTTTTCCAAGGAGGGTGAGGTGTCCTTTTCTTCCGAGGAGGCCGAGGTGTCTCACTGGTACTGCCGCCATCTCCATTCCCAGGTGTTTTCTGTTTGTTCTTTTTTGTTTTCACTTCAACATTTTTCTGCTGCAGACCAGATGTCTTCTTTCTTGGCGCAGCTCCTCTCATCTTGCCCTCTGCACACTGCTCCTGATTGGCTTTTTGAAGTTCTTGCTGTTTCTGCAGATTGGTGTCCACGTATTTGAGTACTCTGCTCTCTGGAACCCATTCTTCCCGATTTTTATTCCAACCACTGTAATGTATAAAATATTTCACTTGCTTATCCTTTATGGCAACTTTCACACACTTTGCTTCATAAAGGAGAGGTCCATGAAAGCACAGCACTCTTTCACCCTCCTGAAATTTAGGCTTCGGATCCTGCTTCAGTGCCATTTATAAGTGATTTGCCGCCTCCTAGAGAGTGGTTTTTTCAACTCATTCTCCTATCTTTTAATAGGATTGATTGTCTTTTTTCAGAATCACTGCTTAAGTTCCTTGCGAATTCTGATTATCAGTCCCTTATTTGACATATAGTTTACAAAAATATTTTCCCATTCTGAGGGCTGACTATTCACACTAATTACTGTGTCCTTTGCCATGCAGAAACTTTTTAGTCTGATGTAATCCCACTTGTCTATTTTGGGGATTATCGACTGTGCTTTGGGGGTCTTATTTAAGAAGTTTTTTTTACACCAATGTCTCTCAGAGTTTCCCGGTGTTTTCCAGGAGCAGTTTTATAGTTTGAGGTCTTAGATTTAGATCTTTGATTCACTTTGACTTGATTTTTGTCAGAGGTGAAAGGTAGGGGTTCCGATTCATCTTTCTGCAAGTGGAAATCCAATTTTTCAAGCACCATTTGCTAAAGAGGTTTTTCTTTTCCCACTGGATTAACTGGTACCCCTTGTCAAAAAACAGTTGACTGATTAACTGGTACTCCTTGTCAAAAATCAATTGACTGTATGTTTGGGAACTTATTTCTGGGGACTCTATTCTGTTCCATTGGTCCACATGACTGTTTCTATGCCAGTACCATGCTGTTTTGATTACCATAGCTTTGCAGTATATTTTTGGGTCAGGGAGTGAGATGTCTATAGGCTATTCTTATTTTCTCCCCTACTCTGCTTTATAATGATTCTTATCTCAACACATCTACTCTGAAGTAATTAATACTAGTATTTCAAACCACATGATTCATAATGGTGTGTTTTATGCAAACAGAGGAATTCAGGGGTTACTGTAATCTATGCACAAACACAAAGTAAGTAGATAGAGAGGTAAATAAGACCTAGCAGTTTGTCCTCAAGTGTTGGTTGACCAGAACTCAGGCAAGGACACAGAGAAGAGATTTCCTTATAATGATGAAGGATGACATAGAACCTTACCCAAGGAGAGACCTTTTTGAAAGCATATGTGGAATTATAGATTTGATGTTATGGAGCTAATGCAATTGAAGGAGTTAGTCATAAGCCATAGCTAGTTAATTCATGAATTTTTCAGAACCATGTAGCCTATCCCCCCAGGGTAGGAGGGTGCAGTATTTACCAACGAACTTCTGAGTGAGAGAGCCCTGCATCCAAATCCCACTTCTGCCATTCCCAGGATCCTCTGTGATGCTGGAATAAGATATTTTAAAATACTTAATCTGAGGACACCTGTTTCCTGCACATTTTAAAATAAAATAAAATAAAATAAAATAAAATAAAATAAAATAAAATAAAATAAAATAAAATAAAATAAAACCTAAAAAGTGGAGGGAGATGTCCATATCACAGATACACACTGATGGTGTGTCAGTGGCTATGACAGATGTGGTCATTGCCCTCTAGAGAATAATCATGTAAAGAGATTACAATATTGTGACAACTTCTTGATAGAATAACATGATGATATAATAAAGATCTATAATAAAGATCTATAATAAAGAAGCAAAATCACCCAAATGCTATTTTGCCTCGACTGTTTTCATTACGGAAAATGAACAGAGCTACATTTCAACTACGTGTTGGTGTCATTAAAGGGCTCTTCATTTCTGAAGACCCAGGAATTTTTCACAAACTAATCACAGCAACAGCGTCAGAAGCTGCAGTGATCGGGCAGGCGGGGACAGTGCATATAGTACCGTGGAGACTTTTAGGAGAGAGTATCATTTATAAGTGCAGCTTTGTAAGTCAGGAATGGCTTGCTGGGTTGATTTCATGTGATTTCATTTGATGTGGATGCCCAAATGTGCATTTATTTAGGATTTACATCAACATGTTCTAGATATATGATCTAAGGCACCTTCTGACTCTCCCTGGAACTTATGTTTAAAATAAAAATGTGTCTTTTCTATCTCATAGAATGCTTTTTGAAAAATAAAATTTGAGGGGCTGGCAGGTGGTGTGGTGGTTAAGGGTGCTGGATTGCCACATGACCAACCACGGTTCAAGTCCCAGACCTGGTGGCTTGCTTTCTCACTTTCTCTCTCTTTCTCTCACTCTGTCCCTCTATGGTCAAATTAAAATAAATGCATAAAATAATTCTTTAAATAAATAAATAAATAAATTTGATTTTGTATATATAAGTTTTTTAAATATAGGGGCCAGCAGATAGCATAGAGGTTAGTTACTGGCCTCCCACACGGCTGACTGCGGTTCGGGTCCCAGAATCAGTGGCTTGAAACTCACACCAGGTATGTGTGCATGTATGCCCAGGATCCTGGGAGAAGAACGAAGAAGGGATTGTGCTGTGACCATCCACCCTGGGTGTGATTTCTCACTTTCCCTTTCACTGTCTCTGTCTCTCTCTCTCTCTCTCTGGTGAGTGCCCACAACCTAAGGCAAAAACGTCTACAAAAAAATTTTTTTTTAAACTTTAAAAATATGAGGTGCTAGCTCTGCAAGATTATAGCATGATCATGATGATAATACCCAAATAATAATCCAAATCCCAAAAGCAGGAACCATAGTCAAATTATTGTCTCTTTGTATAAAGAAGTTCAAAAATTAAAAAGTAAAAGAAGAGGGCCCATACGGTGGCAAGAGTAAAGTGCTATCCTCTGCAAGGCTGACCCACATGGGAGGGCTCCTGGTATGCCAGGAGACCTCTCTGAGTACCCTGGGCACCTGTGTGCCCGTGATCAGGACTGACTAAAGCTGGGAGTGGGTCAAGACATCACGATCCTGTCAGGAGTCTTAACTCTTTTTCACTTTCTCATGAAATAAACAAACTCTTTAAAAGATATGAAGGAGAGGGACCAACAGTTAGCATAGTGGCTGTGTCGCTGGACTCCCATGTAGTTGACCAGAGTTCGAGTCCTGGACCTGGTGGCTTAAACTCATGCCGGGCACATGTGTGTGCGTGCCCAAGATCTCAAGAGGAGAATGGAGGAGAAGGGATCGCAGCATGGCCATTCCCCTGGGGGGTTATTTCTCGCTTTCTATCTCTCTGTCTTTCTGGCAAGTGCACGCACCCTTTAGCAAAAACCTCTCCAAATAAAAGAAAAAGAAAAAAAATATATGAAGGAGAATTACATAAGTCTAAAGAGTTAAAAAAAAAATTGAGAGAAAACACACTGCAAATTGACATTTAAACTGAAAAATTCTGCAAATTATTAAGGATCCCTCATATACAGAGTATAAATTATTGAGTTCATGTTCCTTACCTAAATGTATGTGTCAAAACCCTAATGTGATGGTATTTGGAGGTGATTTCTCCCCTTTTTTAACGCTTATTCATGTATTTCCTCCATGACAGAGAAAGAGAGAGAGCTGAAAAGAAACAGCACTCCCGACAGAGTGCCATGTTGTGACCCACCCTACCCCCAGTCAGCCCAGACCACGGATGCACACCTGCCATGCCCAGGGAGATCCCAAGATGTGAACCCAGGACATTTCCCATGGGGGTTCAGACACATTGTTTCTATGCCACCACCTGGCCCAGGGAGGTGGTGCCTTGGAGTGTAATTAGGTCCTAGGGTGGAGCCCTCATCATGGGATCAGTGCCCTTATACAAAGAGAGGGTGTGGGATCAGCAGGTAGCATAATGGTTATGTTGCTGGACTCCCATATGGCCAACTGCGGTTCCAGTCCCAGACCCGGAGGCTTGAAAGTCACACCTTGTATATTGGGCGCTTGTGCACATGTGCCCAAAATCCCAAGAGGAGAATGGAAGAGAAGAGATTGCAGGAAGAGAAGAGATTGCAGCATGGCCATCCCCCCGGGCAGGGGTTGGGGGTGCGCCGATTTCTCACTTTCTGTCTCTCTGGCAAGTGCACGTTGCCCTATAGGAAAAATCTCTCAAAAAAAGAGAAGAGAGGAGAGGGCTTGTTTGCACAATTTCATCCTTTCATCCCTCTTTCTTCTTCCCCAATGTGAAGGTACAGCAAAAAAATCTGTGATTTGCAAACTGTGAGAATCTGCAAAACAGAAAGAGTGCCCTCACCAGAAACCTGATCTGCTGCACCTTGATCTTGCACTCCCCAGCCTTCAGAACTATGGAAAATAAATGTCTCCTATTTAACACCCAGTCTAGAGTATTTAATTGTGGTAGCTCAAACTTAACTATTACGCTTATTAACAGTCTGTCTCTCTGTCCCTCACTCTCTGTCTCTCTCACATCCACACATGTGCGTGCGCACACACACCCAGACACACATGTGTAATTAATTCATTACAATGAGCCAGTTGTCCTAAGAGCTTCACGTGTATCAACCGATTTGTGCCTGTCAACTCAATAAGGTATTGACGTAGATACAACCCAGAGGAAATGCAGATGCAATTATTTAGCTGTACTGTATCTATCTGAAGTCTATAGGAGAGCCTTCTGTACCATCATCCACGTGTACCTACATCTAAGTCCTCCATCATGACACAAACGCGACATGCTACGTTACATACACATCAGTGTGAATTGAGTACATCTCCTCAGAGCTTAACACGACACCAAGAACATAAATACAACGGTGAGCATAAATCTGACTTTCTTTGAAATAAAGTCATTGAAAAACGTTCTTGAGCCAGACCTATGGAACAAATTAAAGATTTAATGTATCCTGGAACATTTAATATATATATATTTTTTTTTTTTTTTTTTTTGGAGAGGTTTTTGCTATATGGCACATGCGATCTCCAGAAAGACAGAAAGCTCCCCACCACCACCACCCAGGGGAGATGGCCACGCCACAATCCCTTCTCCTCCATTCTCCTCTCAGGATTTTGGGCACGCACACACACGCAGCTGGCGTGAGTTTAAGCCACCGGGTCCCAGACTTGAACCATGGTCGACTATATAGGAATCCAGTGACATAGCCATTACACTAACTGCTGGTCCCAACTTTCTGTGTCTTAATAGACAAAGGAAAACTGTGAGTGGAGAGCAATCATCTAGCTGCTTAGAATATAATGAAGATGACTTTCCAGGGTTTCAGAGCCAGGATAGGGGTAGGTAGTTTCTTCATGTATGTTCCAGGTGGCCAAGGCTGCTTTGTTTAGTAAGAGAATACTTCCTTGAAGTGTTTCCCCAGTTTAGCTCAATTCACCTAGGAGTTAATGATTTTTGGCAATAAATTCTTTGACAAATTTGGTTTATTTTATCTTCTTCATGATATTCTGTGGCTAAGAAATCACAGATGTTTTACAATGAAATTGGGAGAGGCCACATCAGAGCTGAGAGCAAGATTCAATTTCAAACCCAGAGTGCTAGAAGTTAATCTGACTTAGGAGACTGTCTAGTAATATGAGGTTGAAAATTAGAGGATAGACCACTGCAAGAAAAGACTACAACCCAAGATAGAATTGCAGGATTTCCCTGACCTTATGTTGCTCTAAGACCTCTGGACCAGGGCAGGCTTTCTCCCAGATGAGCACAGATCTTTCTGGAATATTGATAAGAGAACCTTTCCTATGTGTTTATTAACCACTTTTACTTCTGCTTTTTAAGTAAACTGCCCGTGTTCTTTACTCAAAATGCCATTTAAAAAATGATCATAGCACATGTACAATTAAAGAACACAGTGTCTTAGAAAGATTGTCTCTTGTGTATATTAAAGAAAGTCCCCATGCAAAGGTATCAACATTATCAGGTAGAGAATGTAACTTAGAGAACAAAAATAACAAATAAAAATTTTCCACTCATTTTTTTAAAGCATAGGGGTTTTATTTCTAAGAAAGGAATGGTAGGAAATGAGTATTTTTTTAAGAATTATTTAATTTTATTTATTTATTCATTTGTTTTAATTTTGCAGGAGTGAGACACAGAGAGAAAGAGAGAGAGGGAAAGTGAGAAAGCAAGCTACCAGGTCCAGGACTTGAGCCCATGCCCAGCCATGTGGGAGTGTCCAGTGCCTTATCTACTATACCACTGTTGGTTCCAAGAGATTAGTATTTTTAAACATTTTTTTAAATTTTGTGTACTATCATAATTTTTATATTACATTTAATTACATGTATCCTTACAGCATATTACATTTCTTTTTCCAGCACATTTACCATGCATATCAATCAAGACAAAGACATTACTATCCACATCATCAAATAGCTTTTCATTATTTTTTTCAGATTATTATTATTTATTCTCATTTTGTTTAAACATTCGATCACTATATATAATTTGGCTTGGAAAGAGAATTTACCCAACATAAAATACTTCTCAGATCAGTTCAGTTGAGAATACTATACATGTTATTGTCAACAGGTAATAAACCATTTCTGTGTCCCACTAATGTCATGCCTCTCTATTTGTTCTCTTGCTATCCTTCTCTATACTCTTCCCTTCCCCTCAACCCCATTCCACACTGTCTTAGGCATTCATAACTATTTTCACTGCTTTTTATGCCCTTAAATATTTTTATCTCTACCATAAAGTGCAGATAGTCAGTATATATTAAGTGGATATAATATCTTTCTTTCATATCCTGGCTTGCTTCACTCAGCAATAGATCTTCCATATTTGACCACTTTCTATTAAAACCTAGGCTCTTGTTTTTTTTTTCACTGCTGAATAGTATTCCATAGAGTATATGTGCCACATTTTTTCTAGTCACTCATTTGTTTGTGGACATTTGGGTTGGTTCCATGTCTTAGCAATTATGAATGATGCTACAATCAACATTGATGCACAAGTGTTTTTCTGACTGAGCATTCTCCTGACCTTCGGGTAGATACCCAGAAGTGGGATTGCTGAATCAAATGGCAGTTCTATTTGTAGATCTTTGAGGAACCTCCATATTCTTTTCCACAGTGGCTGAATGAGTTTGCATTCTCACCAACAGTGCAGGAGAGTTCCCTTTTTACCATATCCCCACCAACACCACCTGTTGTATTTTTAATCTTTGCCATTCTGACAGGGGTTAGGTGATATCTCATTGACGCTTTAGTCTACATCTCCCTTATGATGAGGGATGTTGAGCATTTCCTCATATGATTTTTGGCTGTTCATGTCTTCCTTAGAGAGACTGTTGTTCAACTCATTTTCTCATCTTTTAATTGGGTTAGACCTTTTTTTTTTGAGTAAGCCACTTGAGTTCCCTTTGTATTCTGATTATCAGTCCCTTGTCTGAGGCATATTTCACAAAAATATTCTCCCATTCTGAAGGTTGTCAATTCACACTAATTACTGTGTCCTTTGCTTTGTAGAAACTTGTTAATCTGACATAGTCCCACTTGTCTATTTTAGGGATTATTTGCCCATGCTTTGGGAGTCTAATTTAAGAAGTCTTTGCCTACCCTAGTGTCTCCAAGTTTCCCCAGTGCTTTCCACCAGTAATTTTATAGTGTGAGTTCTTAGGTTCAATCTTTGATCCATTTTGAGTTGGTATTTGCTAATGGTGAAAGATAGGGATTTAGTTTCATCTTCCTGCAGGTGGATACCTAGTTTTTCCAGCACTATTTGCTAAAAAGGTTTTCTTTTTCCCACTGTATTGACTGGCATTCTCTGTCAAAAATCAGTTGACTGAAAGCTTTGAGATTTACTTCTAGGATCTCTATTCTACTTCATTGGTCTACCTGTCCGCTTTTGTGCCAATACTATGCTATTTTGATTCACAGCTTTATAGTATATTTTGGGGTCAAGGAGTGAGATGCCACCCACTCCACTCTTCTTGCACAGGATTGATTTGACAATATGAAGTCTTTTATGATTTCAAACAAATTCTACGATTATCTTTCCTAGATCTGTGAAGAATGTCTCTGGTACTTTGCTTGGGATTTTATTAAATATGTAGACTAATTTGAGTAGAATTGCCATTTTGATTATGTTAATTCTTCCAATCCAGGAACATGGGATGTCCTTCTACTTTTTTGTGTGATTTTCAATTTCCTTTTTTTAGTTTCTCAGAGTTTTCTTTGTGAAGGTCTTTAATGTCTTTGATTAGATTTATTCCTAGGTATCTTATACTTTTTGTGGCTATAGTAAATAGAAATAATTTCTTCAGTTCTATCTCAGTCTGCCTGCTGTTTGCATATAGAAATGCTATAGATTTTTGGATGTTGATTTTGTATCTTGTCTCTATTGTATTCATTTATTACTTGGAGAAGATTTCTTATGGAAACCTTTGGGTCTTCTAATTATACCATCATATTATCTGCAAATAAAGATATTTTCAACTCTTCTTTACCTATTTTAATGCCTTTCATAGTATTCTCTTTTCTGATTGCATTGGTTAAGACTTCCAGCACTATATTAAAAAGCAGTGAAGAAAGTGGGCTGCCTTGTCTAGTTCCAGTTTTTAGTGGGAAAGCTTTTAGCTTTCCCCATTCAGTATAATGTTAGCTATAGATTTTCATATATGACTTTTACTGTGTTGAGAAATGACCCTTCTATACTGATCTTACTGAGAGACTTAATCATGATAGGACGTTGTATTTTTTCAAATGCTTTCTCTCCATCTAAAATGATCATACGGTTTTTATCATTTGTTCTGTTAATATGGTGTATTATATTTATGGTCTTACATATGTTGAACCACTATTGCATTCCTGGAATAAAGCCTACCTGGTCGTGATGAATAAACTTTGTTATATGTTTGTGGATACAATTTGCAATTATCTTGTTGAGAATTTTTGCATCTCTATTCTTCAGAGATAATGGTCTGTGGTTTTCCTTTTTTGCCATGTCTTTATCTGTTTTGGGAATGAGGATGATGAAGGCTTCATAAAATGAATTGGGAAGGTTTTCTTCCTTTTGGATCTTTAAGAATAATTCGAGTAGGATAGGGTTAAATCTTCCTTTACAGTTTTGTAGAATTCAAAAGTGAAGCCATCCAGACCTGGGCTTTTCTTTGTCAGGAGGTTATTTATTACTGATTCAATCTCCTGGCTTGTTATGGGTCTATTCAGCTTTTATATGTCTTCCTGATTTAATCTTGGTAGATTATATCCATCCTTGTTCTCTTGTTTACTGGCATATAGTCACTCATAGTATCTCTAATGATGTTTTGTATTTTTATTGTGTCTGTTGTAATGTTGCCTGTTTCATTATGTATTTGATTTATCTGGTTTCTTTCTTTCATCTTATCAGCCTAGCAAATTATGTGTTGATCTTGTTAATCTTTTCAAAGAACCAGCTTTTGCCTTCGTTTATTTTCTGCATAGCTCATTTATTTTCTATTTCATTTATTTCTGCCTAAATCTTTATGATTTCTTTTTACCTGGCATTTTGTTGTTGTTGTTGCTGTTGTTGTTGTTGTTTTTCCAATTGTCTGAGGCATGATGTTAGTTTGTCTATTTTCCACCTTTCCATCTTTTTCTTATGAGCACTAATTGCTATGAATTTCTCTCTTATGACTGCTTTTGCCATGTCCCATAGATTATGGACACTCGTGCACTCATTAGCATTTGTTTCCATAATTTTCTTTTATTTCAGACTTAATTTCTTCAGTAGTTAAGTCGTTCAGAAGCAGGTTGTTTAGTTTCCATGTGTTTGTATTTTTGAGGGTGTTTCTTGAAATTAATATAAAGTCTAATTCCATCATGGTCAGAGAAGATGCTGGGTATGGTTTCTATGCTTTTGAATCTGTAAAGGCATGATTTGTGTCCTTTCATATGGTCACTCTTTGAAAAGGTCCCATGCCAGGGTGAGAAAAATGTATATTTTGTGGTCTTAGGGTGAAAAGTTCTATAGAACTTTGTCTGTCAAGTTCACTCGATTTATAGTGTCACTTAGGTCCTGTATCTCTCTGTTTATTTTTTGCCTAGAATATCTGTCTAAAGCAGATAATGGGGCGTTGAAATCTCCTTTTAGTTCCAGCAGTCTTTCCTTCATGTATTCAGGTGCTTCTGAGTTGGGTACATAAATATTTCTAAGTGGTATGTCTTCTTGATGAATTAGCCCATTTACTACTATATAATTCCCTCCTTTGTCTCTTCTTACAGTCTTTGTCTTGAAGCTTATTTTGTCTGAAATCAGTAGCACAGCTCCAGCCCTTTTTTGATCTCCATTTGCATGGAATACCTTTTCCAGCCCATCACTTTTAGTCTACCTATGTCTTTATCCATGATGTGCATTTCTTGTAGGCAACAGATAGAGGATTTCTGTTTCTTTTTATCCATTCAACCAGTCCATGTCTCTTAATGGTAGAATTTAATCCATTAACATTCAATGTTATTATCGATATTTCCAGACCTTTTCCTATCATTAAGTGAGCCATTTTCTTTATTGTTTTTTGTTCTGTTGTAATTGTTCATCTGACATTTTAATTTTCCTGGTATAGCACTCCCTTCAAAACCTCTTGAAGAGCTGGTCTGGAGTTGGTAAATTCTTTCAGGTTTTGTTTATCTTTTTTTCCATATAAAGGATAATCTTTCTGGGTATAGTATTCTTGGTTGAAATTGTTTTTCATTTAATGCTTTGACTATATTTCCCCCCATTCTTCTTTACCAGCTTTTGCCATTGTTTTTGACAAGAGGTCCAGTATTAGCCTTTGTAAGTAACTTGATGTTTCTCTCTTGCCAATTTTAGTGTCTTGTCTTTGTCTGTGGTTTTGGCCAGTCTGGCTATGATGTGCCTTGGAGAAGATCTTCTTGAGTTGATTCTATTTGGAGTCCTGACCCTCATGGGAAGCTCTGGGTTCATGTGAAGAGACCTTCTTGTGCATACCAGGAATGCTCAAGCCCATGACCCAGGGCTTGCTGAGGCTAGGGGTTCATCCCAGTGATAAGCTCTATTGGGTGTGCTATCTCTGTTTCTGTGTGTGTGTGTGTGTGTGTGTGTGTGTCTCTTTTGCTCCTGGAAGAGATAAGCATGCTTTTTTTAAAAGAAGAAAAGAAAAAATTTCAAAAGGAAAAAAGTGTGTGTGTGTGCATGTGTGTGCATGTGCTTGTGCATGTTTAAAGTAATTAGCTTTCAGCAGCACAGAACCAGTGATCATTGCTACACTGAACTGTTATCAAGGGAACCATTCCTAGCAGGAATTTTTTTTTAAAATGATTTATCCGTCCTGCTTATCATAATTAGACTAAATGGGACTTTTATTATGTTTCTCTCCCAGATTTCCAGAGTCTCTAGTTAACGCTTTGAACTGGACATCATGAGCCTCCATACTTCCATGCACTTATCCATGCAATTGTGCCCTTCTTTTGCCGTTCTTGTTGACATAAATACTCAGATCCTCTGATGCCCAGCCTCTTTTTGACGCGATATGGTTACTCTATCCCTTCTCACCAATTCAAATCCCTAAGGGCCTAGTCAATCCCCACTTTCACCACAAAACCCCTGTTCTGTCCAGGTTCTACACTGAATTCTCAATTTGCTAAACTGCTATTGCACTTGTTTTCTATGCCACCGATGCTATTGCCTGGTTGCATGCTCTCTCGTTTCGGTATTTAGCTATTTTTCATGTGAATACCTCTCTTTCAAATGAAATGCTAAGTGGAAACACTTATCGTTTACTCCTACCTTCTAAGTGAAGTAGTGTAAATAGACAAAACTTTAACTTTCTTCATACCGCAATCCTCCTTTCACTCCTTCCAGACTGTTATGTTCATCACAGCACATAGACAGTACAGAGGAGATCTGCTTTGATCAGAGCATACAAATCCCCACTGACTGCAGTACTCTGATTATACCTCAAGTCAAGCAGGGAAGTGTGATATTAAACTGCATCCACCGTGGATCATTAGTGGCCATCCCTCATATTCACACATGTGTAAGTTCATCTATTGACAATCAATGTATACCTCATTCATTACTTTGAAGAGATGTATTTCTAGATTATTTCCTGGGATTATTTGCAGGTCAAAGAAATCTAGATAAAGAAGCTGAAAATAGCCAGATTTTCTTTGGTACACAAAACACCCGGAATAAATTAAACTTCAGATTTGTTAGAATTGTTAGTGAATGTTGTGTGAGTTTTGCAAAAATGTTATTTAAGTGTTAATACATATCTACTGTTTGCAACAATCCTACCAGAAAATTTAAGGAAGTCCTTGTATCTTAAAGTACCTTGCAGTCTTGGCAATGCAAGTATTTCCCCTTCACTGTGTATGAAAAGAAAAATCTCTAAATCTCTGCTTTATAGCTATGTATGAGAGTTGAGCAGAGATACCAGATACACTTTTATTTCACAGTCATCCTTTCTAACAAATTCCTGCCTAAGTTCTGTTAATCAAGTGGCATATGTCGTACAAATGATAAAAGGAAAATCATCATTACTTTAGATCCAAATTACACTTTAAAAGAATGAAAAAATAATTTATTCTCTTGAAGTTACTTTTTCATTGGTACATTTCTAAATAATGTAACAGTTGGAACTGTAAAAATGCTTGGTATAGAAATTGAAGGGCTAGGCCAAGCGTAGATCTTCCTATCAGGGTAAGACAGAAAGAGGGAACTGGTTAGTGCACAGGTGCAGTTCTTAGACAGAATGGACTTATAATAAAAATGGTTAAGTCAGATCCCCAAAGTCCCGAAGGGGACAGTAAAGGGAAGGCAGGACAAGGAACCCAGAATAACAGCATGAAATGAACCTTAGAGCATGACAGTGTGCTGCTAATGCCAGGCTAAAAAACTAGAGCTTGAAGGGCAGCTGGGTGACAGGTGTTCATAAGTACAGAGTCACATTAAAGCCTCCCTGGAGTACCTTCAATATAGCCATCCAGGAGTCCTCAAATACAGAGTAATATTTAAACCTCCCTAGAGTAACTTAGGTATAGCCACCCAGGGGTCCTTAAGTACATAGTAATACAAAAAGTTCCCATTAATAGCTAAGATATAACCATCCAGTGGTCCATAAGCACAAGTAATACTATTCTAAAACTCCCCTGGAATAACTAGAATAACTTAATTTCTTTCTTTCTCTGAGAGGTCAGTAACCACAGCCAAAAAAGGGCTCAATAGCCTAAAAATCTATCAAACTACTTTTTTTTTTTTTTTTGAGAGGTTTTGCTTTAGGGCGCATGCACTTGCCAGAAAGACAGAGAGAGAGACAGAGAGACAGAAAGTGAGAAATCACCTCCCAGGGGGATGGCCACACTGCAATCCCTTCTCCTCTATTCTCCTCTCAGGATCTTGGGCACACATGCACACGTGCCCAGCATAAAAGGGTGCCCAAGACTCGAACTGTGGTCGACTACATGGGAATCCAGCGACATAGCCATTATGCCAACTGCTGGTCCCAAACTACATTTTCTTTATGAGTGAGCTGCTTGAGTTCCTTATATATCCTAATATTAATCTCTTATCTAAGGAATAATTTGCAAATATTTTCTCCCATTCTGAGGATTGTCTTTTCACTCTAATTATTGTTTCCTGTACTTTGAGGAAACCTTTTAGCTTAATATCCCAATTATCAATTTTGGGACTATTGCCTGTGTTTTAGGGTCTTATTTAATAAATCTTTGCCTATTCCAATGTCTTTAAATTCTTTCCCTGTTTTCTAGTAGTACAATAATTTTATAATTTAAGACTTTATATTTAAATCTTTAATCCATTTTGATTGACTCTCATTAATGATGAGAGGTCAGGGTCTAGTTTCATTTTACTAAAGGTGGATATTCAGTTCTTCCAGCACTATTTGCTGAAAAGACTCTTTTCTCCACTGAATTGTCTTGTACCGTTTGTCAAAGATCAATTGGCTGCATGATTTGGGAGTTGTTTCTAGATTCTCCATTCTGCTCCATTGATCTATGTGTCTATTCTTGTGTCAGTACCATGCTGTTTTGTTTGCTACTACTTTGTAATATATTTTAATGAATAATCAGATTAAAAATGGGCACATGAATTGAATAGAAAACTCTCCAAGGAAGACTTATGAATGAGCAAAAGGCATATGAAAAAAATGTTCAAAGTCTCTCATCATAAAGGAAATGCAAATTAAAACCACAAAGAGATACCATTAAACCCCAGTTAGAGTGGCTAAGATTAAAAAACAAATAAATAAAAAAAAAGAACAACAATTTTTGGTAGACTTTGGTGAAAGGGAACCATCTTACGCTGTTGGTGGGAATGTAAATTAGTTCAACCTCTGTTGAAAACAATATGGAGTTTTCTCAAAAATCTACAAACAGAACTTCCATAGGACCCAGTAATCCCACTCCGTGGTACTTGCCCAAAGGATAGGAAAACACTCTATCAGAAAGACACTTGCACATCCATGTTTATTTCAACATTATTCACTATTGTTAAAACATGGGACCAACCAAAGTGTCCAAAAACTGATGAATGGATTGAAAAACTGTGGCACATGGGTACTATAGAATATTACAAAGCTATAAGAAACAATGAGATCCTATTTTTTACTCAGAATGGATGAATATAGAAGACTTAATGTTAGGCAAAGTAAACCAAACTATTAAAGATTCACATTGAATATCCCTCACTTAATTTTTCCTGAGTGTCTACACATTATGGTAGAAGTTGAAAGATCTGGAGATGTAATTGTAGAGAGGATGATTGTGGATACTAGAGACTGTAAAACTATCATATGACTCAGTAATCCCATTTACCTTTATCCAAATGAATTAAAAGCAGAGTCTTGAAGAGGTATTTGGTCACCCATGTTCATATATATATATATATACAATGGTGGTCCTATAAGATTATCATGAATTGCCTAGTGACAATATTCATGAATCTGTAGTGATGCTGGTGCAGACAAACTAACTGTGCTGCTAGTCTTATAAATACAACACAGGGCCAGCTGAATGCCATATGGCTGACTCTGTGGTTTGAGTCCCAGACTTGACAGCTTGAGAAACACACCAGGTGCATGTGTGTGTATGCCCAAAATCCTGAGAATGGAGAAGGGATTGCAACATGGCCATTCCCATGGGGGGGTTGCTTTCTCATTTTTTCCTCTCCCTGTGTCTCTGTCTCCCTCTGGTGAGTGTACATACCCTATAGCAAAAAAAAAAAAGTGTAGCACGTATGATTCTGTATAGTACATAGAATTTGACAATAAACAACCATGTTACTGGTTGCACATTTACTATGCTAAACGTTTATCATTAGAGTACTCCTCCTACATAAGAAACTTGACTGTAAAACAGCATTCATTATACCACAGCAGCCTTGTTTACCCTATCTCTTGACTGCACATTTTCTCTAATGCTTGATTTAATCCCATGTTGTTTTGCTCATCAAGGTCCTTCAAGTGAGTCCGAATGTGGAGGTGAGAGTCAGCACTGACAATCCTAACTCTGTACTGGCTAAGGCTAAAGTGTGTATTTGTATCTTAGGGGTTTTTTTTTTTTGGTGTCTTTTTAAAAAGTTTATTTATTTGTATGGGGGTGGGAGAGCACCCCCAACAAGGTCTTCCCCCCACTACCCACCCCCAGCCTCAGCCAGCAAGGAGCATGGGCACATGTGAGAATGCCTGCTGTGTACAGAGAGGCCTTGGGACAGTAACCCAGAACCTTTTCCTGTGGCTTCAGCATCATGAAGCACTGGTTACCACTGTACCGCAAATGGCCAAGAAATACCTTTGTACATCTGTACAATGTGCTTATGCTTTGAGCTAAGTCTTATTAAGGGAGAATTAGTTCATATAAAGTACCTGAAAAATTGATGAAGTAAAAAGTTACAGTGAGCTAAGGTTAATTTATTATTGAAGACTTTTAAAATAAATTTAATATAGCCCATGTGTGTAGTGTTTATAAAATCTACAGGGTTATGGGGTCTGCAGGTGGTGTGGTGGTTAGGGTATTGGACTTCCACATGGCTGACTATGGTTTGAGTCCAGACCTGGCAATTTGCTTTCTCACTTTCTCTCTCTCTATCTCTGATAAAACTTTTTAAAAAAGAATATTAAGTAAATAATTCTTTTTAAAAAAATTTACAGTGGTGTAGTGTCCTAGCCTTTCATTTTGTTCACCACCATTGAATCACCCAGTTTGCAGGAGTCCTACAAGCTCCATTCATAAATGCCCTGTAAAGGTGTAACATTTCTTACCTTTCAGATCACGTTTTTCCTGTGCCTCTTATGTTTATATACACATATATGTATCATGGTGTTACAACTGCCTACAGAATTCAGTACAGGGACATGCCATGTAGGTTTACATGTGCTGAGCAATAGGCTTTGCCACACAACCTAGGTATATGGTAGGCTATGCTATCTAGGTTTGTGTATGTACTTTATGATATTCACACAAGAAAATCACACACTTCTCAGAATGTTTTCCTGTTGTTAAGTAATGCATGGCTCTATACACATCTCAATTTTAAGATAGCTAGGTCTGGATGTTATATTTGTGTATGTTATATTTGTGTGTGTGTATATATATATATATATATACACACACAGAGAGAGAGAGAGAGAGAGAGAATACAAACACATATAAGAGATGATGGGAATTGGCTCACATGCTTATGGAGAATAAAAATTCCCACAATATGCCATCTGCAAGTTGGAGAACCAGAAAAGACGTGATGCAATTCAGTCTGGGCCCAACGAGAGAACCAGAATGTAACTCCCCAGTCTGAGTACAAAGTCCTGCAAACCAGGAAAGTCATTATATTAACTCCTGGACTCCAAAGGCACAAGAACTAGGAGCTTTCATGACCAAGGACAGAAGATGGATGCCCCAGTGAGAGCAAGAGAATGAATTCACCCTTCCTCTGCCTTTTTGTTCTATTCTGGCCTACCTTCTGATGTGGGAAGTCTTTTTTTTTTATTCAGTCCACCAGTTCAAATGCTAATCTCTTCTGTAAATATCCTCACCAACACATCCAGAAGTGTTTTATCAGAAATTTGAGCATTCCTTAGCCAAGTCAAGTGGACACATAAAATCAGCCATCATATAACCATAACTCCCATGGAGAGATAAATGAATAAAATATAATAAACATGCAAACACTTATCATTCAGCCTTAAAAAGGAAGGAAATTCTGTTATGTGCTACCATACAGATATACTTTTAAAAATTATTTTAAAAAAATTTTCTTAAACATTATTCTAGGAATCTGATCATTAATTTCCAACACAAGAGACTTCTGGGTGAATGGGGACTGGAGGGCTCACTGTGCCTCCACCCTGTACATCTACTTCTTCCCCCCATAAGAGAAAAGCAGAGAGACAAGGAGCTAGAGATGTCCTCCCTTGCCAGTCTGCAACCTCCCCACGGCCCTGTGCAGCCCACCCATGCATCATCCCAGCCAGCTCTGGTGCACACTGGGAACCACTCCTTCCATCCAGCCATGCTCACCTTTGCCCCATGAATCCCTTCGTGGAAAGAAGGTGGACCTCACAGCTTCACGGCTACATCTGTGACTTACAAGAAGAAACCTTCCTTAGGTCCTTCTCCACACACTCCACTTCTGGCACTAACCCCCATCTCTTGTGTTTGTACAACCTTAGGTCAATCAATTGTGGAGAAGAGGGACCTAAGGAAGGACATTTGGAGGAGGGATAATGGGAGACAGAGCACTCACAGGAAGGGGAGGTGTGGTGTTATTGGTGGAAGATATTCTGATCAACTGGACTGGGGAGAAATGTTCACATATTGAAATGTTCACTTTGTAAGCTAAATAATGCGACTGAATGTATATAAAAAATTAAAATAAGAAAAATGGACAAGGCAAAAAAAAAAAAAAAAGAAGCCTGACTTCAGGCAGCATAAGAAGACCTGCCGCTAAGTGCACAGGATAAACTTACAGTTGAGAGAGCCCTGCCTGCCAATAAATTCAGCCAATTCCACACAGAAAAGGCTGAACTTCTCTGAACACCCTATCAGCACAGAAGAATAGGCGAGGGGCAATATTGTCTTGTCTGTTATTAGCTAAAATGAACTGCGGATTTAAGGGGTTTGTAAAAATTATTTATTTAATTGTATTTGTTATTATTCTTTTTTAATTTGACCAGAGGAAGAAGAAGGGAAAATGAGAAAGCAAGTCGTCAGGTCTAGGACTCAAAAGGCAGTCAGGCATGTGGGAATCCAGCGCTTCAATCACCACACTATCTGCTGGCCCCAGACTTTAGTTTTGTTTAAAGATTTATTTATCTTATTTTATTTTATTGGTTGTTGTTTTTATTTTTTAATTTGATCAGAGAGAGAAAGGGAAAGTGAGAAGGCAGGCCACCAGGTCCAGGACTCAAACCACAGTCGGCCATATGGGAGTCTAGCACCTCAACCACCACTCCACCTCCCAGCACCCCAGATTTAAGTTTTTAAAAAACTTAAATTTTCTACCTGAAAAAAGGAGAAGAGAATAAACATAGTGAAGACAAGGCAACACTGCCATATCAGCGACCAGGCCTACACCAAACTACATCTTTTCTTGCTGTTAATTTCCTTAAGCCGATTCAAATTAAGTAGAATAAACAGATTCTCAGTTTATTGTAAGTCTTTATTTACAAGTCTTCAAAAGATCAAAGCAGTTATTTTTTAAATAACATGTCAATCATATAAAATAGCTGGAACCAAAGTAGAGAAATATATACAATATAATACATTAAGTACTTCCAATATTGTTAATTGAATTTTCCATATTAAATTAAAAGAGGCAATTATGATTTACAATGTCATTTCTTTAGTTTAAAAGTCAACTTGTTCAGATGTAATATACATTTTTTTTTACAAAACTGACACAGTATTAATAAAACTGCTCATAATTGTAATTTTCACTTTTTCTATAATACATTACACCCGTGTTACAAAAACAAACAAAAAAAGGCATTGCACTAGATGGTTTGAATACTGCATAAGTCATTATGTTAACACTTGAGGGATAAAGAATGGCCTGATCTGTTTCACCATCGGGCTCATTCACAAAAGTTTTTACTCTTTGAGCTAAGCAAACTTCCTACAGGTAGATTTTAAATCCTTGGCAGTTTTACACAAGCCTACTACTAATAGGTAAAAACGCCAAGAAGCGGATGGCCACAAAGCCATCATAAA
The DNA here is from genome assembly GCF_000334495.1 of Tupaia belangeri chinensis. Taxonomy (NCBI): domain Eukaryota; kingdom Metazoa; phylum Chordata; class Mammalia; order Scandentia; family Tupaiidae; genus Tupaia; species Tupaia belangeri. The sequence goes on along the minus strand of NW_006159448.1, from coordinate 237,932 downwards.
AGCTGATGTCAATATGACCCTACTATTTACAACACCCAATAAAAGTCAAACCTAGAAAACGACTCACAGCTGAATCAAGGAAAAAAACTGTAAGACATTTTATAGGAAAAGTTTAATATCTATAAATTTAAAGTATTCAATAGGCTATAAAAGGGCTTACAACAGCTTCTTCCTCTCATTTTTTTTTAGGCTAGGGAAAGAAAAAGGTAAATTCTTCCTATTTTTTAAGTAAGTTTTGAGAACATCAAAAAGCATCACATTTATAAATAAGCTCTGGAACATTATTTGGAACACTGAATATACACACCATAGTGGCGTCACTATAAGCAGCAACAGGCCAGGCTTACAATTTTCACACTCAAAACAAACAGTTCGATTTTATATTCCCCTTTCATTAATTAACAGCCCAGACACTAGTTTTAAAAGGACAGATCACCCTTGAAAAGCAGCAACTATTGCTTCAAGAGTATATTATATTAGAATTTTTTTTTTAACCACAAAATTGCCTATGAGGCAACAGTACTTTAAAGGTTAAGAATTTTGAGTGATGGGCAAGGAAGACAAAACCAACATGACGTAATTGTCAGGAGCTACTCACGAGGGGCATTCCAGCTATGTGCATGGTATGGAAACTAAAAACGAAGAAATAATGGATTTCAGCTTGGGGGAGATACCTTGTTATTCAAGTGTTCATGAACGGGGATACAAACACAGACAAGAAACACACACAAGAGACGAAAGCATGTTGGCACTTAAAATCAGACATAAAACTTGTTGTTCTTGGAAAAATAAATGAATAATGTCCTACTACCTTTCACCTCTGGACAAATCCTTTACAGACTTTGATATCAAAACTGAAATCTCAGTGCTTTGTGTATCTTCAAAAGGCACATTCACATATTTAAAAGGGGGGGTGCGAGTTCGGTTTATCATCAGTTAGTCATAACTCCTTGGTCAACTTGCTTCCAATTCAAAACAAACCATGTTTTAATAAGCACCAAACCAAACTACTGTCTTCATTCTCTAAAGCAAATGTTCTTATTTCATGTACTTATTATATATACTCTGTATAACAGAAGATATTCAAATTTCTTACTCTTATTATGTGAAAATTAATGCACTATTATAGAAGCCTGAAAACAGTGGAATCTGTAATACTTTATACATTCCCGAGTTATCTTTATTATAGAAAGAAGTCAAGAGGAACGACACTGGAATTACATTATTTCCTCAAAAACAGTTTAGTACTTCTGATTATTTTTTAAAACAAACAAAAACACTGACTGTAAAACAAGATGTTTCTTAATAAAAATATATTTTTTTAATATTTCTCAGTAGTTAGAACTGGCCAGTGTATAAAAGTTAGAAAATGGGCATACCCACACTGGAAACTTTTCATTTTATAGATGCAACTTAAATTGTTGGTTACTTCAAAAAAGACAATTTACCTTTATAAAAAAAAAAAAACATAGGTGCTCCCTTCTCACATAGTTTTTTGGATTGAATCTCTTTTATCTCTTATATTAGGGGAAAAAATCCTTTATTTATAGTTCTTCCTTTAGGGATTTAGTGATTGCAGAGTAATTTACTACTGATTACTATAGTTCCCTGAAAATGAAAGGAAAAACTAGAACGTGAGCATATACAGAAAAGTACAATCTAGCACATTACACAAATGTTTTAAATAAGCTTAAAAAGTAGTTCTACAAAAAACTTAAAGTTAATGACTGTAACCTCTTGTCAACCATAGAGAAGATAAAATTTTAAAAACATCAAACATACTCAAAAACAAGGCAAGATGGGAAGATGAACAACATGATTCCCGGTTAAAGCCAAATCCGTCAATAATAGTAAACGCCAACCTGTTTAACTGGCCTTTAGTGGAATAAATCAGAATTTTCTAAAAGTCCAGAAACTCTGATAACAGTAAACATTAAATTATTACATAAGAAACACAAAATAAATTTAGCAGCTCTACAAAGGCTTTCTTAGGCCGTGTCAAATGAGATGCCAGGGTAGTCATAATCCAAGATGCTTTCTTCCTAAAACAATGAAGTGAGCAAATATGGCAACCTATCTTCCACCCTGCCTACTAATCTCCATTCTTAGCCCTCTGACATGTGTCTGTGTATTAGCTTAAGTGCAAAAATTTTCATGGAACTTCTCAACCTGCAGATAGCTAATCCACAGGTATCAAAAACCAAGGTGTAAATCCATGGAGCTTTTAACCTTTAGTTATGGACGGTCCAAAGACCTGCAGAACTAAAAGGCCTATACAGTGGTGAACGTGATGAAGAAATAAGACATGTAGCTTATTTTTGGTCCTTTGTTTCTGCTCCCTTTCCTTCACTGAAGTCGATTTCAAAATAAATGCTTGATTTCAGCAATTGAGTCCCAAACCTGTCCAGTGGTCTGGTACCATCAGGAAATACTTATCCATGGCCTCACAAAACCTAGTCCTGTATAGCTCTGGAGAGACCACAGTTGGCATTTTACCTAAAGTTATGAAAGGATAAGAGAAAAAAAAAGTTACACAATTGATTGGGCTACTGACTTCAACCATGTTCTTTCATTTAAACTGCCATAAAGACACATACGCCAGCACAGCGTAAGTGAGGAAGCAGAGTCATCTTCTCTGCCACTTGTCACTTCTCCCTCCTGCAAGAAGTTTCTAAAAGACTAGCTCTCACCCAGAGAAAAGAGATGTCTAAAAGCACAAACCAGGTTAGCAGAACTCAGAGAACTTACAAGGTATCAAATATTAACTAAAAACAACCTTTTGGGGACCAGCAGATGGCATAGTGGTTACATCGCTGGACTCTCACATAGTCAACTATGGTTCAAGTCCTGGACCCAGCAGCTTAAAACTCACGCTGGGTATATGTGCATACGTGCCTAAAATCCCGAGAAGAGAATAAAGGAGAAGGAACTGTGGCGTGGTCATTTCCCCAGGGGGTGATTTCTCTCTTTCTGTCTTTCTGTCTCACCAGCAAGCACAAAATCTCTATAGCAAAAATCTCTCAAAAAAAAAAAAAATCTTATTCAGAACCTCTGGCTTTAACTTTTTATTTGAAAAACTCTGACATTCTAACACAAATTTAAGCCCATTGTTTCCACATCTACATGATTCCCCTTATTATTTGGTCATTTGGAATTGATGCTGAATCAGAGATAACCATTTCTTTTTTAGAATGAAGAAAATCAATATCTCTTTTTAAATTTTAACTAATTAGAAATATATGAGAATAGTTTAAAGAGTAAACAAAATGAAAAGTCAGCTGACCTTGTCCTCCTAAAATCCCTGTTGACTTCACAACCATCTCAAGCTTTTTGTCCCATGTAAATGTTCGAATATAATCTGGGGGTAAAAGGAGGTGGACAAAATTAGCAGTACAGTTAATAAATATAATCAAATGACAGTAGTAATGGCTATTATTATTGCTTCTACAAGTTAACTTTCATTGAGTGCTGACAATATGCCAGGTGGTATTGTTCTTTTCAAAAAGTTCTTTCTTTAGGGACCAGCAGATGGCATAATGGTTACATCACTGGACTCATACGTAGTCAACTGTAGTTCAAGTCCCAGAACTAGTGGCTTAAAACTCATGCCAGGCATGTGTGCGTGTGTGCCCAAAATCCCAAGAGGAGAATAGAGGAGAAGGGATTGGAGTGTGGCCATTCCCCTAGGGGGTGTTTTCTTGTTTTCTGTCTCTCTCTCTGTCTCCCTGTCAAGCACACGTGCCCTATAGCAAAAAAATCTCTCTCAAAAAATAAAAATTTTTTTTTCTTTTGTTCCTGAGAGACAAGCACCGCTAAAAGGTCTCATGCCACAGTCTCTCCACAGTGTTTTCCAGCCAGTCAGCCATGGGCACTTATGGGCACACGCTTGCACGTAAAGGTCGAACCAGATACCAAACCCCAATCTTTCAGGTGGTTTCCACAATCACAGAGTTCTGGGCTACCAATATGCTACTGTAGCCAGATGCTCTTCTTAGGACTTTCCCCATATTAAGACATTTAATCCTCACAACACTCACACAGGGTCTCATTTATAAGTGATTTTTTAAATGCAGATATTTTTGGCAAAGATAATGAAAATGGAAAAGAGGAAATAATAAGGAGTATAATTAAAAACTATTATTCTTAACATTTCAAATGGAAGTTTGTGAAAATATTCAATAAGCTATTACTAAAACAAGTTTAAAAGAATCTTTAAAATCATACTGGAGCATCATTCATAAACTCTAAGTAGGATACACTTGTTGACTTACCTATAATTCCAACTACTAGCTCATTGCTAGTATCATCTCGTCCGACCAGCAAAGAATAATCTATTATTAGGTGGCTAGACAGGAAATGGGAATCGCTATGGATTGAGGTTCTCAGCACAGCTTTGGAATGAGAACGAATATATAGAGGGTTGTCTCGAACCATCTTTAAGAGATTTTCATCCAACAGGACCACATCACAACTCTCTTTCCCAGTGTCAGTTTTTACATTTCGATTCCTAAGTGAACCCTTCAAATCAAAAACCTAGCAGAAAAAAAATTCTTTGTTATTTAAGTTAGAATTGCCACAAACGGTTAACTAACATAAGAGAAGCAGAAAGACTCCTTGTAGCCACTATCATTACATACACTTTTAAATTTAATTTTAAAATTTAACCATAGTTTTTATTTTGTGATAAAATTATATAATACATAAAATACACATGACATAACTGTAACATGGAATTAATATCTAGGTACTCAATTACTGAAACATTTCAGAAGTAAGCCGACCAATTTAATCAACTTAAAGACATATGAACAGAGAGAGAAGGTCATCCTGCTTCTGAGGGAACCTTAGTATCCCAAGTGACAAAAAAGAGAATTAAAAATAGGTGATAATGAGAAATACAAGAAGATTTCTGTCCAGAAGTGTGCCCAGTGCCACACCATGGAAAAGGGAGGCAAGCACAAGACTGGGCCAAATCTCCACGGTCTGTTTGGGCAGAGACAGGTCAGGCCCGGATTCTCTTACACAGATGCCAACAAGAACAAAGGCATCACCTGGGGAGAGGATTCGCTGGTGGAGGATTTGGAGAATCCCAAAAAAATACATCCCTGGAATAAAAATGACCTTCGCTGGCATTAAAAAGAAGTTAGGAAGAGCACAGCTGATAGCTTATCTTTAAAAAGCTACTACTGAGTAATAGGTTGGTCACTGCCTTATTTATGAGAAAACAGAAATGTCTCACCTTTTTTACGTGCACCATGTTTTAATTGATCTCCTACACCTGATCATGGGTGGCTGACAATATTTTTGACAGACAGTCATGATTTATTGTTTTTCTAGGGAACCAGCAGTTAGCGTAATGGCTATGTCGCTGGACTCCCACGTAGTCGACCGCGGTTCGCATCTCGGACCCGGTGGCTTAAATCTCACGCCGGGCGCGTGTGCATGCGTGCCCAAGATCCCGAGAGGAGAATGGAGAAGGAATTGCAGCGTGACCATCCCCCCTGGGGGGTGATTTCTCGCTTTCTGTCTCTATGTCTCTCTCTGTCTGTCTGGCGAGCACACGCGCCCTATAGCAAAAACCTCTCCAAAAAAAAAAAAAAAATTTTGATAGTAATTTTAGTTCAGTAAGTACTAGCACTATTTGCCCTTTCTAAAGATATAATTGGTAATTCATTAGTGAAGCTTGTCTTTCTACAAAGATGGTGAATGCCATCTCAAAAGCTACTGCATATTTTTTAAATTTATGCTTAGATGTAACTAGTTATATAGATATATAAATGCTGGATAAACCCCTTCACTTCTCAAAACCAAGCAGACTCATCTAAGTTTTCATTTGTGTTCATTAACTCGTGAAAGGCAAGGGCTGAAGATAAGGTAGTGATGTCTACTTTATGTATTTGGAAATAACTATGCCAATCTAATTAGAATTCTCTGTATCTAAAACACTACGTTTTACTTATTGAAAGACATTTTAGTGTGGTTTGTGTATACTATCAAATAAAGAATAGGTAACATCTTACATACTTTATAAATGATCTGTAATGTCAGAGCTTTTGAAAGTCAGTATGACAAGATTTAGTAGCAAGTTAAATTTTACCTTTGAATTCTATTATCTAAAGTGAGACTAAGTTATATTTCAGGGTTGTTAGACAATTGTTCAAAACCACATAGAAACCAAAGAACTACTGTATATGTGTGACTGGTAATGGTGCTTTTGCCAATTTATTAGAAGGATTAAAGTAGAGGAGATATACCATCAGCATATAATTAAAAACCAAATGAGAGATTAAAAAAAAAAAAAGATACACTAATAAGAGGCCAACAGGTGGCATCATACTGGTTAAGGTGCTGGATTCACACAAGGCCAACTGCAGTTCAAGTCCTGGACCTGGCAGCTTGAAAATCACAGTGGGTATGTGTGTGTCCATGCCACAATCCCAGGAGGAGAAGAGAGGAGAAGGGGTTGCAGCATGGCCATCCTCCTGGGTGGTGGTGGTGGTGGGGGGGGCGATGATTTCTCACTTTCCCTTTTGCTGTCTCTCCCAGCCACCATGAACACACACACCTTATGGCAAAAACCTTAAACACACACACACACACACACACACACACAAATAACTCCAAAAATATATCACTGGTTGTGACGCAGTGTGAAAAAACAAATGCAAATAGCTTTAGGAAACCTAAAGTTTAGATATCAAAATTTTGTATAATTACTAGTGGCAACTTAAAAGCAACAGCATAATTCTAGAAATACTTGGGTGTTAGGAAAAGCAATGCACGCAAAGGTCAGGGAACTTGAGTAACAGAACCAGAATAACCTGGAGTGTATTTCCTCACACTAGTTCTGGTCGGTTGTTCCTAAACCGTAAGGACATGAATGAGCTAATGCCAGAATGTGCATCAATGACATCACTAAGCACACTGTTTATGTCAGCTGCCATTTTTCTCATAGCAAGACATTCTCTATGAAGAAAGCAGTGCACAATTACACTCTAGCACAAGCTCCTTATCTCATCACAGTTTGAAAAAAGTTCAAGGACCAGTGCTTTGAACAGCACTGTTCTAGAATCCAGACCAGCTTGAGTTCTAGAAATTGAGTTGACTTTAACAAAGTAGTTAATTCCTCTGGCCTCAGTTCTTTTTATTTAAAACCAAGATGGCAGAAGTATATCTACATTCATATTTGACCAATTCTGTAATTATGGAATACAGGGTATGTTAAATTTTAGTACCAGTCTACAGTAGTAATTCCTCTTTAGTCTCTTCTCTAAGGCTCAGCAAGTCAAAAGTTAAATATGACCTAGTAACTACTTAAATATTTACTATAAAACATTACTCTCCAATATGTCATATTGAAGAACTGAAAATACAAATGGTTCCAAGATTATGCTTCACAGTCCAATATCTTTACCTGTGCCATCTTTCTCCCATAGAAAAGATTTTCCATGACAAGGAGATCTAACTTCTTCTCAGTGTTGTTCTGAGAGTTCTTATAACCAATTCTGTAAACTCCAAGAATTTTGGCCAATGCAGTGGGCCTCTAATAAAGAAAAGATCAAAGTAAACTTTGTAATTTAATATTAATATCTGCATTACCCATGTATTTTCCAAACATGATTTTCCTGTGATATGGCCAGTCAGAAGGCCTTCAAAGAAACAAACCCCTCAATCTCAGAAGTGCCAATAAATATATTAGACTCTTAACATTCTCCTAAGGAATAATCCTTCATAGGAGCTCAAATTCAAGGACTTTTTTTAATGACATATGACTTTCCTAAACAGTAAACTATAATGAAAAAAAAGTCTATGTAACATCTTCCTAATCTTATTGGTAAGAGGAGGCTGTCATTGCTCACTGGCAAGTGATCAAACCTGGGCCACTGGCTTCCTCTTTCTAGCTAAGTGAGGCACCCGCTCATCTCTCAACATGTTTCAAGTTTCTGTCTCAGCAAAATTGCAAGTTACTAACTGCAGCTAATTCTATCCAGTCCAAATGTTTTAAATAGACTTCTCTCAATCTCAAGCTCTATGTGTGTATATATATGAATGTATGTGTGTGTATGTTGGGTCATAGAAAAGTCATGACACAAATGCATAGAAAAACAGAAAAATACGCCATGACTTTTCAGACAACTCAATATATATATAAATACTAATTAAAAGCAACTTACTCAAGAACACTTAGTTCGTGGGACCAGCAGTTAGCGTAATGGCTATGTCACTGAACTCCCATGTAGCTGACTCCGGTTCGAGTCCTGAGCCTGGTGGCTTAAACTCACTCTAGGCGCATGTGTGAGTGTGCCCAAGATCCCGAGAGGAGAATGGGGGAGAAGGGATTGTGGCGTGGCCATCTCCCCTGGGGGGGGGATTTCTCGCTTTCTCCTTCTCTGTCTCTCTGGCAAGTGCACATGCCCTATAGCAAAAACCTCTCCAAAAAAAAAAAAAAAAAGGACACTTAGTTCATCACTGGCAAAGGCAGAAAAAATATAGTTTGAAATCTGCATTCTTCTACACTTCAATAGCATAACAGAAATCTACTCAGTCCTACTCATATCTTACTAAAGGAAAAACTGCCAATAGGACTGACTCTCAGGAAAAAGCCTAATAAACTCTGACTGCAGATCAATTTTTGGGATTCCTACCTTTTGTTGAACAGCATTTGTAATATAATTGAAGTAGTGTGGTGCAAAGTCAAGGAAAGACTGGACTTCTAGACGAGGCATTTGCTTCAAAATGAATCTATCATCTAAAAGGCAGAAATTTCATGTGTTCATTCAATCACGATATATACTATAATCTATAATAAACCATTTCAAAGATCTCAAATGATTTGCTTATTTTATATGTTTAAAAGATATTTTCTGGGCCAGCAGGTGGTGTAGTAATTAAGGCACTAGATCCCACATGCCAACTCCGTGGTTCCAGTCCCCGACCCAGTGGCTTAAAAATCATGCCAGGCATGTGTACATGTATACCCCAAATCCCAAGTAATGGATGGAAGAGAAGAGACTGCAGCATGGCCATCCTCCCCAGGGGGGTGATTTCTCATTCACATCTCTCTCTCTTTCTGGTGAGTACATAGGCCCTACTGCAAAAATCTAAAGAAAAAACTTTAAAAAAAGATGATTATTTTCTGATGTCACAGTGAAAATTTTGATCAGAACACAATTCTCAAGTAATTAGGACTGGGAAGGATCAATCATAAAAATACATATAATCAAGAATCCTCTGGTAGACCACACCTAAATTCATTGCTAAATGCTCTACTTTTTATAACTACTAAATAAAATTTTATAAGCTCCTTTGTTAATAATCCCGTAAGTCACAGCTATGAAAGTTCTTATCAAGCAACAACCTGCCTGCTACATTTTTTCAAATAACTTCACTTTCAGTGGATCTATAGAATGAAATATGCAGTACTAATGGTCACAATACTTAGTGAACCTTTAGGTTAAGAACTTGGAACTACTATTTTCAGGTAAAACATCTCTCTTTTTATTTTTCTCTCACCTGACCTAATCTGTTGAGTTTTGTCATTTATTTAGATCTGGAGAACTCAGGACTAGAGAGTTTAATAAGAACCTGATCAATGACTGAATCTCATTACGAACACATATGTGTACATTCTCATATTAAGTATTTTATTTTACCCCCTCGAGCATAAAAAGAAAAACAGAAAGCTTTGTTTGCCAACAGACCATACCACATTATTAGGTTGTCAGAAAATTATGATGTGTTTTTCTACATAAAAATGCGTCATGACTTTCCCGACAACTCAGTATCTCGGTTCAAGTGATGTACAAATGACCTGAGGGGAGAGAAGAGGGAAATGATTACGAAGACTTACCTTCCGTTGCATAGAAGGCAGCTCCTGATTTGCCTCCTCGGGCCTGCCAGGGTGAGGAGTGGGACAGGGAACGGATGAAATCTTCCTCGCTGCTGCCCAGAATCACTTCACGCATCTTATGAAACTCTCCCGCATAGTATAGACGACAGTAAAACTTGGCATTAGCATCGGAAAATTCTATAAACAGGAGTTTTAAAAAAATGCTTTTATGAATCAGAAAATATCTTTTCCTCTCCTGTCTCCACCTACCAACTACAACCATTTAGGTTTCTCCATGATAGTATTTTCTTGTAAGATTAAATCCCTGCTTATCATAACTGTGTTAAAATGATCTTTAGGAAGGATTAGAGAGCATCTATGACTACGTTACATATTTTTTAAGAAATAAATCAATGGGACCAGCAGTTGGTGTAATGGCTATGTCGCTAGTCTCCCATGTAGTCGACCATAGTTTGAGTCCCAGACCCAGTGGCTTAAATTCACGCAGGGCACATGTGTGTGTGTGCCCAAGATCCTGAGAGGAGAATGGAGAAGAAGGTATTGAGGTGTGGCCATCCCCCCTGTGGGGTCCTTTCTCGTTTTTTGTCTCTCTGTCTTTCAGGCAAGCACACATGCTCTATAGCAAAAACCTCTCAAAAAAAAAAAAAAGAAAAAGAAAAAGAAAAAGAAATCACAAGGAGCCGGCAGCTGGGATAGTGGTTTAGGCGTTAAACTCCTACATAGTCAACCACAGTTTGAGTCCCAGACCAAAGAGGCTTGAAACTCACACCAGGCAAGCATGGCCAGGGTCCCAAGAGGAGAAGGGAGGAGAAGGGATTGTGGTGTGGCCATCACCCCCTGAGGGGTGATTTTTCACTTTCTCCCTTTCTGTCCCTCTGGCAAACAAATGCAGCCTATAGTAAAAATCTCTCTCTAAAAAAAGAAAGAAATCATAAGATAAGATTCAGTTCCAATTTTACACTGATTACTCCATTTTCATCATTATGTTTTCATAGCAATTCTTAATAAACATCTTAAAATTTATTATAAATGGCACAATGGTTACATCGGTGGACTCCCACGTATTCGACCTCAGTTTGAGTACTGGACCTGCAGGCTTAAAATTCATGCAGGGTGCATGTGCATACATGCCCAATATCCCGAGAGGAGAGTGGAGAAGGGAGTGCTGCATGGCTATACCCCCTGGGGGATGATTTCTCACTTTCTGTCCCTTTGTCTTTCTCTGTCTCTCTGGCGAGTGCACGCACCCTATAGAAAAAAATCTCTCAGGACCAGCAGTTAGCGTAATGGCTATGTCATTGGACTCCCATGTAGTTGACTGCAGTTCGAGTCCTGGACCCAGTGGCTTAAACTCACACCAGGCGCGTGTGCGTGCATGCCCAAGATCCCGAGAGGAGAATGGAGGAGAAGGGATTGCGGTGTGGCCATTGCCCCTGGGGGGGTGATATCTCGCTTTCTGTCTCTCTGTCTCTCTCTGTCTCTCAGGCAAGCACACACGCCCTATAGCAAAAACCTCTCCAAAAAAAGAAAAAAAAAATCTCTCAGAAAAATGCATTGTAAATTATATTATTTTGAATAAATTTCTGGCACACATATCTACAATTCTAAGTCCTTTGACAAGTTTCTGTCTCCAGATTATATAACTATTTAAACATTAGAAATTAAAGTATAATTTATAAATAAATAAAATTGTAATCTTATTAAATGTGTACATTTAACTATTTATATTTTATAAATTAAATTGTAGATTTCATAAACCTCATGTTGTTGGGCTGGCAAGTGGCATGGTGGTTAAGATGCTGGACTCCCATACATGATTGATCATGGCCGGAGTCCCAGACCTGGCAGTTTGCCTTCTCATTTTCCCTCTGGTCAAATTTTTAAAAAATAATATTAACAATAAACAAGATAAAATAAATAATTCTTTAAAAAATAAATAAATCTCATATTGGAACACAGAGTTAATACTCATTTCAATAAACTGCTTTTTATCCTATATGAAGCTTGACGTTTCAAATAAGTTTGCTCAATTTAGTCTCTGCCTCCAAACCAATAATACTATTATTTTATACTTACGAAGTTCCACGTGAGGATTTGTGAGTTGTTTCTTTTGTGTATCTCCTCCATCTATATCATCTAAAAAGTTTAATATCATTAGTAAAGGCAAAGTTTGAAATAGCAATTTGTTTTATCTTTTCTCTGATATATCAAAGATTATCAAAGTAACAGTAAAAATATCCTAGCCAAGTCACTAACAAGCATTAGATGTACAATAAAACTGTGTAAATGATTACAATAAAAATGTATGTATCTTTGAAATTTTAATTTTTAGATTAAAAATATGAGAATTCTGGTTAAATAATTTTTTTAACCTGCAAGTGATTCCAATGATAGCAATAGAGTAACTTAGCTCTTTTACCAAGAATATCCATGGCTTCTCTATCGGAGCTTATGACCAGTTTTCCCCATGGGTATGGAATAATGCTATCCCAATAGTCTGTACTGCTTCTTTACCACATACTAACTTGTACTTACAATATACACAATACACTAGCATCTACTTCAGAGCTATTTTATGTATTTGAATCATTTAGCTGGCAAACCTACTGTCAGATACCTACTTAAATACTGCAGATCTGGAATATATCTTAGTATCTACAGGAACAAGTCATCCCCTAAGTTTCACATTTCAAAATCATTTTTTTTTTAAATTTCAAAGTCTTCCAAAAAGATCACATTATAAACACCTACAACCCAATTGAAGCCTATAAGATACTAAATTGATATCTTAATTACTAATCAAAAATTTTTACAGTAGTTGCTCTTTTTTTAAACTACAATTGGTTGGTCTAGCTCAGGGGTCACTAAACCATCTATGTAAAGGGTCAGACAGTAAATATTTAACTCTGGTGCAACTACTCAACTTGCCAATGTAGTGTGAAAGCAACCAAATAGTAAGAAAATGAATGGTGTGCCTATGTTCAATAAAATTTATTTACAAAAACAGGTCAGCATAGTCCACCAACTTCTGGTCTAAACCCAAACCCAAACACAATCAGGTCACCATATTTTTTAAATATCAAAACAAAAGTGGGCATAAATACCTACAACTTTACAGGGAATGTGAAAGAAAGAAAACATCTGAGGGGGTAGTGAAATGTTTGAGTATATCCAAGTAAGACGGACGTTCTACGTGTGTAATATCACTAAGACATTGCTTTTGCCACTTCTCCAGTATGTAAACTAAGGATTTCTGATTCTACCACACAGTAAGTAATAGCAATGACATCCGAAACCATCTGGACTCTCACATGCTTTTTCCACTTAACCACACTGAAGAGTAAGATTAGAGGTAATGTCCTGGTTTCAGAAATAAGAATTATCTATACACAAGCACTAAAATAAATAAAGCTAAAATAAGCACATTTAGTCTCCTTTAACACACCTTGAGGCTCAATGCCTTGATTCTCCGTGCCCTCCTTGCCCGTCTGCCCAACCTGGTAGTAAGCACTATCTGCTCCACGTAAGGTCTCTCTCTTCTGGGAAGAGAGATCAGGGCTTTTCCCTGCTGTCCCTCTGAAGAAGGACAACATTCCAGAAGCCTTTTTGGCTAAAAATAAGAGGTAACACATTAATTTTAATTAATTTTAAGTACAGGTCACTGCGGGAGGAAAATAAAAATTTTCAACTCATTCCTTTGCTAGCAGTAACCACTATATGAAGCTAATAAATTTGAGTAATGCAGATACTTTTATTTACACTAATTTTTATTCTACATCTTATTTCAGAATAGTAAATGCTCTTAATATTAGAAACATGGATGGAGAGCAAAGCTTAGCTAGCTGAATATCGAAATGTAAAAATTTCCAAGGAAGTTTTTCAAAAATATCTTACAAAGACAGTATTAACATCTTAAGCAACAAGATTAAATTAGGGTCCAGTTCTTATAATATTGCAATATACTAAATTAAACTAACAAAACAACTTTGCAAGCTAAAAAGCTAGAGTTACAGGTAACATCTTTGGGGTCAACAGGTGGTGTGATGGTTAAGGCTGAATCCCACATGGCTGACTATGTGGTTAGAGACCCAGCAGCTTGAAAAACACTCTTGAGTGTGTGCACATGTGGGCCCTAAATCCTGAGAGAATGGAGGAGCAGGGATTGTGGTGTGGTTATCCCCCAAGTGATCATTTCTTACTTTCCCTCTCTCTTTGTGTAGCTCTGTCTCTCTCCAGTGAGAACATACACCCTATAACAAAAAAACTTGCGGGAAAAAAAAAAAAGCAACACCCTTATATCATTTGTATTCCTAAATTTTAACGCAGGGGAATATAAGATTTCATTTTTAGCATCTTTCAAAAACTAAACACCAGAAGATGGCCAAGAATTTACTAAAGCTTGCTCTATACTTTTTTTCCTAGTTTTAAGTTTCATTCATTTTATCATTAATATGTACAATTCTAATCCTGTAAATTCACCATGTATAATCCCACAGAAAACATTATGTCATAAAAGTGTTTACTTAGGGTGGCAGACACTCTAACTGCTACCTTAATATCTACTCCTACCTGATTCCATACTAAAAGAACTGCAGTTCTTGGCGGGGCGGGGTAGGGGGTTGGGGGGCTATGTGTATAGCTGCAGGAAATGCATCATGATTTGTATAAGACAACCAGAACAACGCTACTGCAACTCTACTTTCTCAGTCTTCTTTACAGTTAGGAGTGGCCATGAGACTCACTTCTGAGCAAGGAGACTAAAGGGGGAGCCTCTGCTTGCCTAGTAAAAGAGAGCAGGGGTAGCCTGTAAGACCCTTCTTTCTTCCTCAAATGCAAACAAACAAACAAAAAGTTGGACTATGAGAAAAACTTAAGAGAATCATAGAAAAACTATCACTCTATTGTCATATAACAATGCTGAGCAGCTGAATCATCACAATACCTCCCACCATCAGGCACAGGTATTTCAGAAAAACAAATGTATTTATCTAAGCCATTATAGTCAGTTGAATTTTCTATCACTCATAGGTGAATGCATTTGTCCAAAAGGACAAAGTCAGAGATCTAAGTTCAAATCCCAGCTCTACCCCCAAATAATCCTGAGCAAATTACTTAATCTAAATTTTAACTTTCTTTCTGAAACATGGGATATGTCAAATAATCCCATTACTGTAGGGATTAAGAGACAAAACAGGAGCCAGCAGGTGGTGTGGTGGTTAAAGTGGCTGGATCCCCACATGGCTGACTGTAGTTCGAGTCCCAGACCTGGTAGCTTGCTTTTTCTCTTTCCTTCTTTCTCTCTTTCTCTGGTCAATTTCAAAACAAAAAAATAAAACAATGACCATGAATAAAATTAAGTAAATAATTCTTTAAAAAAAAAGAGATAATAAATAAAAAATTTCTTTTCATAGCGTTAATAAGACTGTAAAATTCATAAAAACTATTACAGTTCTTCCGCTGTACATTTTAAACTACAAGTTCTAGGAAAGTAGATCTTCCTTTTTATATAGACCAAAAATCCTAAGAGTTCAAATTCAATAATTTGAATTTACAATCAAGGAAAGAATCAAAAAGAAAAGCAAAACATCTATGAGCAACTATATTACAATGTTTAAATCTATAGATTTAAGAGATCAGAAGTAGTAAATCCTTTCGAGATGTCACTTCTAATTTAATGTGTTTTCCTCTTTAAATTATAATTACAAATAAAACAAATTATAAATACTCTTCCATGTAATCTTACTTGGCTGTGGTTCTGCTTCTGCTGTACGGCTTGTCTGTCCTCCACTGATTTCAGGTAATCTAATAGGACTGCTACTCTTTGGTCTGCTGTCTAAAGTGCTTAAATGAAAAAAAAAAAAAAAAGGAAAAACTGGTTATACTATTCAGACAAAAAACAGCAAATAGTTTGATACCTGTACTAATCTACTCTCCATTTTACCCCGCCTAAATATCTGAAATCTGATTAATAACTTTTACAAACACAGGTTAGAACATGGGAGAAAAAGTTTTAAAATATCTACAGAACTCAAGAAAACAAAATTTTATAACTGAAAAAAATGTATGAAAGCATAGACTTTCATGATATTTTTTCCCCAGTCCATTAGAGTTATGTCAGCACCTGTAAGTCAAATAATTACAGAAAATTACTTTGATTTTCCCACACGAGTCAGCATGATAATACTTCAGATAAAATTTTATCATTGGTAAAGTTGGAAAACTTATTTCAGTAAAAATCTGAATAATGAGCCTATGGCAATTTCTGTCTGTCTAAAATACTGACCATGCAAAAGAACTGGTTTGGGTTTTAACTATTAGGATCTTTCAGTGGAAAATTCACAATGTTTTAAATTACAAAGCCAAGCAAGGTTACCTAATCTCACACTAACTTGTCTTTTAAATAAAAATCTAACTTTTTAATGGAAAAAAAGTTAGAATTTAAATCTGCAATATATATTGAACTGCTATGGCAAAAATCATACAATTGTACACTAATGGACCTTCTTAAGGTTACTTGCTATACTTGAATTTTGCTGTCTCAATTAGTGGCTGAAATATGAGTACCATTATCTAGATTCAAGAAATTTTAATTCTGATAATATTCTAGAATACAATTTCAGTATGAACACACAGAAAAATGATGACATAACTAAATTAAAATAGATTCTATACAATCATGAATCACCTATTTGTTGGAAGCCCTTCTTCGGCACTGTTCCACAGAGTCGCTTTAGACAATTCCTCTAAGGCATTTCGGTATTCTTTACAACTTAGGGTAGAAATAGGTTGAAAAATGTTACACATTAAGCTCTTCTCTAAAAATAAATTGTATGCTTTAGAATAAGGTTTGCATTATATAAACACAATCATTATGTGTTCATAATTAAATAAATACATTTGGGCTAATGAACAGAAGTGATCAAGTAGAAGCTTCATAAAGAAATGTCTTCATGTCTTCACAGAAAACATAACATACCAAATATGATCCACTGACTTAGTAACCAGTATCAATATCCTCAACAATCATCAAAAAACGCCTACTTACTAACATTTAGAACAAATTATTTCAAGGGTCAAACAGGTACTTAAAAGTAGAAATTTCAGGTCCAGTGTAATGGTAATCACTGAACTCCCACATGGCTGACTGTGGTTCAAGTCCTGGACCTGGAGGCTTAAAACACACCAGGTGCATGTATGTGCATGCTCAAAATCCCAAGAGAAAAAGGGGGGAGAAGGGACTGCAGCGAGCCCATCCCACCTGGGGGGTGATTTCTCTCTGTCTTTCTGGCTAGCACACACATCCTAGAGCAAAAAATTCCCTCTCAAAAAAAAAAAAAAAAAAAAAAAGTGGGACCAGCAGTTAGCGTAATGGCTATGTTGCTGGATTCCCATGTAGTCGACAGCGGTTCGCGTCCCAGACCCGGTGGCTTGAAACTCACGCCGGGCGCATGTGTGTGTGTACCCAAGATCCCAAAAGGAGAATGGAGGAGAAGGGATTGCAGCGTGACCATCTGCCCTGGGGGGTGATTTCTCACTTTTTGTCTCTCTGTCTGGTGAGCGCATGCACCCTATGGCAAAAACCTCTCCAAAAAATAAAAAATAAATAAATAATTTAAAAAAGTGAAATCTCTGGGTTTAGTATAATAGAGAATACAGAAATTTGAGGTTACTTTTCTATTCAAAATTACTAAACTTTAAGAAAAAAATGTTTAAGTTCTATTGATCGAAAAAAATCTGACTCTTGGACTAGCAACCTAGGAGTCCTGCTTTGAATAAAATACGGAACAAGAGTGGCATGACACGATGTTTTATTTTTAAGAGACACAGAAAGATGACCTCAACTAGAATATTTGTTTCCTAACAATACAAGGAATATTTTTTATTTAGTTAACTGTATTACCATTCATATTGTTAATATAACTGATCAATAAAGTGAAAAGCAAATACTATTTTCATAAAAGTCAAAAGGCAAAGATAAAAATTATGTCATATGAAATCTTATAAAGAAAAAAATCCCTCACTACCTTAACTCTAAACTCTAAACTCTACAAAGGTAGAGGTATATAAATCTAGCAGATGGCATAATGGTTACATTGATGGACTCCCATGTGGTCAACCACAGTTCAAGATCCAGCTGTTTAAAACTCACACAGGGTGAGTGGGCAAGCAGGTCCAAAAAAATCCCGAGGAGAACAGAGCAGAAAGGATTGCATTGTGGCCATGACTCCTGGGAATGATTTTTTCTCACTTTCTGCCTCTCTAGCAAGAGTACACGCCCTATAGCAAAAAATAAAAAAAATAAAAAATAAAATGCTTTTGGGTCAGTAGATAGCATAGTAATTTTTTTGCTGGACCCCCGCATGGCTGACCACAGTTCGAGTCCCAGACCCAATGGCTTGAAACTCACACCAGGCAAGTGTGTGCATGTCCAAGATCCCAGAAGGAGAAGGGATTGTGGCATGGCCATCCCCTCTTGGGGGCAATTTCTCACCTTCCCTCTCAGTGTTTCTGTCTCTTTCTAACAAGTGCATATATCCTAAGGCAAAAACCTCTTAAAAAAATTAAAAAGCTTTGTTCATTTAAACATAATATGTATTTTAAAAATAGGATGCTTCTTTAAGACACATGATAACTGTATAAATTAAAAAGTTAGCAATGTCAATGAGGTCAGGCATAAGAGCAACATTATTTTAAGCAGGAAAATTTAACCTGGTATGCATGAGAAGCAGGAAGGAAATGAGTAAAGACTACGATGAAGATATTCAGATGATATAAAGCAGGTATGTTCCAAGTACTACATCAGTAAGTAAAGTGATGGAAAGGACACAATGGAAACATATTATAATAGAAAGAATAGTTAGGAAACTCAAGGATTAGTAAATAACTTGTCTAGTCAATTTAGTTAGTTACTGAGCATTTGCTTAGGAACCATTTTACACCCTATTATTGGGTCATCAGAAAAGTCATGAAGATTTTTTTTCTATGCAAGAAGGCATGACTTTTCCAATGACCCAACAGCTGGGTAAAAAAATGGTTTTCAGGTACAAAGACAACAAGCTATCCTACTGAAAAATACACACTTTGCTTATATTCAATCATTTTGCTTCACCTTATGTAAAAGCTCTTAAAAAAAAAAAGTGAATTACATACAATACATACAATATACAAATATAATAGGTTAAAAAAGCCCCATGAATACCTGAGAGCAAAAGCAATGATAGAGCTGGGTTCCTTCTCACACACTGCAATTGGCACCCGTTCATGCTCATACATTAAGTAATGTTTATCTGGATCACTGTTCAAAATTTTAAAATAGTTAATAAGAATGAAATTAGCAAAAAAAAAAAAAAAGACACATATAAAAACCAGTAACTTATTACAAGTCCATCTCAGGCTAAATTCTGAGTTAACTTAATACCAGACAATAAGAATATAATTAAGTAAGCCAAATGCATGGAGATGCTGAGAACTTGAATTAAATAGACAACAAAAAGGAGGAACTTTTTGAAGGTGATTATGCTTATCAGAATAAAGTTTCAAAACAGAGATCTCTAGAATAGTCACTCCAAACAAATTCCTTTAACTATGAAGAAATATAATTTAGGATAAGTAAATAAAGAATATAAAAATAAATGAACAGGGACCAGCAAATGATGTAATAGTTATGTCACTGGACTCCCGCAGAGTAAACCATGGTTCAAGTCCCAGACCCAGCAGATTAAAACTCACAGTGGGCACATATATGCATGCCCAAAATCCCAAGAGGAGAATGGAGAAGGGATTGGGTGTGGCCATCCCCCCAGGGGGTGATTTCTTGCTTTCTGTCTCTGTCTCTCTAGCTTATACACACACCCTATAGCAAAAATCTCTCTTAAAAGAAAATAATAAAATAAATGAGCATACTTATCCTAAGTCTAGAAAATTACAAATAAATTGAATTAAGAAAATTAAGAGAAAATAAAGAAAATATTAAACTAAGGAAAAATAAAGCCACCCAGTAGCCACTAGCTTTTATAATACTTACAAAGGAAATGGAATAGGATTATAGCTATTTCCTGGAAGGAAATTTGCAAAGATGGCTTTCATAGTTGACTTTTCCTTCACCTGGCTATCTGTGGATCCCAGCAAATGCCCATCAAACACATCTAAGATAAAAAATATTTTACTTATATATTAATATTCAGAAAGGAAAAGTACAGACTCAATTTTATTTCTTTACCTATTTGGAATACAGACATGCACACCATAATCACCAATTATGGTTTAAAATTTCTGATCTAGGAAAAATTACTCTTATGGAATGAAACAAGAAACACCATAACATCTCAGAAATGGAGATCATCCTATAATCAGTGCAGGAGCAGGCAACAGCCAAGATAAACTGGCTGTTTGAACTCGCGTGAGCTAAACACAGCTGTACATGCCATCGCTTCAAACTTGGTTATGTGTACCATGGCTATTACACCTGAGTTTAACAGCAATTTTGAATTTATACTATAATTAAGTAGTTACTGCTTTAACAGAAAGTAAGGAGAGCGAGATGTGATGCACAAATTTGTTATTATGAAGCAAATATTTGTTGTCAGAAAATGGGCTGCCATGTCTCTGATTTCCTCACCGAGAAAGAATCGTGGGTTACATGGGACTTAAGAAAGTAAGATCCCAGAAGGGAGATGAAGCTGAATAACATTTTGTCACTGAGACATTTACATGTCAAGTAGTACAACTAAAAGAAGAAGTGATAATGATAAAAAGCTGCATCTAGGGGTCAGCAGGTGGGTAGTGGTTAAGGCACTGGACTCCCATACGGATGACTATGGTTCCAGTTTGAGACCGGGAGACTTGAAACTCAAGCCAGGTGCATGTGCACGCATTCCCAAAATCCCTAGAGGAGAATAGAGGAAAAGGAATTACATGTAGCCATCTTCCCTAGAGGGTAGTTTCTCTCTCTCTCTCTCTGTGTGTGTGTGTGTGTGTGTTTCTCATGCATCAAGAATGGGGCCATATGCACAATCCCCTATAGAAAAAGTCTCACCAAAAAAAAAAAAAAAGCTAAATCTAGGGGCCAGCAACTGGTGTAGTGACTATATCGCTAGACTCCCACATGGCTGACTACAGTTCGAGTCCTGGACCCAGTAACTTGAAAATCATGCTGGGTGTGTGTGCGTGTGTGCCCAAAATCCTAAGAGGAGAATGGAGAAAGGACTGTGGCATGGCCATCTCCCCTGTGGGATAATTTCTCACTTTCCCTCTCTCTGTCTCTGTCTCTTCCTCCTGGTGAGCACATGAGCACTATGGCAAAAACCTCTTTAAAAAAGAAAGGAAAAAGCTATATCTAAAACAGCACTTTCAATATGTATTTTTAAAAAATGCTAAAGTATAAGAAAGGATTAAGTCAAAGAGTCAGCAGTGCTTTCCTTTCTTGGGAATACATATAACCAAAGATAACAGCTCTCAGTGTTAGATCCAATGAAGCACAAGAAAAATGACTGGAATTGTACCTTCGGAACTGCTGGCTGTATCCAGGTCAGGACCCACCCCCCCCAGCTGCTCAGACATGACCTCTGGTGGGGTAGGCAACTGGAGATGGCTGGAGCCAGTGGAGCTCTGGCTGGATAAGGTTGTTAGGAAGCGATCCTCTAAGGAAAAACACAATCTTAAATAAAGTCACTTAAAAACATTAGGTCCATTTCAATTTAAATATTATGTCTTTAAATATTAATTCATATTTCTATGTCCTATGCAGTTCATGTCATGGAAATGGGCACAAAATCCAGAGTGGCAGGACTACAGCTACCAACCATATCTGACTCTTCCCTAATACTCCTTCTACAACACACTGCTTACCTAAATAGTGCAACAGTTTACTCAGTTTACTAGAGAATAAATTAAATTAGGACACTGTCAAGAAAAATATACGCTCATCTGGGAGAGGAAAAAAAAACATTAAACTCTAAAAAAAATATCAAGAGTTATGAGTTGAGCTCTTGTTCTACAGTCTGCAAATTTCTCCACAAAGTTTTAGGAAGACATCACCTTATCTGATAAAATAATGCAAAAGATATCTTAAGTCAAATAAACATTTTAATAACATTAAAAATATGAACTTTATAAGATTTTGCAGTGAAACCTGGGAGCTGACTGTAGAATAAGCAAAATAGAAATTCGATTTTTCTTTTTTCTGTAGCTTCTTCCCCTAATAGCAGCACTTCCTATATTTCATGTTATTTCTATATGCTAATCTGTCTTCTTGCAATACACTGAAAGTTAATCTTAAACTGTTAGTTACAAATATTTTACAACATCTATTGAACAATTATATCAAAAAAAATTGGATCAAAATTAGCAGTTAAAAAAAACAATTGTATCAAAAAAAAATTGGATCAAAATTAGCAGTTAAAAATAACTCTCACACTACAATAATTCTTCAAGTCCAATGGTAAGTGATCACTAAACGGAAGGACCAACCTTTTTCTCCATTTTGTTGAAGTCCTGGAGAAATATTTCTTGGAGATGCATCTATTGTGCTGATCTATAGAGAAGTAAATAATTAGTTCTTAAGAAACATTAAAATCATATTTAAAAAGTTCTTAACCTAGTAATTCACACTTTTTTGTCTTAGGACCCACTTACACTTTTAAAAATTATTAAGGATCCCCTTAATAATTTTAAATATTCTTGTTTACCTTATTTTCTAAAATTTGACCTTATTAGAAATTAAAACTGAATTAGTTTTCAAATACAAAATTTAAGTTCACTTAATACTGATAAATCTATGATATATTAACATAAAGAACATATTTATTAAATAAGAACACTCCTATTTTGCCAACTTTTAAAAAAACTGGTGAAGGAGTGGCACTGTGTTACTTTATTTAATTAGTTGCCAGAGAGTATGTGTGCTTGTCAGAGATAAAGAGCGTGTGCATGCAAGAGCCCCAAATGGGGCTTGATACTCTGCGATCCTTTTTCTTTCTCTCCTCGTTCCCATCTGAATTTTGCTTAAGCCACCAGTGCTGGGATTCAAACCACAGTCAGCCACGTGATCCAGCTTCCTATGCACAGCACTTAACCACTATGTTATGTGGCCAGTAGCACTGTTTTACATGTTTACAGTATCTTCAATGTCTAGCCAAATAGAAGATGGCTAGATTCATTGCTGGCTTCAGCATTCAATGTATAGAAATAACACATTTAATGTATTATTATATTATCTGAAGTATATAAACAAAATCTAGCATTACATAGATATGCAGTTCAGAAAGAGAAAACTTGTAGAGCCTCCGAAAGGATCTTAGAACCTCAGGGGTCTTTGAACCACACTTGGGGAATATTGTTCTAAATAGTAACAGCTCACTTCTTAGCATTGAACCATTTAGGAATACTTAGGATCATCCATTAAGCCTAATCATCTTCATTATTCACTGAACTTTCTCAAGTCTATTATCCAGAGATAAAATATATTTAAAGTAACTGTAAGTCTCATGTATAACTTCATTACAAAATCATTTATTTGCAAAGATCAGAGAGACTTCCCTGGTTGCCCCACATAAAATAACCCACCACTATCAACCATTCCCTCTACAATACTTTCTAGCTCCTTTTTTTCCTGCATAGCCCTTTCATACTTGTTTTTAAAAGTTTATAGGATCATGGTTTACTGTCAGCCACTGCCTCATTAGACTAATGTTCCATGGGGACATTCATTATGATCTTTGTTCTCAATTGTATGCCTTGTACCTAGACAGTGCCCAAAACATAACAAGCATTCAAGAACTGCTTATCAAATGAATAAATATAAAGGTAGTGCCACAGCACTTGAAATCGACTTTCCACCTTTCAAAAAGATGATCCTCTGTTGAATGAGTCTGCATTTTCAATTCTGTATCTACAGGCTATAAATGAAAGGTCTTACACCATGAGCTTTGCAGATTCTTGAGTGGGCAAAATGGAAGGGCTACCACCAGTCCATGCTAGTCATGAATAACCTTAGACTAGTTAGCAAACACTAACACATAGATCATCTTCAGTAACCTTATTATTATTCTCTCTTTATTATTAACTTTATTATTACTAATCTTTAAGAAACAGTGATTCCTATATAGATGAGACAAAAAGGAAGATTTAATTATATTAAATAACACAAAATTAAAGCAGTTGGCTCCACCATTCCATACGAATATTCCTCTATGAAAACTGCACACTATACAAAAACAAAACACTCTCTCAAAAGTTCTAATGATATAAGAAAATGAAATCCTTATATAATAACACTAATTCAGGTGAAATGCTATCAATGTGACAGGCAGAATTCTAAAATGGTCCTAAGATACCCAGTCCCTGATATATATACACCTTCCCCCAATTATTCAATCAAATACTAATTCAGGTATGGCAGCAAAGGGATTTTTTCAGATGTAATTATAGTCCATAATCAGTTCACCTAAGATAGGGACATCAATCAGGTGTGTCTTACACTATGTTATGTGGCCAGTAGCACTGTTTTACATGTTTACAGTATCTTCAATGTCTAGCCAAATAGAAGATGGCTAGATTCATTGCTGGCTTCAGCATTCAATGTATAGAAATAACACATTTAATGTATTATTATATTATCTGAAGTATATAAACAAAATCTAGCATTACATAGATATGCAGTTCAGAAAGAGAAAACTTGTAGAGCCTCCGAAAGGATCTTAGAACCTCAGGGGTCTTTGAACCACACTTGGGGAATATTGTTCTAAATAGTAACAGCTCACTTCTTAGCATTGAACCATTTAGGAATACTTAGGATCATCCATTAAGCCTAATCATCTTCATTATTCACTGAACTTTCTCAAGTCTATTATCCAGAGATAAAATATATTTAAAGTAACTGTAAGTCTCATGTATAACTTCATTACAAAATCATTTATTTGCAAAGATCAGAGAGACTTCCCTGGTTGCCCCACATAAAATAACCCACCACTATCAACCATTCCCTCTACAATACTTTCTAGCTCCTTTTTTTCCTGCATAGCCCTTTCATACTTGTTTTTAAAAGTTTATAGGATCATGGTTTACTGTCAGCCACTGCCTCATTAGACTAATGTTCCATGGGGACATTCATTATGATCTTTGTTCTCAATTGTATGCCTTGTACCTAGACAGTGCCCAAAACATAACAAGCATTCAAGAACTGCTTATCAAATGAATAAATATAAAGGTAGTGCCACAGCACTTGAAATCGACTTTCCACCTTTCAAAAAGATGATCCTCTGTTGAATGAGTCTGCATTTTCAATTCTGTATCTACAGGCTATAAATGAAAGGTCTTACACCATGAGCTTTGCAGATTCTTGAGTGGGCAAAATGGAAGGGCTACCACCAGTCCATGCTAGTCATGAATAACCTTAGACTAGTTAGCAAACACTAACACATAGATCATCTTCAGTAACCTTATTATTATTCTCTCTTTATTATTAACTTTATTATTACTAATCTTTAAGAAACAGTGATTCCTATATAGATGAGACAAAAAGGAAGATTTAATTATATTAAATAACACAAAATTAAAGCAGTTGGCTCCACCATTCCATACGAATATTCCTCTATGAAAACTGCACACTATACAAAAACAAAACACTCTCTCAAAAGTTCTAATGATATAAGAAAATGAAATCCTTATATAATAACACTAATTCAGGTGAAATGCTATCAATGTGACAGGCAGAATTCTAAAATGGTCCTAAGATACCCAGTCCCTGATATATATACACCTTCCCCCAATTATTCAATCAAATACTAATTCAGGTATGGCAGCAAAGGGATTTTTTCAGATGTAATTATAGTCCATAATCAGTTCACCTAAGATAGGGACATCAATCAGGTGTGTCTTACATAATCATATACATTCTTAGGACCAGCAGTTAGTGTAATGGCTATGTCGCTGGACTCCCACAAAGTCAACCACGGTTCAAGTCCCGAACCCGGTGGCTTAAACTCACGCCGTGCACGTGTGCATGTGTGCCCAAAATCCTGAGAGGAGAATGGAGGAGAAGGGACTGCGGCATGGCCATCCCCCCTGGGGAGTGATTTCTCGCTTTCTATCTCTCTGTCTCTCTCTATCTTTCTGGCAAGCACACGCACCCTATAGCAAAAACCTCTCCAAAAAATAAAATATATATATATATATATAATCATACATTCTTAAGGCTGTGTCTATAGATTATAGAGACAGAGGAAGTTAAATGAATGCATTGGTGCAGGCCTGGAAGATGGAAGGGACTATGTGGCCAGAAACACAGGCAGCTTCTAGGAGTTAAGAATGACCTCTCATCAACAACCAGGAAGAAAATAGAGATCTCAGGCCTGCAACTACCAGAAACTGAATTCTGCCAACAACCTGAGAGAGGATAGAATACAATGAGCCTCACGTAAGATAGTGGTTAGACAGATGGCCAAAACCCTAATTTCAGCTGTGTTAACAACCTGAGCAGAAGAAGTGGCAGATGGCATAATGGCCCCATCCCAGACCCAACAGCCTAAAACTCACACTGGGCATGTGTGCATGTGTGCCCAAAATCTCAAAAGGAGAATGGAAGAAAAGGGATTGTGGTGTGGCCATCCACCCAGGAGGTGATTTCTCGCTTTCAATGTCTCTGGAGAGTGCACGCACTCTACAATAAATAAAAATCTCTCTCAAAATAAATAAATAAATAAAAGAATCTGAGAGCAAGGAATCCAGCCATGCATGCTAGACTTCTAACCTAGAAAAGTTGTGAAATAATAACTCTGTACTTTTGAACACTAAATTTATAGTATTTTGTTAGCCAGTAATAAAAAAAATAAATAAACCTAATATAGTTAGAAAAGTATAATTAAATTAATGTGTAGAACTTAATCCAGTTCAGATACCTTAAGGAAAGTGTCTCATTTGGAGCCAGTAAGTGACATGGTGGTTGAAGTGCTGGACTCCCATATGGCTGACCACCAGTGAGTCTGGCGGCTTGCTTTCTCACTTTTCCTCTCTGTTTATCTCTCTGTCTCTCTAGTCAAATTAAAAAAATAAATAAAATAAATAATTCTTTGAAAAAGAAAGAAAAGTGTCTCATTTAAGCACAGAGATTAAATAATAATAATAATCACCCAAAACCACATAGAAAATGAATAAGGACTCTATTATACACTCAGAGCATAACTTTATGCTACACAGCTTTAAAGCACTTGCTGTCATGGTGTTAGAATCCTTGGTGATGCCAGCAGACAAAGCTTTTTGATAAATATTTCAAATAAATGAATTATAATATCATTTCGCTTTAGGCTAGGATATAAAAGTAATCTAGGGTGGCCAGCAGGTGGCGTGGTAGTTAAGGCCCTGGATTACCACATAGCTGACCACAGGTTGAATCCCAGACCTGACTGCTTGAAAATCACACCAGGTGCATGTGTATGCATGTCCAAAATCTCAAGAGGAGAACGGAAGAGAAGGGATTGCAGCATAGCCAATTCCCACTGGGAGGTGATTTCTCTCTTTTCCTCTCTCTATCTCTGTCTCTCCGGTGAATGCACAGGCCCCATGGCAAAGAAAAAGGGGGGGGGAGGGCAGCAGGTGGCATGGTGGTTAAGGGCACTGGACTCCCACATGGCTGACCGTGGTTCAAGTCCCAGACCTGGCGGCTTCCTTTCTTGTTTTCCCTCCCTCCCTCCTTCTCCCTCTCTCTTTCTCTCTCCCTCTCTCTTTCTCTCTCCCTCTCTGGTTAAATTAAAAATAAGTAAAGTTAAATAAAATAATTCTTAAAAAGAACAAAACCTAAAAAAAAGTAATTAAAAAAAATCCAGATTTCAAACATGTGAAACATCACAACTTCAACATAAAAAACCGTACTTGATATTATTAACAAAGTATTTATCAAACTGCCATTTCTAAGAGTTATGAATGGAGTTAACTCTATTTCTATCAATGAAGGATCAAAGATAAGAATAGATGCTCTTACCTTGCTCTCTTCCCCTTGTCTCAGTCTTCCAGGACTTGGAGGAACTGAAGGTCGTTTTCTACCCTTTTCCTGC
>NW_006159448.1:186395-210023 GCF_000334495.1 Tupaia belangeri chinensis | reverse complement strand
CCTGCAACCTATCACCAAAGGCAAAAAACAAAGTTAAAAAAAAAAAATGATTTTGTTTCTTATACCTTGAATCATGCTCACAAATTATCTTTGTATAACTTTGAAATCATAATAATTCAATTTTACTCTTTAGATTGCAATAGACTAAAGTTGTATATAACTAAGACTAAGTTTTGGTCATGTCTAATCAACTAATCAAGAGTTCTTACTGATAAAACTACAGTTACGAAAGAAAGATACCACGTCATAATAAAAAAAGTTTTTTAAAGAGTTATTTAACTTTACTGATTTATTTACTTATTTTTTTAATTTGACCAGAGTAGGACAGAGAGAAAGAGAGAGAGAGAATGAGAGAGCAAGCCACCAGGTCTGGGACTCAAACTATCATGGGCCATGTGAGAGTCCAGCCCCTGAATCACTATGCCACCTGCTGGCCCCTAAAGAAAAATATTTCTAAAAATATTTAAAATAAAGTTATAAGATATTAGTATATTTAAAATTACTGGCCCCGAAATCAATCTCTCATAGCATACTAATTTAGTTATATTCAATTCAGTAGCACTCACATTTGAAACAGCACTGAAGGCCCTTTTTATTTTTGGTTTTTATATCTTCACAAACTAGTTAAAGATTAGCACATACTTTAAAAGATGAAGGGGGCAGGAAGATAACAGAAAGCAACAGTTTCTATAATGTGAGAATAAAGCAAAAAAAAAAATCCAAAATTTATTTAATAAAGCCTTTATATTTTAAAATCATGGCAGAACAAATTTGGCAGTCATCTTAAGCAAATCAGATTGAGGGACCAGCAGATGGTGTAATGGTTACGTCGCTAGACTCCCACACAGTTGACTATGGTTAGAGTCCTAGACCCAATGGCTTTAAACTCACGCCAGGCATGTGCGCATGCACACCCAAAATCCCAAAAGGAAAATGGAGGAGAGGGGATTGTGGCATGACCATCCCCCTGGGGAGATGATTTCTCACTTTCTGTCTCTTTGTCTCTATCTCTCCAGCACGCGCACACACCCTATAGCAAAAATCTCTATCTTAAAAAATAAAAAGAGGAACCAGCAGTTGGCGTAATGGCTATGTCACTGGACTCCCATGTAGTCGACCACGGTTCGCGTCCCGGACCCAGTGGCTTAAAACTCATGCCGAGTGCATGTGCGTGCATGCCCAAGATCCCAAGAGGAGAATGGAGGAGAGGGGATTGTGGTGTGGCCATACCCCCTGGGGGGTGATTTCTCACTTTCTGTCTCTATGTCTCTGTCTGTCTGGCGAGCGCACGTGCCCTATGGCAAAAACCTCTCCCAAAAAAAAGAAAGAAAGAAAAAGAAAAAAAAAGAAAAAGAAAACCAGATTACAAACCATACCTATTATTCCAAGCTTGTAGCACTTCACAGAGACTTTGTTTCTTGGCAATGAGTGACTCAAAGACAGACTGCAGTTGCTGAGGTGTATCTACAGAGGAAGACATGAGCCGTGCTTGCATCTTCTCAATCCAGTTCTTGAACTCACCTTCTTCCATCTACAAGAAACAGAAACAATTTCAGTGAATTGAGACACTATACCGACATACTCTTTCACACTTCTAATAAGTTAATAGTTAGCTTTGGGGTTTTCTATCAAAGAAATGAATTACCTCTTTTTGTGCAAATATATCTTCCATTTTTTCCTCTCTTGTTTTGCTAAATGTATCCGTTTTCAAAGATGCAAGTCTTTCATCAACAGCAAGATATACCTGTGAAACTCTTAACAACAGAAAGAGAATATTAAACACTAGAGAAAGTGTTTCTCTAATCAAATTTTTCTCACAAAAATAGAAAAATAAGATGTTACATACAAAACTATAAGTGAAATATATTTTATATAATTAAAAATCATATATTATTTTGCAGAGCAAAAGAGGACTGAAACATTGTATCTCAAAATTTTAATAGTTGTTTGTTTTGTCTGAGAAAATTCAACTTATTTTTAAAATTGTCTGTATTATCTACATCTCACTTTTTTCCATTAAACACATATAACACAATTAGAAAAATAAAGTTATTTATGTTTCCAAAAAAAGTTAAATTAACTAGTTTGATATTTTAAAAATAGTTTTAAATTACATAGTGCTAAATAAATAAGAGTGATCAAAGAAACTAAAACTTACTTTTGAAAGAAGTCCTTCAGATCCTGAAGAAGGGACACTTTTAATGGGGCCTGACGTTTAATGAATATTTTAGGGAGTGGAACACATACTTCAAGAAGTCGAATGGGAGAATAACTGAGAAAAGAAAACACAAATAACCGTAGAAAAATTAAAAATATTTCAATACCTGGAGTAGAGCTGTACATGATGGTCAACTAAATAAATCAAAAGCCATAAGAGAAAATAAAGTTTCTATAAAATGGCAATTAAAAACAATCATAGGGACCAGCAGTTAGCGTAATGGCTATGTCGCTGGACTCCCACATAGCCGACCGTGGTTCGAGTCCCAGACCCGGTGGCTTAAACTCACGCTGGGCGCGTGTGCGTGCGTGCCCAAGATCCCGAGAGGAGAATGGAGGAGAAGGGACTGCGGCGTGGCCATCCCCCCTTGGGGAGTGATTTCTCGCTTTCTGTCTCTCTGTCTCTCTCTGTCTGGTGAGCGCACTATAACAAAAACCTCTACCAAAAAAAAAAAAATCATAAAGATACTGAAGATAGCTATTTTTTTTTTTTTGGAGAGATTTTCGCTATAGGGTGCGTGCACTCGCCAGACAGACAGAGAGAGACATTAGAGACAGAAAGCGAGAAATCCCCCCCCAGGGGGGATGGTCATGCTGCAATCCCTTCTCCTCCATTCTCCTCTTGGGATCTTAGGCACGCACGCACACGCGCCCAGCGTGAGTTTTAAGCCACCGGGTCCGGGACGCGAACTGCAGTAGACTACATGGGAATCCAGTGACATAGCCATTATGCTAACTGCTGGTTCCCAAGATACTGAAGATAGCTTTAAATAGTTATTAACATCCTCTCCAATTTGAGGGGATTTTGTTTTGTTTTCTCACTGCACTTTGGTACCATGACATTTGCTCTATCCCTTGAGGTTATCTTCATCTGCTACAAATAAAAATTACTTTAATATTAACCTTCTCTATGAATAAGGAAAGGGACCCCTTTTTCCATTACATGAGACTAGGCATTTTATTATCTTCTCAGTTCCTGAGGACCATTCATACATAAATAACAAAAATAAAGATTCTTTTCCAGGGCTTATGCTGACTAGTAAATGCAACACCCAGCACAGGCCCTAGATTCATAATTAAATACTCTTGCTTAAAAAAGCATAAAAAAGCTCTAATTAGCAAATATTTTCTGAGGGTCTAGTATGTGTCAGGCACTGTTTAAAGTGCTGAAAAAAACAGCACTGAACAAGGGCCCAAAATTTCTGTCCTCATAATTTAGAAAAACAATTGGGTAATAAACAGAACAAATAAATATTTAAACATGTATCAGATGGTAAGAGCTATGAAGAAAACTAAAGCAAGAAAGAAGCAGGGGGTGCCAAGGTGAAAAGGTTACACAGCAGATGAAACTGGAATGGAGATCTGCAGAAGGTAGAGAAACTGCAGGCAAACATCTGCGGGATGAGAGTTCAGAAAGAGAATAACCAGAAGGCCCCAGACAGAAACCCACAGGCATACCTGAGGCCCAGCCAGGAAGCCAGTGAGGCTGCAGCAGGGTAAGCAAGGGAAGAGTAATGGGAAGTGAGAACAGAGAGGGCCTAGGCAACCAGAGCCTGCAGGAGCTCAGAAACCAGTAAACAGATTCTGACTCTCATTCAGGGTGAAACAGACACTTTTTAGAGTGTCTAGATCAGAGGAATGACCTCAGCTGATTTTCCAGTAAAGGGATCACTGACTGCTATATAGAGAAGAGGCTGAAGGTGCAAGGCCAATGGTTAAGGCTAAGGCAATAATCTGGGTGAAAGATGAGAAAGCCCAGCTCAAAGTGGTAGGGGTGGAGACGGTGAAAGAGTTCAGATGCTACATATATCCTGAAGGCCTTGTCAAACTATTTAATACCGCAATAGTAACTGTCTATTCTTTGAATTTAGAACTTTATCTATCAGAAATAATTTGATTTTCCTTATGCTGGTTTGTGTCTTAGTAAAAATTCCAGCAGACTTTCAAAATAACGGTTAAGAGTGAGGTCAGCAATAGATCAATTCAGGTTCGAATCATGACTCCATCACTTGTTAGCTCTATTAAACACTTATTAAACACTGTAAGAGAAGATAATAATAATACTTACTTATTAGGGTAAGGGATAAAGGAAATAACACTGAAAGGTCTTCATAGAGTCTAGCCCTCTGCATTTGCAATAGTGGAGATAGAGAATAACATATATCAACAAATTAATTGTAACAGTGGAAATGTTATACACCTTTCAAGGGAATATCTGATCATCTACAAAGTCCCTTTGACTTCTTACCTGAAAGATGCCACCATCTGATTATAAGAAAAATACTGGTGATAATCATGGTGGATAGAGTGACCACATGGCTCAGCATTGGCTCTCCGAGTGTACTGGTGCCCATAAAACCTAAGCTCGAGGTATTTTGCAAATGACATAGACCAGGACTCATTGGAAAGAGCAACAACTGGTGTTACCTAGAATTTAACAAAAATAGTTTATCTGATCAATACTGAGAATCTTTTTTTGTAATACAATTAATTTTCTATTCATAGTACAAACATAATATACCCAACTGCAAAAAACTGGGAAAGAACAAAAAGTTCAAAGATAGGAGTTAGGGATAGTGGAGAAGAACATCACAATGCTCCCATTACCACAATCAATATACTAGCATATGTTTACTTTCTTTCTGTATGGAAATACACATATACACAGCCAGTGTATTTGTAAATAAAAACTCTTTCCTGGGGGCCGAGGGAGGTGTGGTGGTTAAAGCGCTGGAGTTCCACACGGTCGACTATGGTTTGAGTCCTGGAGCTGGCAGATTGCTTTCTCATTTTCCCTTTCTCTTTCTCTCTCTCTCTCTCTGGTCAAACAAAAAAATAAATAACAAACTAAATAAATAATTCTCGAAAGAAAAAAGGTTCTTTCCTATAGTTAGTTTTACACCTCTTTTTGTTTTTAACTTAGCTAAACATTATGAATATTTCCCCACACAAAATATTCCTGTATGTATGAATTTTTAACTAGCCACAAAGTATTCCATTATATGGACACATAATTAACCAGTACCCAGTGATGTGTATTTAAGACATCACATGTTGGGGCCGGTTTGAGTCACAAACCTGGCAGCTTGCTTTCTCACTTTCTCTCTCTCTCTCTCTGGTCAAATTAAAATAAATAAATAAATAGACTTAAATTAAATAATTATTTAAAAAAGGTATTATCCATTTTTACTTATTTGGATAATGCTCTGAGGACTATCTCTGTACGTACATATACGCAAACATTCAGAATTATTTCTCTGGAATAATTTAGTAAAAGTGGTAATGGGTTAAGTCAAAGGGCATGAATATTTTATACAGTCTTGGATAGGTTTTGCTACATTGTCTTCCAAAACAGGTGGCCTGGTTTACATGATCTCCACCAATATTTGAAAATACTAATATTCTAGAGTTCTTACCAATTCTAAAATTTATAAATATTTGAAATGTGCTTTCTTTTAAAAATCAATTTTTAGGGGACCAGCAGGTGGCATAGTGGATAAGGTGCTAGACACTCCCACATGGCCAACCACGGTTTGAGTCCCAGACCTGGAGGCTTGTTTTCTCACTTTCTCTCTCTCTCTGCCTCACTCTGGTCAAAATAAAATAAATGGGTGAATAAAAACAATTTTTTAATCAATTTTTAAAGGCATTTTACTAGTTTCATTTATACTTTGACTAGTAATGAGTAAAATTTATTTTTACATGTTACTGGCCATTTGTATTAAATTGGTTTGTCATGTCTTTGCTCAGTTTTCTATCACTGCATACCAAAATTTGATAATAAGTACATTTGTACCTTTATATTTGGTCAACTATTTTGTATCTTTTTTTGACACTGGAAGTTTTTCATTTTTGTGTAACAAAATTATTTATCTTTTTCTCTCTAGTATAACTCCAAAAGTAGAAGTTTATCTTAAAGTGTATGTACCAAAGTATTCCAGAAATAAAGATAAAATGTAAGTAATTTGTTTAAGTGCAGTGGTCAATTTATGGAGTTCACATATCCGACAACAAAATATTACCATCTATCTCAAGGGAACGAAAGGTCTAGGAGAATAAGTATGAAAGTAAGACTGATGATTGCTAGAAATTATTTCATGCCTGTACATCTGCTGCAGCAAGAGGAATGAGCTTTGACTTTGCCCTTCTCAACCACAAATCTTAACACGGATCATGCTCTCACTTTATCTTTATTTCTCCTATGTGCCTTCCAAGGGCACACTCCAACATAACCCAGTTACAATAATAATGAAGCTAAATTTGGCACATACCCACTGCAAACAATTTGGATAAAATTTACACATCGAAAACATAATACTGGCACCAAATATGTGCCCCAGAGTTAGAAATATAAAGAAAGGTACACAGAAAAATAAGACACATGTCGTTTTCTCAAGGATGTCTATGAAAAAACAGTACAGATCAATTTCAACATAGTCTCATCCCTATCTCTTAAGACAGAAATGTACACCCTGGCTCATATTTATTATACAAATACCTGAATATAATGTGGTTACTACTTTACAAGTCATTAAGAAGCCATTCCTTATTCTTTTTTCACTCCTAGAGCCTAACACCCAATACCTCATACATAGATGGTCTTAAATAAGTGTTTGCTGAATGAATACACAAACATAATTGAGACTGACCAGATACTATCTTGAGATATTTTACTGTACAAAGTACCTGTATTTTATCTAATGATTGATATATTCCTAAAGTAAAATCTCAAAAAACAAATATTAGATTGAACATATAACAATGAAAGGTAAAATAATTAAGAGCCTACTGACAAATAACAAATCTAAAATAATTTAGACTCCCTTCCTCCCCCCCAAAAAAGAACTATACAAATAAAGAAATAAATGACATATGAGATACCATAGTGGCAGGCTATATTTACCTGTTTGCAGATTCTGCACCAGGAATATGTGAGAATTGTGTGTTGATAGCCAGGTACCGGAGAATCCAACTCCTTCAGGATTATCTGCACACAGCCTTGGCCATGGACAAAGCGCCGAATGTGATGCACCATGGGAGTATCGCAGAACATGCTAGGACACTGATAAGAAGGCCTTTGACAAATAAGAGAGTCCTTCTCACATTAAGCATGAAACAGAGAGGCCATGCACAGTGAATGCTGGCTAATCAGAACCACTGCTAGGGAAATGCAGCATCCTCTCTAAGGTAACAATCACAGTGGACAATCCGTGCAGGGACTCAAGCTGCTCTGAACCTACAGCTAAACATCCTGCATTCAGTCGCAGCATTTTGACAGTGGGAGTTTCTATTTGTTAAGCACCTTTTTATTTTTTAAAAAATTTGCCAGAGGGGGGAACCAGCAGTTAGCGTAATGGCTATGTCGCTGGACTCCCACGCAGTCAACCATGGTTCGCGTCCCGGACCCGGTGGCTTAAAACTCATGCCGAGCACGTGTGCGTGCGTGCCCAAGATCCCAAGAGGAGAATGGAGAAGGGATTGCAGCATGACCATCCCCCCAGGGGGTGATTTCTCGCTTTCTGTCTCTCTCTGTCTCTGTCTGGCGAACGCACGCGCCCTATAGCAAAAAACCTCTCCAAAAATAAATAAATAAATAAAAAATTTGCCAGAGGGTGGATGTACTCACTAAAGAGAGAGGAAAAGTGAGAAAGCCCTCCCCATGGGATTGTCACACCATAATCCTTTCTCCTGTTTCTTCTTCCTTTTGGGATTTTGGACACACACCACAGTGCCCAGCATGTTCTTCAAGTTGCCAGGTCTGAGGTTAGAACCGCCTGGCTGTCCATGTGAGATCCAGCTGCCTGAACAATCAGGCCACGGGGCTGGCCCTGTTAAGCACCTTCTATTAGCCAAATAGTTTTAAAACATCTGATTAATTCATATGTCTATATCTAGAGATCGTTGTTCCCTATAAAAAAGCTGTTAAAGATTAAATTATTTGCACTTTGTCCTGTAAGCAGCAGGTGAAGCTCTTAAACTTCTGAGGTCTAGCTGATTCCAATGCTTCCCCTGCCTCTCATTTGAAACATCGTGCGCAGACATCCTAAAAATTCTTAGGAGTGGCAAGGTAACTGGAGGGCAAAAATATGAGAAATGTGCTCGATAAGAAATTCTAGTTTGAATATGAAACAGACTGCTTCTTTGTATGGTATACTCTGTTACGTGGTATTAAAGAGAGGACCACGTAACAGTATTTGGTGTCCAATTCATGTTATATTTTAGTTGAAATTCTAGGCATCAAAAATGCATACACAATGGATCTTAAGGAAGAAATCTGCTCTTACCTGAAGCAGTATCTCTCCAAAAATATTCCTAATGTAAGATCATTCTTTCCATAAAATTCCATTGTTACAATCCTGAAGAAAGAAATCACTTCTTAGAAATAAGAAATACCACACAGCAAAGACATTTCAAGAGACCACAAATTCTGATTACCTGTTAAATGTACTTAAAGTATTAATGGAGATTATATTCTTCGTAACATAGTATATAACAGGCCTTACTTCACCTGGCAAAACAAGCTCAGACTAGCCACACTATAGCGTCTTTTCCACTACCAGTCCATTAGTGTCTTATGAAACTATTAGTGGGTCGTTGGGAAAGTTAGGACGTGTTTTTACATAGAAAATAGATCATGACTTTCCCGACGACCTAATAAATGCAGATTCATACACTGTAACATTACCTGAGTAAAACTGGTTGAGTCATGAAGAGAGGTAAAAGTTTCCTTTAAAAAGCTTTAAGCCTTTTCGACATAAAATGGGACTCCTATCTCTTGTTCTCTGGTCTATCTACACTTTTACTGAACATGAAGAATAGCAGCTCATATTCCTACTAAAAAGCTAATACTTAACTTTATATCTAACTTTTTAAAAACACTCACAAGTAAGAGCATTTGCCTGTATACCTATTTAAACCCACACCAATAGCCTTGATCAAAGTTCATAAACTGCAGGGAAAATTCCTATGGGCTCCCTCAGCCCCACATCTGCCTGCTGGAGCTATACCGCTTCTAGAAAAATCCCTGAACTCCCTGCTGGAAGTATTTCTGGTGTCCAAAATTAAAATACAGAACACATCTGTCATGGAAACAGTGCTCCAAAAAAAGCAGTTATATTCCACAGTATTCTTTTTTCCAAAATTTTAATTTTTACTTGAAAGTTCAAATTATATTATTGGTAACATATGCTGCAAAACTTTTTATGATTTCTTATTCACATATACTAAAATTGGTGCAAAGAAGATTATATGGCCCCTGCACAAGAAATCCATAGTATTTTTTTTTTTAAAGAGAGATTTTTGCTATAGGCCGTATGTGCTTGTCAGAGAAAGAGAGAAACACAGAAAGCGAGAAATCACCCCCAGGGGGGATGGCAACACTACAATCCCTTCTCCTCCATTCTCCTCTTGGGAGTTTGGGCATGCATGCACACATGCCTGGCATGAGTTTTAAGCTGCCAGGTCTGGGACTCAAACCATGGTTTACATGGGAGTATAGTGGTGACATAACCATCACACCATCTGCTGATCCCAGGAATCCACGGTATTTTTTAAATTAATTGTAAACTAAGTAAAGTAAGGCTATGTAAAGCTTTTTTAACTATCATTTGAAAAAAAGAATATTTATAACATTATTGTGTTTCCATTTCTATCAATCCACTTAGCATTATTTTTAAATAAAGCTTGATAACAAGGCAAAGACTATTTTTATAAAAATGATGCCTGAAGGAAAACCTGTCTAAATTATACACGTTATCATCAAAATGTTTATAAACTAGCTTTTGTGTGACAACTTTCTCTCACTTTTGTAAGAGCCAATTCTCTATGTCTCACATTTTTTTGTCTTACTTAAGGTCTTCTCATTTACTCCCACTCATGAGCAAACACAAATTTCCTACTTACTACACAAGTTTAAAAGTTCTATCACTTCATAAAGTGTACCATATACCTAAAAACAGGTCCAAATGGCTTTTTAGTTGCTGGAATTCTGTCCCTAAGTGCTGACAGTACAGAGTGAAGAGAATCCTACCATGGACTGACGCAGGCACTGGGCGCATTGCTCGACTGGGCAGAAGAGCTGCTGAAGAGCACACACAGCCTCTGGTGGTTAACAGGATTCAGACAGTCCACCTGAAAAAGAAGGAGCAGGTGAGCCACCTGAAGCCGGAGCATATTCCAATTCCTGTGCAGGCACTTATAAAGCCTCCTACCATCTCTGTTGGCGTTCTAGTGAAGCTATAAAACTATGAGAAACTAAATATAAAGAAGAAAGGCAGTTGGTTGTTAAGAAGACACAACCCAAAAACCTTAACTTAAAAATACAAAAAGGTACCAAGGGGCAGCCTTATTGCCTAGTGGCTATGGATCCTGGATCCCACACGGCTGACTGAGGTTCAGGTACCAGCTCCAACAGCTTGAAAATAATGCTGCGTGTGTACAATTACATGCCAAAAATCCTGGCAGGATAGAGAAACTGAGAAGGAATTTCGTCATGACTACTATCCACTGTGGGGAGGGGGGGTGCTTCCCCTCTATTTATCTCTAGTGAGTGCACAAGCCCTCTGGGGTGGGGGGGATTTAAATCCCATATAGTTTATTTATTTTACCTTAAATACTCTTCATTTTTTATAATATTGCTTTAAATCATTTTTAAAAATCTGACTAAATATAACAATGTCAATCAGTATGAACAGATGACTGCACACATCAATGTGAGGCACCCAGAAATCTAAATTCTAAGGTATTTATCTGTGCTTTATGCCTGTTTTTGATCATAAAAAAGAGACATCTGCAATCTGTTAAAATTCAGATAGTACAGAGCATGAAGAAGTTAATGATGCCACCCCACCTTCCAAGCTGGTAGTCTGTATTGTGAAAAACACATCTTTTTTTTTTTTTTTGGAGAGGTTTTTGCTATAGGGTGCATGCACTCGCCAGACAGACAGAGAAAGACAGAGAGACAGAAAGCAGGAAATCACCCCCCGGGGGGGGATGGCCACGCCGCAATCCCTTCTCCTCTCGGGATCTTGGGCACGCACGCACATGCACCCGGCGTGAGTTTTAAGCCACCGGGTCCGGGACTCGAACCGTGGTTGACTACGTGGGAGTCGAGCGACATAGCCATTGAGCTAACTGCTGGTCCCCAAAAAAAAAAACCACATTTTTCTTGCTAGCTCTCACATACACACCTACACACACACACACACACACACACACACACGTGCACGTACCCACACAGATGATCTGTTTTATAAAAATGAAATGCTGCTACATATATTAACACAACTTGCTTTTTAAAATCTAAAAATATATTATGGATTTTATCCAGGTACTAAAAGGGATCCAATCATCTTTCTTGCTGCAAATAAGTGAGAACAATGCTTCGATAAACACTGCTGCACATATATCCTTAAAGTAAGTATCCTTATACAAACATGTTTACTTCTGCAGGAATAGCTTATAAAAGTGAAGAATTCAGGGTCAAAGGTATATACATGTACATGTAAATTTATAGAGACTTCCCTATCACTTTCTATATATTTATACAAATGTAAATAAACAAAAACTTAGATAAATTTTTACAAAATTTATGAAAGGAATTTTCCTACACTCTTATTAGCGATGGCTCTCTTATTACTTTCCTTTTTGCCAATCTCACAAATAAAAACATTTTAGCCCCACTAATATTTAGGGCTTCTCTGACTACCGTGAAATCGAGTATCTTTTTATTTTACTAAACAATTGCATTTCCTCATCTGCAGATACAATTGTTCTTTAGCTTTATTACTCCCATTTATCAATGTATCATTAAACAAATCTTAATCTGTGCTTAATTTCTCCCTAAAAAGAAAAGGCCACTGTCACAGTTAAATAACAATGGAAAGTGCTTTATGTTAAAAATAGTAATGATAATAAATCTAACAGTGTTTTTAAAAACACATCCATTTCCCACGATAAGATTCCCTCTCCCTGTCATTGCCATTAAAAGGATCAAGGACACATCACACCACTTCCACGTAACACTGACAGAAACTTTAAGCAATTCTGCACTTCCTCTCACCTCAGGGTTCCTCTTACTGCTATCTCAACTAAAAACGCTAAACCCCATTTTATTATTTTGCAATCCACATCATACATACTAAAACAACACATACGCCAGCAGATTCAAGACAGAAAAAGAAAAAAAAAGCAAAGAAGAAATATTTAATATTTAATAAATATGCATGCAATTTGTCATATTGACTTTTTTTACTCTGATTCAGTAGAGTTTTTCAACGTATTCTAAATTTACATGAACACCCAAAAGCGGTCTGGCTCACCTTGGTTGACCACATTGCATCACTCGGAATCAGCCCTTTCTCTTCATCACTCTCCGTTTTGCTTCCTGATTTGCCACTGGAAGTACCCGATGCATCCTTTGAGTGAGCAAAAGGGTCTGAGTTTTTCTGCTGAATTCTTCCTCCTCTGGCTCGGTAATCAGCCAGCATTCTACTCAGACTCTGGCTATCACCCAGATGCTCAGCAATTCTCGTGCTCACTAGCTCGTGCGAGGGCAAGACCTGAATAGACTTGGCTTGAACACTTCCGTTCATGCCCTGAAGTCCAGAGAGATCCCTGAGCAGCTGTTTCTTCCTCCTGCTCTCCATTTCTTTGACCTCTTTATTGAGGAGAGGAGACCAGTAAACCTGTTCTGCAAAATAATCCCGGGTAGAGCATCTCATTCCCATTTCAGTTAAAAGGAAGGGTTCCCGGAATGTGATTACAGGGGAGATGCAGAGGATCACATCTTTTAATTCCTGTTTAAAGGCCAAAGAATAAGTCTTCCGTTTATCTTCAGAGGAGGTGACCTCCTCTGTCACATATAATCCGGTGTCATCCTGTAGAGGGTCTCTAAAGGCTCTCATTTGGCTTTTGGAATCCTGCAGCTCATCTGCTTGCTGCAGCATCTCTGACTGCTCGCTGCCAACAGCATCCTGCAGGTCGTCCACATGGAGAGGCAATAATGATTCTGGTACCGAAGGAAAGAGAGCACAGGGCACACCTGCCGGGCGAGCTGTTGGAGGATACTCTTGATGCTTCAGTGAGGCAACGGCCTGCGGAACACTTTTATTTTCCTGCTCACCCTTCTCGAACACAATCCTTGATTCCAGCAAACTGTTGTCATCAGAGGGCAGCACCTCAGGGGGGAAGTCAGGATCCCGGGGGAGGGAACCTGCACTGTACTGCTCTTGTGCGGCCCCCTCATCCTCCCGTCCCTCTATCAGAGAATGAAATGAAGAGTTCGGCATCAATGTGGGAGGCATAGCAAATTCATCCATGAGGAAGGAGATTTCTAGTTGAGAATGATAAGCTACACAGATCATAAATATGAGGATCTCTTTAACTCGAGCCAGCTCATAGTCAGAGCCCCCTCTAAGCTTGATTGTACAGCCTAGGTGCTGCGGACAGCCTTCAAAAAACATCAGCGTTTTGGTTTGTTCTGCAAATAAACAAACAAAAAGTTAAAAGGCTTACGTGGCAATGCAGAAGTCCAGACAAAAATTATCTTTTTTTTAGGAGTGTGTGCGTTTGTCCATAGGGCACATGCACTCACTGGAGAGAGACAGGAGGCAGAGAAAGACAAAGAGAGGGAAAGTAAGAAATCACCCCCTGGATAAGGGGTCCAAGCCACAACCCCTTCTCCTCTTGGGATATGGGGCAAGTATGCACACATGCCTGGCATGATTTTTAAGATGCCAGATCCAGGATTTGAACTGTGGTTGATCACATGGGAATCCAGTGCATTAACCACCATGCTATCTGCTGGCTCCATTAATTCACTATCTTAACATATAAAAGAATAAGACCACAGTTGCCCAACTTAACTACTGCTAACATATATTTCCTACTAAGTAAACATTATAGTATTGATGAGTTAACTCATTCTCTCAGTTCCCCAATCACAGGTGAATCTATGCTTAAAGGTCACTCACCATTAGGCAACTGAAATATCTGCATATAAAATTTGTGACAAGTGCCCAGGTGTGGTTTCGTAAGCAGCTGGTCCATTGACATTACTAAATCACCTTGGGTCATCCGACTGATTCGATCTAAAACTTGCTACAATACAGAAAGACATAAAATTAGAGAATAAAAAACCTCAGATAATTTAATCAGGAAAAGTACTGGGAAACTTAAAAAATAACTCTAACAATATACTTCCCTAATTTTAATAATCATATTACAAATTGTTTTGATTTAAGATTAGTTTACATTTGGTTGCATAGTAATCAATTTATGCCTCTTAAAACAAACTTTACTTGTATTAATAACATTATCAAAAAGTATTTAAGCATCATTTACTAGCACGAGATACTGGGGGGGAGAAATTTCCTAGAATTGCCTTCTGTTCTACAGAAGGTAAACTTCAAGGAAGAAAACATTTTCTGCATGTACAGTTCTCCAACCAAAATGAAAGGCAAACAAATACCTTCTGAATAACTAATGGTGGTCTGGTAGATATATGTAAATATTATATAATCAATCACACTTTCTTGCAGTCTGAGCTTTTCCAGCCTTAAACAGTCATGCTCTGCATAATGTGTTTTGGTCAATGATGGAGTATATCTATGACTGGGGTACTCTAAGATTATAACGAAGCTGGAAAATTCCTATCATCTGCGTCATAACCTAGCGATAATCATGGCTGTCGCAACATCAGAGCACAGGCATTATTCAGGTGTTTGTGGTGATGCTGACATAAGCCTCCTGTGCTGCCAGGCACATCAAGTATAGCACATACAATGAATGATGTGCGGTACATAATGCATGATGATGATGACAAATGACCACAATACTGGTTTATGTATGTATTTATCATACTTTTTATCATCCTTTTAGAGTATATTCTTTCACTTATAAGAAATGGTTTACTGTTAAATAAGAAAAGTCAGATGTATTTTTCTGTTTTTCTATGCAAAAATGCGTCATGACTTTCCTGACTCCCCAAAATGAAACAGTATACACACAATACTGTGTTAGGTCAAGAGAAGCTTCATGCATTCCCTGTTTACTGTGTCTGGTGATTACATTATTTTATCTTGTGCTTGAATTAATTTCGTATTTCTTGTTCATCATGGCCTTCCAGTGGGACTAGATGTAGGGGAGGGAGACAGTGATACTGATGATCCTGACCCTATGTAGGGCTCAGCTAATGTGTGTGCTTCTATCTTAGGTTTTCACGAAAAAAGTTTAAACATAAAAAAATAAATAAATAAAAATAGAAGAAATCTCATAGCATAAGTATATAAAGAAAGGAAATATCTTTGTATGGCTATACAGTATGTTTGTATTTTAGGCCAAGCATTATTACAAGAATAAAAAAGTTCAAAAAAATTCTAAAAGTTAATATAGTAAAAAGCTTAACATTAAGCTAAAGTTAATTAATTATTGTAGAAAATTTTCTTTCATAAATTTTGTGTAGCTTAAGTGCAGTGTTCATAACAACTACAGTAGTGTATGGTAACATCCTAGGCCTTCACATTAACTTAACTACTCACTCACTCACTCACTCACCAAGAGCAACACTCAGTTCTCCAACCTCCAGTCATGGTAAGTGCCCTATACAGGCATACCATTTTTATCATTTGCATCTTATTTTAACAGTGTCTTTTCCATGTATAGACATATTTAGAAAGACAATACTGTAACACTGTGTTACAACTGCCTACGGTATTCAGTACGGTAACATGCTACACAGGTTTGTAGCTACAGTGGGCTATATACCAGGTAGCCTAGGTATGCAGTAGGTTATACCTCCTAGGTTTACGTAAGTATACTCTGCGATGTTCACACAATGACAAATTCACCTAATGATGCATTTCTCAGAACATATCCCTTTCATTAAGTGATTCATGACTAAAAATAATTATCATGCCTTCTACTCACTTTTTTTAGAGAGATTTTTGTTATAAAGTGCATGTACTTTCCAGAGAGACAGAGACAGATAGAGAGACAGAAAGTGAGAAATTACCCCTCTCCCCCAGGAGGGATGGCCACACGGAATCCCTTCTTCTCTTCTCCTCTTGGGATTTTGAGCATGCACGCACATGCACACACACCCGGCATGAGTTCAAGCTACTGGGTCCGGGACTCAAACCAAAGTCAATTATGTGGGAGTCCAGTGACAGTAACCATTACACCAACTGCTGGTCCCCTACTGCACTTTTAATATATATATAGGAGGGGCCAGAGGTGATATGGTTAAGGTGCTGAACTCCCACATGGTCACCGTGGTTTGAGTCCCGAACCTAGTGGCTTGCTTTCTCTCTTTCTCTCTCTCTGTCTGGTGAGCGCACATGCCCTATAACAATTGAGAATAATAATAAATAAAATTAAGTAATTATTAAAATATGTATATATACACACACACACATATGGTGCAGACTCAGCTTCATCAGTGCACGGTGCTAAGACACTGGTACTTGGAAGCTGAGGCCACATGGGAGGCCTTGGTTCAATTCCTGGCCCAACTTATATAGGCCAGATGCCTGTAGTCCTAACTAACTGACACAGAAGAATCCTGACATGGAGAGATTCT
Source organism: Tupaia belangeri chinensis (assembly GCF_000334495.1). Taxonomy (NCBI): domain Eukaryota; kingdom Metazoa; phylum Chordata; class Mammalia; order Scandentia; family Tupaiidae; genus Tupaia; species Tupaia belangeri. Next base: position 193,228 of record NW_006159448.1, on the reverse strand, counting down.
GTCAAAATTAATCTCTGTCTCTCCATTAAATATACATGTGTTTATATATTTGGATATATGTGTATGTGTGTATATGTACGTGAATATATATATATATATATATAAAATGCAGAAAAGAAGTACAGATTCCTATATTCCTACGATATATGCACATAAATCTAAAGCTGAAATGTCTTCATTTTTGTTTTATTTTGGTTTTGCTATAGGGCACACGTGCTTGCCAAAGAGCAAGAGAGAAAGTGAGAAATCCCGTCCCTAGGGGGGATGGCCACACTACAATCTTCTCTTCCATTCTCCTCTTGGGATCCTGGGCATGTGCACACCCTCACACACACACGCACATGTGCATGCAAGCACACACACACACAAACACACATACGTGGGTCCAACATGTGTTTCAAGCCATTGGGTCTGGGACTCGAACCACACAGTCAACCATGAGTGATTCAGCCGCCCTAACTACCACACCACTGGCTGGCCCAAAACTACAATTTTAAAAAATATAATAAATAAAAATAGCAAAAATTAAGAAATAAGAGGAAGAATACTCACCGATTTTACATTAATGACCAAAGTAATGCCATGTTCAAGTAACATGTCCTGGGCGATGCGAGACACTGTTTTCTCAACTAGAACCAATGTGGGTCGGACATCAACTATTCGCTGAACATAATTTTTCAAGAATTCCCTTTCCTAAATAAGATAAATTAGAAATATTATACTTGGTACCAATTTAAGGTCTGGATATATTAAAATATCAGAATACCTTGACTATTAATATCAATCTCAGCCTAAATTGTCTTCATCTACACTAAGTCTATAAGCAGATTAATTCAAACACAATCAAGAAATTCATTTGTCATTCTAAATTGTTGATTATGCTAAAATTAGTTTTAGAAAAAATTCCATTCTCCAACAGATTTCTCCTTGAAGAACTTTCAATTCTTAATAATCTCTAATATAAAAATCAAGAATCCAATTAGCTAGCTCTCAGAGATTTAAAAAACAGTTAAGAATAACAAAAATTCTTAATCTAACCCCACAACAAAAATTCTTAACCTCTGGAGAAAAAAAAAAAAATCTTAACCTAACCTCACAACTCCCACAACAAAAATAATTTCTAGTGTTTTGTTTGTTTGTTTGTTTGTCCCAGTCTGCCAGGGGGCTGCTTATGTGTTCTCCAGAAAGAGAAAGAGAAAGGAATAAAAGGAAAAGGAAGAAAGCATCTTCCCTACCCCACTGGGACATAGTCACACTGGAATCCTTTTTCCTCCATTTCTTTAACCTATCAGGAGTTCAGGCATGCACACACACTCACCCAGAGTGTTTTTCCAGCCATCAGGGCAGGGACTCAAACTGTATTTCTGGTCATGTAGGATTTGGGTCCCTTAGCCACTAAGCTATAGGGCCCACACTAAGCAGTATTTTTTGTTTGTTTGTTTGTTTTTTTCTTTTTAAGAGGTTTTGCCTTAATGTGAGTGCTCTCACAGGAGAGAGAAAGACAGAGGCAGTGACAGGGAAAGTGAGAAATCACCCCCCAAGGAAGGATGGCCACACTGCAATCCCTTCTCTTCCATTTTCTTCCTGAGATTATGGGCACACAGGCACACATGCCCAGTGTGATTTTCAAGCCACCAGGTCTGGTATCAAACCAGAGCTGGCTATTTGAGAATCCAACTACTGGGAACCAGCAGTTAATGTAATGGCTATGTCGCTGGACTCCCACGTAGTCGACCGCGGTTCGCGTCCCGGACCCGGTGGCTTAAAACTCATGCCGGGCGCGTGTGCATGCGTACCCAAGATCCCGAGAGGAGAATGGAGGAGAAGGGATTGCGGCGTGACCATCCCCCCTGGGGGGTGATTTCTCGCTTTCTGTCTCTATGTCTCTCTCTGTCTGTCTGGTGAGCGCACGTGCCCTATAGTGGGAAAAAAAAAAAAACTCTCCAAAAAAAAAAGAGAATCCTTTCTGTACGCCATCTGCTGGCCCTCCTATGTTTTTATAAAATGGTTATGAATTCTCTCTTTTACATAACGAAACCAACCATAGTAGCTCTTCTTTTAGGTAGCTAAATAATAACTCTCTTAACAGGTGCTATTTCCTAATTTCATTATCTCAATAGAGCATATTCTGCCTAGAACACTTATAGTTAAAAATCTAAAATAGGATGTTGACTACAATTCCATTACAAAGGCTTAATTTCAATACAAGCAAGTACTGTAAATAAACAATGTAAACCATATAATTCATTAACTGGTTTATAAAACTGCTAGCTCCAGACAGGAGACAACTGAAGGTGAAATGTTTGTCACTCCTGCTCCACGTGCCTGGAGTATTTCCAGAGCAATTGCCAATAGCAAAGAATAAGCCTATTCTCTGCAATGAATCTGCCCATTGGAGATGCTTTCTTCTCTCCTTTCTGTTTTACTGACTTAAATTAACATTTTCAAATTCTCCCATTCAAGTTTTCCTGAAATGTGCTAATTTTCTACTCTTCTTACTACATTGTAATTTAATGGCATTTAAAATCATTTTATTTGTATAGCTCCAATAAAATATAATTAGAACAAGAAGATTTTTTTTAAAGTTCCTACCTCTGGTACAGGGATAGGAAATAAATTTCCTCTCAGTTCCAAGTCTAACCAACTATTATGGCTGATGAAGCAGTACATCAGAAAGGAGGCCTAATCCAAGCTCAGTAAGAAAGTTATCAGGGGTTGCCATGAGCACAGAATGTGCCAATCGACAGAATTGTGGGCCTGGCCTTGTGAAGGTGGTATGCAAGGGGTCTTCAAAAAGTTTGCAAAAAGTCCATATTATAAAAGTAACTATGTATGGATCTTAAAAACTTTCTGTACCAAAATAAACTAGTACTTTAATTTCATTTTTCCCTATAAACTCCCCTAATAAGAGACACTTTTCTCAACTAGAACCAACATGGGTCAAACATCAACTATTCACTGAACATAATTCTTCACAAATCCCCTTTCCTAAGTAAGATAAATCAGAAATATTTCACTTGGCACAATTCAAGTATAATTGTTTCCATTTGTTTGTCACTCTCCTTTTTCTAACTACCTTTTAGCTTCTTCTCAGACTAGTTACTCCACACAAGGTAGACAAAAAAAAAAACTGAAATCAGGTGATACTTTCTACTGATTAAACTAAAAAGTTTAGCAAGACAGGAATTAAAGGTATAATAAAACTATGTTTAAAACCACTGACAAACATGATACTTTACTTAAATAAATTAAATCATGTTTCTTAACTATGTGTCTGACCAGAACATGCCTCTCTAGCACAAAGACTTTAGCTGTTAACCTGATTGCCAAGAGTGAAATAATAATAAAGTGCATAAATTTCAAAATAACCTTTTTATAATCAACTGTGGATTTCAACTACCCTTCTTCATCAATTCCAAGACATACAATTTTATACATTTGAACATCCGTGCAACCAGGAGTATCTTACTATCGGTGCAGCTGGGTTCCAAGTCTGTGAAAGTTTTCTGTTGATATCTACCCTAAAACCAACCAAACTCCCAGCATCTAAGTATCTTAGATACCATGAACAATAATAATTATGTTTCCCTTCATCCAAGTTCTCTACTAAAAATCATATAAATCAGGAGTAAAAAGACTGGTATAAATAGCTGAATTCCAAAGAGAAACCAACTCCAGGAAGGAGTTCATTAAGTAAGAGCATAGTTTCATAAAGCGCTGTGCCTTTCACTACAACTCAGTTTTTCTGGTTGGTATTCATAAATTTAAAACAAATGTGATTTTGCTACCTTTCCCCTTTCATTTCTTTTTTTTTTTTGAGAGAGAGAGAGAGAGATTTTTGCTGTAGGGTATGTGTGCTTGCCAGAGAAACAGAAAGTGAGAAATCACCCTATAGGGAATGGTCACACTGTAATCCCTTCTCCATTCTCCTCTCGAGATTCTGGGCATGCATGCACACGTGCCTTGTGTGAGTTTGAAACTCCCAGGTCCGGGACTTGAACAGTATTCAACTATGTGGGAGTCCAGCGACGTAACCATTATGCCACCTGCTGGTTCCAATTTTGCTACCACTCAGGAATATGTGATTACCTATGAATGTTCAAATAATGCTTTTCCCAAATATTTCTGAAACCAGGTACAAGTATTTATACTATAAAATGATGTACATACTCCTGAAAATTTCTCATTTTAAATAACTACAAACTAATATTAACAGCACTTATGGGAGGAATGGGGTTGGGACAGAAAATTTATTACAGTCTATGCAGCTTCATATCTACAGCACTAACAAAAATACTCACTGATACCTTAGAGAGATGTGGAAAGCTCAAGTAGACAGCTCAGCTTAGCTGGAGGCTGCCTCAAGGGAAATTTTAAATGCACAAAAACAAATGCCAGGATACAACTGGAAATGGAGTTCTGAGCAGTAAGGCTATCAAGGGCCACCCAGAGCCCAGGGTGCAGCTCTCTGGGGAAAAAACCCTATAAACAGTGTTCACTTTTAATTTCTTAAAACAGAGCTGAGAGGGCTCCAGCCCATGCAGCAGCTGAGCTGCGGTTGCTTTCCTTTCCAGCTAAGGGTTATAATCCTATTGCAGATATTCTGGGCCTCCATGCTTAAGAAAAAACACATAGAAACCAACACGACTTCATCTGACGTTATTCCCATTTGCCAAGCCAACTGTTTTACAAATGTGTTTTAGTCGAGCAGACTATTTTATAAACCAGAGATTCCATTAAGGATCTGGTAAGTTACAGAAATTGTCACAGTAAATCAATGTCCCAAGTAGGAAAGGAAAACTGGTATTTGGTTTTGGTTTTGCTTTTTTCCCTTTTCCAGAGGGCAGGAGTGCTTACCATAGAGAGACAGAGAGAAAATGAATAGCACCCCTCCCCAGGGAGGATGGTCACCGACAATCACTTCTCCTCCACTTCTCCCTCCTTTCAGGATTTTGGGCATATGCACGTGCACGCGCACACGAGCATGCGCGTGCACGCGCACACACACACACACACGCACACACACACACACAACTGGCATGTTTTTCAAGCTGCCAGGTCTGGAACTCAAACCATACAGTTGGCCATGAGGAATCCAGTGGCCTTAACCACCCTATCACCAGCTGGTCCAGAAACTCGTATTTGGATTTTTACTTTTCCTTCTATAGTCTCAGTCAGGTGTTCTCTTTAACACTTTGAAACTTTAAAAATTATGAGTGAAAGAAGTTTTAGTGAGCTGGTACTAAAGTGTTACACATAAAAGTGTCTTATACAATAAATTTTTAAAAATATGAGTTTTTGGTCTATTCAGTTTCATTAGGTGGGATACAAGAATGTGCAAGCATCACAATACACATTCGTCCAAATTATTACTTTCAGTAATGAGTGCTTTTGTTAAAATTTTTTAAAAGAATTATTTAATTTAATTTAATTTAATTATTTATTTATTTAAATTTGACCAGAGAGGAACAGAGAAAGAGAGAAAAAGGGGGGAAAGTGAGGAAGAAGCCCCCAGGTCCAGGACTCGAACCACGGTCAGCCAGTTGGGAGTCCAGCACCCTTAACCACCACACCACCTGCCGGCCCCAGTAATGAGTTCTTACCTGAAGCACAATAGGATCAATGCAAGTAAACTTCGTTTCTTCTCTGTAAAGATACTCAATGGAACACTTCAACAGAAGAATTTTTGGGTTTTTAATACAAGAATTCATCTACAAAAAATAGACAGTTTATTAAAGCTTTTGAAGATTTACTTTTTGTAGACTTTCTGTAATTACAACTTTAAATTCATACTACTCATAATTCCTACTAACTAAAGTAAAATACATATTAGTACTAACAATCTCACATTTCTTTCTTTCATGGTGTCTTCTTATATTCTTTTCAAAGTAATTTGTTCAGAGAAATGCAAAATGCTCCAAAATTGACTTTATTTTCTTTCTATTAGTTTAATCTATTCTTCTATACTCTTAACTATTTTTTTATCTAATTTTCAGTGCTCTATGAAGAGATTGCCCTGGCAGGGAGAAGGTGATTAAAGACAATTTACTTCACAAATTCCCATAGAACAGCAACTTTGAAAGTATATTTTCCTCTTTCTAAAATTCAAGAGGAGTAGAAGAAGAAAAGAATCAAAATGTCTCCTGAACATATTTCTAATGGAATAAATCCCCAAACTACTGTAATTTGTCAAGCTGAATTGGGTAACATGAAGCTAAGAAAGAAAACCGTAGGGCACCCGCAAAGGTGGGGACTTAAACAATATACCCTAACCATGCAATCAAAGCCACAGGCAGAACAGCCTGAGTGCTGCAATCAAGGTTTCAGACTGACCAATAAAGACTCCAAAACGGCAATGGATTCTGAAAATCCGGACTCACTAGCTGGAAAAATATACTCAGGCATCTTTCAGCTACTACAAAAAAAGATTTTCTCTAAATACAATCAGTGGGGCAAGACAGTCATTCATGCATAGGTTTCTACCACACCCACATACAAGGTTCTTCACTTCCTGAGACAAGGCAAACACATTTACCTCTTAATTCAACAAACATCATTTAATTTGGTTGAAAGCACTACTTCAAAGGATAATGTGTTGTTTTAGTAAGATTGTGTGGAATCTTCACTGACTTTGGATCATTACCATGAAATAATATTGACTCCAAGCATAATTTTATCTATGATCATTAACAATTTCAGGAAGCTTAATGCCTTATTAAGAAAAAAAAAAAAAGGATTAGTCTCTGCTGAGAAAAGAATGAAACAGGACTACATTTGAATCACCTTGTGGCATGGGCTAGAAATCTGCCTCAGCTCTCACTAACAAAATCGGC
>NW_006159448.1:182659-185547 GCF_000334495.1 Tupaia belangeri chinensis | reverse complement strand
CATTCCCAAAGGTGGGGTCAGGGTATTTCTATTTCTAGTAAGTTCCCCTGGTGATGCTGAAGCACAGCAAGGTTTGAGAACACTGCTGTAGAGCAACGGTTTCTGAAACTCGAGAACCAACAAATACTAGAAACTCCTGGAGTGCCTAGCATAAATGCAGCACAACACGTCACCTAACCCCAGGCCATTCCACACCACAATTCCTTCTCAGGATTTTGGGCACACACCCACATGCAGCAGGTATAACTGTCAAGACACCAGGTCTGGGATTTGAACCATAGTTAGCCATGTGGAAGTCTGGTGCCTTAAACACCATGCCACCAGCTAGCCCCATTTGTGTTTTTTGTTTGTTTTCTTTTCTTTTACTTTTGAAAAATTTTATTCATTATTATTACTATTATTTAATTTGTTATAGGGCACATGCACTCACCAAGAGAGACAGAGAGAACAGTGAGAAAGCAAGCTGCCAAGTCTAGGACTCAAACCACAGTTGGCCATGTGGGAGTCTAGAGCCTTAACCACGCATCCCTGCTGGTCCCTGTTTTTTTGTTTTGTTTTGTTTTGTTTTTAGAGATTTTTTTTATAGGGCACATGCATTTGCTGGAGAGACAGAGAGACAAAAGAGAGAAAAAGAAAAATCACCCCCCAGGGGTGATGGTCACACCGTAACCCCTTCTTCTCCATTGCCCTCTTGGGCATTTGCACACACGCGCCTGGCATGAGTTTGAAACAGCTGGGTCTGGGACTCAAACCACAATCAAATAGGTGAGAGTCCAGCAACATAACCATTATGCCATCTGCTGGTCCCCTCTGCTTGTTTTTTAAGACAAGGTTTCATTAGTCACAACCCTCCTGCCTCAACCTCCCAGTCTCTAGCTTTAAAGGCACGCACCACACCTGGCCTTCAGGTTGGACTATGTGGCTCCAAACTGCAGAACAGTAAAGTGTAAGCAGCCCAAGCCAGCACAGCAGAAACTAGGATGGACTTTTCTAACAAAGTTCATGGGCGATTCTATCCTACACTACACTTTGAGAATCAGAAAGCCTTCAGAATCAAGTTCAAAATCTTAGGTCAATAAAGCCTTGCCAGCCGCCTCCAGTCTCATCTGCCATTTCTTCCCTAAGGAGCTCAGAGTTTCTGCAATACCCGGTTTATCTCACACCACTTTTTTGTGCTAGTGCTAAAAGTGGCCTCAGGGCTGAGGGTGCAGATGTACAGTGAGTATGTTAGAGAAACACTGACTGTTTTGTAGTGTGGGCCTAGAAGAGGAAATAGTTTTAGACTGCTAAACTTCTGGAAGGACTCCAGTCTGTTAGAGCAACCCTGTCTCCTTGATATGTGCCAGGGACCAGGATCCTACCATTCTGTTGGTCCAGAAGCATGGCCCACTTCTTTCTCTGTCTAGTGAATTTCCATTATTCAGATTCCAATACATTCATCATCAGCTCTGGGAAGTCATCCCTGAACCTCTAAATTTTCATCCCTATGGCAGACACTTCTAATTGCCCTTCAATGTCCACTCTCTGTTTCTTTCACCTTAAAGCACCCCAACTTTTTAGCTGAACACACAGCCTAAGCTGAACTTCACTGTCAGTGAACTTTCATTGTTGAACTTTATCACATTACCTTTTTATGTGCAATATTCTTAGTACAAACAAAGCCATTGACAACCACAGAATCAAACTTCTTTCCACCTGGGATCTAATGGAACAATTAACAAAACAAAATCAATGATATATCTGTAGAATCCAGTCAGATGTTGCTATTATGTCTATTTTTTATTTTAAATATTATATAATCAAATAAGGACAAAAAGTTCTAGGATATAGTTCTGTCTTTTAACAATAACTACTGGCATATCAACATGACTGTTTTCCCACCCCCACTCTCTAATGCACTATTACTGTATACTCTAAAATACTGGTGGACTGAATAAACAGGTACTATATGGCAATTCAGACCACTATCATTTAAGTTAAATATCATGGGCAAAAAATACATACAGGATCCCACTGCTATCTAAATAAAGCAACTGCCCACTGCTTTTCCTCAGAACAGTGACAATTATCTGTGGGCACAGGCTTTCTCATAACTACATGTCAAAATGAGGAAGAAACTGCTTGCTTACGTTCCCAGCTCACCTCTCAACCAACTCACCCCTTCTGTCCACCCCTCAATCTCTAAGAGTGGCTTCCCTGATCCCTAAAAGTATTGCTAACGAACAGAGCAGACACCAAAACCTCCTCACCCAGCACCCTCTCAGGATATTTACTTTTTAGATTACTATTAAGAGACAAATTCCTACCAGGCCTACCTCATCTGTTCCTAGTTATTAGCAGAACTCACTTTTTTGATGTGGACAAACTGACGGATATCCATATCATCATCCTGGCTCTTGACATCAGGTCGGACTGTCTGAACAACCTGGCAGACCAGTGATACAATGATGTCCCTCCAAGATGGTGACAGTGAGTCATTATGGAGTAACTGCTGCAGTAGTGCCATCATGTGGTTATGATTGGCTGACCTAAAAAATATATTACAGAACAAAGTCTACATAGTTAATAATGCCAGGGACAATAATTCTGAAGACACAACAAGCAGTCTACAAGAAAATAAATATTCTAATTTTGGTTCACAGACGAGATCTTCTAGGGCAATAGGTCAATTTTATTATTTCAATATATCCACAACTTAATGCTTTGCACATAAAAGAAATCTGTAAATATCCTCACCTAAATTAATTTGCTAAAATGAAATTTTAACACAAATTAAAATGGGACACACAAGGACAGGTTGTGTGTCCTTTGTTTTACAATAAACTTCATCAGAGATTGGAATATAGGTTTTACTTTTTAAGTAGTCTTACTTTTTTTTTTTTTTTTTA
>NW_006159448.1:169962-179502 GCF_000334495.1 Tupaia belangeri chinensis | reverse complement strand
CATTCCCAAAGGTGGGGTCAGGGTATTTCTATTTCTAGTAAGTTCCCCTGGTGATGCTGAAGCACAGCAAGGTTTGAGAACACTGCTGTAGAGCAACGGTTTCTGAAACTCGAGAACCAACAAATACTAGAAACTCCTGGAGTGCCTAGCATAAATGCAGCACAACACGTCACCTAACCCCAGGCCATTCCACACCACAATTCCTTCTCAGGATTTTGGGCACACACCCACATGCAGCAGGTATAACTGTCAAGACACCAGGTCTGGGATTTGAACCATAGTTAGCCATGTGGAAGTCTGGTGCCTTAAACACCATGCCACCAGCTAGCCCCATTTGTGTTTTTTGTTTGTTTTCTTTTCTTTTACTTTTGAAAAATTTTATTCATTATTATTACTATTATTTAATTTGTTATAGGGCACATGCACTCACCAAGAGAGACAGAGAGAACAGTGAGAAAGCAAGCTGCCAAGTCTAGGACTCAAACCACAGTTGGCCATGTGGGAGTCTAGAGCCTTAACCACGCATCCCTGCTGGTCCCTGTTTTTTTGTTTTGTTTTGTTTTTAGAGATTTTTTTTATAGGGCACATGCATTTGCTGGAGAGACAGAGAGACAAAAGAGAGAAAAAGAAAAATCACCCCCCAGGGGTGATGGTCACACCGTAACCCCTTCTTCTCCATTGCCCTCTTGGGCATTTGCACACACGCGCCTGGCATGAGTTTGAAACCGCTGGGTCTGGGACTCAAACCACAGTCAAATAGGTGAGAGTCCAGCAACATAACCATTATGCCATCTGCTGGTCCCCTCTGCTTGTTTTTTAAGACAAGGTTTCATTAGTCACAACCCTCCTGCCTCAACCTCCCAGTCTCTAGCTTTAAAGGCACGCACCACACCTGGCCTTCAGGTTGGACTATGTGGCTCCAAACTGCAGAACAGTAAAGTGTAAGCAGCCCAAGCCAGCACAGCAGAAACTAGGATGGACTTTTCTAACAAAGTTCATGGGCGATTCTATCCTACACTACACTTTGAGAATCAGAAAGCCTTCAGAATCAAGTTCAAAATCTTAGGTCAATAAAGCCTTGCCAGCCGCCTCCAGTCTCATCTGCCATTTCTTCCCTAAGGAGCTCAGAGTTTCTGCAATACCCGGTTTATCTCACACCACTTTTTTGTGCTAGTGCTAAAAGTGGCCTCAGGGCTGAGGGTACAGATGTACAGTGAGTATGTTAGAGAAACACTGACTGTTTTGTAGTGTGGGCCTAGAAGAGGAAATAGTTTTAGACTGCTAAACTTCTGGAAGGACTCCAGTCTGTTAGAGCAACCCTGTCTCCTTGATATGTGCCAGGGACCAGGATCCTACCATTCTGTTGGTCCAGAAGCATGGCCCACTTCTTTCTCTGTCTAGTGAATTTCCATTATTCAGATTCCAATACATTCATCATCAGCTCTGGGAAGTCATCCCTGAACCTCTAAATTTTCATCCCTATGGCAGACACTTCTAATTGCCCTTCAATGTCCACTCTCTGTTTCTTTCACCTTAAAGCACCCCAACTTTTTAGCTGAACACACAGCCTAAGCTGAACTTCACTGTCAGTGAACTTTCATTGTTGAACTTTATCACATTACCTTTTTATGTGCAATATTCTTAGTACAAACAAAGCCATTGACAACCACAGAATCAAACTTCTTTCCACCTGGGATCTAATGGAACAATTAACAAAACAAAATCAATGATATATCTGTAGAATCCAGTCAGATGTTGCTATTATGTCTATTTTTTATTTTAAATATTATATAATCAAATAAGGACAAAAAGTTCTAGGATATAGTTCTGTCTTTTAACAATAACTACTGGCATATCAACATGACTGTTTTCCCACCCCCACTCTCTAATGCACTATTACTGTATACTCTAAAATACTGGTGGACTGAATAAACAGGTACTATATGGCAATTCAGACCACTATCATTTAAGTTAAATATCATGGGCAAAAAATACATACAGGATCCCACTGCTATCTAAATAAAGCAACTGCCCACTGCTTTTCCTCAGAACAGTGACAATTATCTGTGGGCACAGGCTTTCTCATAACTACATGTCAAAATGAGGAAGAAACTGCTTGCTTACGTTCCCAGCTCACCTCTCAACCAACTCACCCCTTCTGTCCACCCCTCAATCTCTAAGAGTGGCTTCCCTGATCCCTAAAAGTATTGCTAACGAACAGAGCAGACACCAAAACCTCCTCACCCAGCACCCTCTCAGGATATTTACTTTTTAGATTACTATTAAGAGACAAATTCCTACCAGGCCTACCTCATCTGTTCCTAGTTATTAGCAGAACTCACTTTTTTGATGTGGACAAACTGACGGATATCCATATCATCATCCTGGCTCTTGACATCAGGTCGGACTGTCTGAACAACCTGGCAGACCAGTGATACAATGATGTCCCTCCAAGATGGTGACAGTGAGTCATTATGGAGTAACTGCTGCAGTAGTGCCATCATGTGGTTATGATTGGCTGACCTAAAAAATATATTACAGAACAAAGTCTACATAGTTAATAATGCCAGGGACAATAATTCTGAAGACACAACAAGCAGTCTACAAGAAAATAAATATTCTAATTTTGGTTCACAGACGAGATCTTCTAGGGCAATAGGTCAATTTTATTATTTCAATATATCCACAACTTAATGCTTTGCACATAAAAGAAATCTGTAAATATCCTCACCTAAATTAATTTGCTAAAATGAAATTTTAACACAAATTAAAATGGGACACACAAGGACAGGTTGTGTGTCCTTTGTTTTACAATAAACTTCATCAGAGATTGGAATATAGGTTTTACTTTTTAAGTAGTCTTACTTTTTTTTTTTTTTTTTTAGTTTTTTTGCCATAGGACGTGTGTACTCACTGGAGAGAGAGAGAAAATGAGAAATCACCTCCTCAGAAGGGATAGTCATGCTGCAATCCCTTCTCCTCTTGGGATTTTGGGCACATATAGACACACATACACACATGTCCAGCATGATTTTCAAGTCACTGGTCCAGGACTCAAACCATAGTCAGCCATGCAGGGGTCCAATCCCTTAACCACCACACCATCTGCTGGTCCTGGTCTTAGTATTTTCTCAGCTGTACAAGGTACTATGTGTATGCTCATCAAATTATTAGAGATTATAAAAATGGAAAATTAACACTAAAAAGCTCAGTGCCTTACAGCAACCTCTCCATGGCTTGTTTCTCTCCATTCTCCTCCCTTAGGAGCTCCAGGTTGTTATGATGCCAGCCCAATGGTGTGAAAGGCAGTTCTTTCGACTTTTCCTCCACCCGACGATTAAATAAGGATTCTATGCATAAAATAAGCAGTTAATACCTCATTGTCATGTTTTATATCATCTACTGATACATTTACAAATTTCTCTTCTAAATTTTTTTAAGTTGGCTATTACAAATTATTGGTGTAAGAAGGTAGGGAAATGTAATAAACATGTAATACACAAATAAAATACATAAACTATATTATTATAATTATTACAAAAATAAATACATAAAATATATATTATAATACATAAACACATACAGACATTCATTCATACATAAATATATACATAAATGTACTAAAACTACATAAAGAATTAAAAACTAAAATCAGAGAAAGAATTGTAAAAAGCAAATTTACATAAGTAACTAGAACTCTCATGCCAATAATTATAAACACTGTTTCTGGAAAGAAAATGGGATTTTTACCCTGTCCTTTTCTACTTTGGAACATTAAAAAAGAAGGGTACTACTTTTCTCTATAAAAATCACAAACTGAAAACCTCATCCGACAAAAATTTGAATGCTGGCAGAACATGTGATAGTGTGGGTGTTCAACTTCAAGAGAGAAGCTCAGCTTAGATACCCTGAAATGGCAGATGACAGTGTAGAAAGTCTATTCAGACAATCCTAAACAGTGCTTCCTTTTCAATATTGGCACGAGCTTTTAAATACAATATTAACAAGGCAGATCCCAAAATACACTATAAAAAAATTAAAACATGATAAATGGTAATTCTGTAAAATGTCTAGCCCTTTCCTTCTTAGAGAAAAACCAACCAAACAGAGAAACTTTCACTAAACAGTCCAGCAGACAACACAGTAAAACATGTGTTTGTGTAGCGTGAAGTATAAGAACTGCGCATTTCAGTTATGTAAACTATAAACTTCTGGCTGAACCACTGGCTTGGAGGTGAATTCAGAAGCACTGCCATGTCATGAGATCAGCTGGAAGTGGCTGCCTTTGTGCCAGCTTACCCAACAGCTGAGCAGCTCCTCTTCCTTCCATTTGAAACTGCGGTAGTCAAGGAAAAACACTGGGCAGGGAACTTTCCTCCCAGTATCTGAAGCCTAAGCTGTGGAGCACTGTGGATCAATTAAGCCTGTCTTCACTCCACAGTAAGCTAAGCAGGGAAGGGGGTAAGAAACAGCTTTGTATTCTTCTGTATTCCTTTTGTACCAAGAAATTTATCAACAGAGTTTGTTCTTCACCTGCTTCTGACTACCCCAACCCAAGGAAGCAGCATCCTTGATTGGGTAAGATTTGCATGTTGGCTTTTTGACAAATCTGACCATCCTTATACATCTCTGTATCAATACTTCATATTTTATTCACGATATAGGAAAGTATAAACTATTTATGACTTTACAGAATAAAATTCAAACTCTATTCAAAAGCTTTTAAGCAGTTACTTTCGTGATCACAGATCTCTCGTTCTCAAATCAAGTCCAAGTTTATATTCTTGGTTCTCAACATTCTCAGTTACTGCATATATTAAAAACTGTGTCCCTGTGATACTAAAATAATCAAATATAGTTTCAGTACCTTCTCTGTGTCAATCCATGTACTAGGCCCTAAGTATATCCTCACGAACAAAAAGACACCATCCCATACACCGCTGTTGATAAAATTACCTTTGATGAAGGCGTCACTTATTGAGAGCTGTTGTCCTCCAGTATCAGAAATCAAATACTCTGCATACCAGAGAGAACAGAGAGGAGGAAGGAGAGACATATGACTACAGCATGCCAGCATAATTATACAGAAGACACACCCACACAAAAAGTATTACTCATGCTAAACCCATCACTGCCCAGCAAATTCAAGAAAGCTTTGGACTAAAATATCCTTTTTATACTTGTTCTGCACATTTCATACTAAACTTAATAAACCTGAATTAATAACAGAACAATGAAACAGTCTACCTTAGTCCAACTGTCAGATAATCTTTAGCAAATCATTTTCCCCTTGCCAAAACTGAGCCAGTTTATAAAAATTGGGATCTTCAGTAATGTACAAAGATTATATTATCTTTCTCATGTATGACTGTTATTATTTAACAAATAACTTTGTCGAGACAAGGTAGTTCACAGAGAAACTATATGATAAACTTACGTAAGGTACTTTTTTTAAGAAGTTTTTTTTTTTTCTTTGAGAGGTTTTTCACTATAGGGCGTGTGCGCTCGCCAGACAGACAGAGAGAGACAGAGAGACAGAAAGCGAGAAATCACCCCTCAGGGGGGATGGTCACGCCACAATCCCTTCTCCTCCATTCTCCTCTCGGGATCTTGGGCATGCACGCATACGCGCCCGGCGTGAGTTTTAAGCCACCGGGTCCAGGACGTGAACCGCGGTCGACTACATGGGAGCCCAGCAACATAGCCATTACGCTAACTCCTGGTTCTCTTTAAGAAGTATTTTATTTAACTTTATTTATTATTATTATTTCTTAATTTGACCAGAGAGAGACTGAGAGAAAGTGAGAGTGAGAAAGCAAGCTGCCAAGTCTCAAACTACAGCTGGCTATGTGGTAGTCCAGCACCCTAAACCACCATGCCACCTGCTGGCCCTTGTAAAGTACTTTTAAAATTGCATAACAAAAGCTATGAAACAAATTAATATAAAGATGACATTGGCAGGGAATAAAAATATAACTCCTCAGGATTTTTATTAATTTTGAATTCGTTTTTGTTTTCAAAAATTCGAATGAAACACTGCCAAATTTCTGTCAGAAGATAACTGAAGAACACATTCGGAAAGCTTTGAAAATATTAAATATTTTTCTCACAAGTGAAACTTATTTTTACTTCCCTATACATTTTTCTCTAGATCTGTGACTAAGCATAGCCCAAATAAGGTTCTTTCTACCATGCAAATTAAACCACAGTACATTCTAACTTCTTTTTTTTTCCCCCAGAAAGAGATTTTTTGCTATAGGGCGCATATGCTTGTCAGAGAGAAAGAAAGTAAAAAATCACCCCCTAGTGGGGATAGCCACACCGCAATCCCTTCTCCTCCATTATTCTCTTGGGATTTTGGCATGCACACACATGCACCCGGCTTGTATTTCAAGCTGCCAGGTCTGGGATTTAAACCATGATCGACTACATGGGAGCCCAGCAACATAACCACCTGCTGGTCCCCATTTTAACTTCTTTAAAGCAATGCTTCTTCACAAAATTTTTCTGAGTTTACTTATAAACAAATGGCCTCTAAAGTCAATATAATTATAAACCCATATGCTCACATCCTTCCAACTAGAAACCAAAGAAAATATTTTCTTTAGAAAATTCAAGTGCAGAGACCAGCAGGTGGTTAAGGCACTGGACTCCTACAAGACTCACTATGGTTCAAGTCCCGGACCTGGTGGCTTGCTTTCTCACTCTCCTTCCCTCTCTCTGTCTCCCTCTGGTCAAATTGAATAAAAATAATAAATAAATAAAATTAAATAAATAATTATTAAAGAAAGAAAATTCAAAGTGCACCGTGCCAACTACAATAAAATACTGCAGATGAGATAGATGCAATATTTTATTTTAGCTCTTCTCTAACAAAAATTAACAATGCCAAACCCAAATCAGTTAGTTCAACTAATGTATTTTGGGTTTGTCTGTTTGTTTTTTTAAAATGACAGAGAGCACAAGCACTGGCTAAACAGACAGGGAGAGAGAGAGAAAGAAAGTACCCCACAATGGGGGCCTGGTCACACCACAATCCCCTTTCCTTCATTTCTCTATCTTGTCAGGAGTGACGGCATCACATACCCGTGCCTGTACTATTTTTTGAACTGCTGAAACCAGGATCTCAACCACAATAAATCATGTGGGAAGCCAGCTCCCTTGCCACTCCTTTTCCTCAGTATTCTGTTATGAGAAAATTTCACGCACATACCATCCACCTAGACTCAACAGCTGTTAAGAACCTGCTTATATGCTTCCTTTGTACACATAAGTTTGCCTTTTTTCCCTGAGAGTTGAAGTTATACACATCATGACATTTTACTAATACTTCAATATGCATTTCTTTCCTTAAATTTTGTTTTCTAAATATTTATTTAACTTTATTTATTATTATTACTACTGTTATTATTTTTAATTTGACCAGAGAAGGAAAGTGAGAAAGCAAGCCACCAAGTCCAGGACTCAAACTGTGGTCAGTCATGTGGGAGTCCAGGCACTCCAACAAGTACACCACCTGCTGGCCACCTCCACCTGCATTTCTTAAAAATCAGAGCATCCTTCTCTATAGCCACAATACTACTTACATACTTAAGAAGGGTGATAATGGCCTAATGTCAAAGAATTGGTCCCATATTCAGATTTATCCCTGTCTACACAATGTCTTTAATAGATGTTTTATTCCTCAAGTCAATAGCCAATAAATTTCATATAAGCCATTTGGTTGTTATGTGCCCTCACTCTCTTTTAATCTAAAACAGACCCCACCATTTTTCCTGTTCAAGATGGTAAATTTTGAAAAAACTCAGGTCAACTATTCTCCCATGGAACATTCCACACTCTGAATATGAACATTCATTTCCTTATTTGTGTTTAACTTGCTCCTCGATCCCATGTTTTCCCATATACAAAAAACAGTATTTGGCAGCTTGAGGAAGCCACGATATTCACTTTCTCCCTCTACGTTCTACTTGCTAATTTTCCAAGAATGGGTCAGAATCCTGCTTGTAAGACATAACAAAATACACTTTCATTATACAACTCCAAAGTGAAAAATTAAAACAGAAGATTAGACTGTCTCACTTATTTACAAGTGTCTAAAAGAGGTTTTGTTACATAAGATAAAGAGCCTAATTTCTTAAGTACAAGTATTTCAACCAATATTAGAAATTCAACTTTTCTCAGCCTTAAAAAATAGAGATAATTCATGAGAAAAGATTTAATTTAATAAGTAATACCTTTAAATACAATGGAAAGATAAAAACCAGCCATTCCCATTTTTATTTATTTAAAGGGAAGAAAAATCAGACACAAAAGAATTCTATTATACTTTCCCATAACTGCTAGGTCACTCTGGCAATCTTTACTTACTGGTAATCAGTGTTCATCTTAACTATAACACAGAGTAAAATACTTTATTATATTTCAATTTTGTAAGGAAAATGGAAAAAGAATTATTCTTGTCAATATGCTAAAATCTAATGAGAGAATTGTGTAATCCAGATACATTTACTAAGGGATTTATACAGTTCTTAAATTATAGACTCTTTTTTTTTTTTAAAGAGGTTTTTGCCTTAAGGGCACATGTACTAGGGGAGGAGTGGAGAGACAGACACAGTTAGAGGGAAAGTGAGAAATCACTCCCCAGGAGGGACAGCCATGCCAAAATCCCTTCTCTTCCAGTCTCCTCCATTCTCCTCCTGGGATCTTGGGCATGCACACACAAGTGCCCAGCATGAGTTTCAAGCTGCCAGGTCTGGGACTCAAACCGTGGTCTGTCATGTGGGAGTCTAGTAACCCAAACGCCGTCTGTTGATCCCAAATTATAGAACAGCTACAAATGACCAAAGAGGTCAAACTAATAATTACCTTCTTTCTGATGCTAGAACCTCTGTAGCATTCCTACCAGGTAGTCTGAAGGATTTCTCACACTCATTAAATCTTTAACATTTCAGATCTAGCTTTTCATTTCACCCAGTATAAGCCATTTGTCCTCAATAACCCTGACAGATGGACATTCAGTCACAACTGGACACTTCTACTGATAAAGGTTCACTAGTCCTGGCTACTTAATCTTGTTCTTCCTCAGTCCTATATACAATAAATATAATTTCAGGTGCTCTTCAGTTACCTATAGACAACACCAAGGCTCCTTTTCTCTAGCTTTAAGTAGTCTAAATCTCCTTCGTCTTACTAGAGCAGAATTTTCACATGTCTCAGGAAACTGGCAACCCAGCTCCATTCAAAAATCAGAACTGAACACAAAACTTTAAGTTGCACTTCATTCTCAACATTATATTGCCACTAGTGAAACCTATCATTACAGTAAAATGATGGGGAGGGGTTAGCCACACCACACTAACGCATTTGCAAATAATTAAACCTTAGACCTGTACCACATGAATTATTAATATTTTCTCCAGTGTACTAACACAAAACATTTTAAGCTTTATTATATATTATATTATGTTATATTGTTTGATGCTTAATTGTGTTTAACTTTATCTTATAAATCTCAGTCAAATTCTGCTAACCACTCTT
>NW_006159448.1:140979-169501 GCF_000334495.1 Tupaia belangeri chinensis | reverse complement strand
CTCTTTCCAGATTTTAATGATTTGTGTAGCTGAAAAACATAAAAAGTGCTGGACAAAAAAGTATTGGAACATTGAATGTAGACAAAGCCTGAGAGCATAATTTAGTTGCATACCTTTCATATTGACATCAAATTATTAATTATCTTTTCAAAAGCTTACACAACCATTAAAACAGGCTACAAACCCATGTGTTGATATTAACAGTGGCATTATTGAGCTCTTACATGCACCAAATACCCCACACTCAGCATTTTCATATAAAAAGCCTCATACAAGGAACAGCTGGTGGTATGGCGGTTGGGGCGATTGGATCCCATATGATCCACTGACCATTTCAAGCCCTGGACTTGGACACATTGGCAGTGTATCCCAAATCCTGAGAAGACGGGATTAGAGTGTAGCCATTCCCCTGGGGGGGTGCCTTCTCACTCTCTCTCTGTAGGTCATTAGTCCTTTCTCTGGTGAGTTCATACACCCTAGAACAAATTATAATAAACCAAACCAAACCAAAATACCTCATATTCTATAGAACAGTGGTTACCAGAGGCTGAGATGTAGAGGGAATGAGGAGATGTTGGTCAAAGGATACAAAGTTTCAGTTAGACAGGATGAACACATTTCTAAGCTCTGGAGCTCAGGATGATGATTACAACTAATAATACTGTACTGTATATTTCAAAATTCTTAAGAGTAAATTACGAAAATTTTCATAATAAAAAATAAGTATTTGAGGTGACAGATTGGTTGATTAGCTTGATAATACCAGTTCCTATTATAAACATAACATCAGTCACTTTGTACCCCATAAATATATATAATTGGTATTTGTCAGTTTATTAAAAAAAAACTCACAGAGACTCTAGAGTCTGTGGGTTTTTAAAATTTTTTTAACATATTTTGCTATAGGGTGCATGCACTTGCTGGAGAGAGACAGAGACACAAGGACAAAAAGCGAGAAATTACCCACAAGGTGGATGGCCACACTGCACTCCCTTCTCCTCCATTCTCCTCTCAGGATCTTGGGCATGCATGCACATGCACCTGGCATAAATTTCGAGCCACTGGGTCCAAGACTTGAATCATAGTCAGCCATGTGGGAATCCAGCGACATAACCCTTATGTTATGTCATCTGCTGGTCCCAAGCCTGTTTTTAATCAATAAATATGACCACTGTCTTTACCTCTCAAACATACTGCAAGTGTAAAATTGTCCTCTTTGTCTGCAAAGCTACTACCTGAGAGACTATCAAATACCGTATTAACATCAAAGACAGTAACTCTCATATTACTGCTCTAACAATCTCAAGTCACCATAGATGGAAATGGAGTTGTTTGGAGTAACCAATGCCAATGTCCAGTTACTTCCAATCCCTTTTCTAAATACCATATAAATCCTGTTCATCAAACTTTTCTACAATTTTGCCAAATTCTAATGTCACATCAAGATCTAATCTTTTAGGACACAGTGGTTAAGCAAAATGCATAGAAAGTCAGATCCCACACAACTGACAACAATTCAAATCCAGTCCTGGTGACTTGAAAAGCACAATGGGCATGCGTGCACTGTGTGCCCAAAATCGTGATGGGATGGAAAAATGCAAGAAATGGGATTGCACCATGACTACACCCCCACTGAAGGGTGCTTTCTCTCTCTCCCTCTCCCTGTCCTTCTCTCTCTCTGGCAAGCATGTGAGCCCTCTGGCTATGAAAAATATGACCCCATCCTTCAAAAAAGGTTTAATGCATCTGCCACCTAGATGCGTACTGCTCACAATTCTTCAAAGTAATAAACTAGGCCAGTCAGTGGCATGGTGGTGAAGGTAGCTGGATCCCACATGGCTTACTGCACAGTTATGGACTGCAAAGCTTGAGTAACACATGAGGCATGTTTATATGTACGCCAAGCATCATAAAAGGAGAAATGGAGATGTGATTGCAATGTGACCATCTCCCATGGGGGGAGTGCGCTCGCTCGCTCTCTCTCTCTCTCTCTCTGTCTCTCTCCAGCAAGCACACATGTCCTCTGCCAAAACAAATTTTTTAAAAGATAACAAGGGGCCAACAGGTAGCATGGTGGTTGGGGCAGTGGACTCCCATATGGCCAATCCCAGTTCAAATCCCCGACCTGGTGGCTTGCTTTCTAACCTCCTCTCTCTCTCTCTCTCTTTCTCTCTCCCTGGTCAAATTAAAATGATAATAATAATGAACAAAAATTAAATAAATAATTTTCAATAAAAGACTACAAACTCTGGCTTTATATTCACAAACCCTAAATCTTTCAAAACTCTGGCAATACATTAATAGCTTGCCAAACCTAGCAACAGACTTATTTAAAACAATCAGCATTTCTATTCATTATCCTTAACTTCACAGTCCTCTTAACCATGTGTTCTTTCCTGATAAGATTAATCTTGACAGAGGGAAAAAAAAATCTTTCAGTCATCAATCAATAATGTTACACAATTTTCCCAAATAACCAATTTTTTTCTATGGCAGCTTAAATCTTTGCTCAGATATCCTTGGCATTTTCTCTGATCTCCAGTGCAACCTGGACTTGTTTTTCTTGTAAGTGCTGGTCCCTCTTTCAGATTCATCCTCGTATGAGAGCCACAACTCACAACCTTTGTAGATCATCTTTTTAAAGGTTGGAGACCAGAGGGGCTCCAGATGGGTCATGATATTTCAACAGCAGGTGAAGGGGGAACCCTTCTACTTTCCTGTGAAGTCGTACTCTAAAAATGTCACTCTTGGAACTTCCAGTTCCATTCCTCTCTACTCATGCTTAAGTTGGGTTTTCTAAAGTCTGACTGTGCTCAGCAGTCCATTTGGATTATTATGAATTCTATGATAGGTCACTTCCTTTAAAATTTTCAAAATTTTGTTATTATAAATTCTATGATGACAGGTTCCTTTAAGAATTTTCAAATGTTCCTTAACTTTTAAAAAAACATGGAAAGTCTATCAGCAAGTCAAAAGTGTTTTCCACACTCTGCTTTTCACAAAATGCAACTAGCAACACATGTTCAGAGACTAGATGTTCTCTGTCATGATCTATCCTAACTCTGACCCACACACCTAAATTCACATTCAATGGCATCATAATACTCCCCTTGTGACCGCCGTCTACAATAATTCTCACATGTCACACCTGCTTCACTGTCCTTTCATACTCACCCATGCGCTCTTGTAATTTTTCCATTATCTGTTTAAAGGATTCCACAAAGATGTGCATCTCACTCATGTTTGATGCTACTCAAATCACCTCCTTTCCAATACCCTTTCTAAATTTATTTTTAAATAAGATAAACTTTAACATGTATTACTTTAACTATCAAATGCCATTTTACCACATCTTGATAATGGTTAATACTCATAATCAAGAAAAATTTGATGTAGAAATGCAATTTTTTCAAATTATTTTAGTATAGATATTCAGGTTTAAAGGCTTTTCTTTTCTGGTCATATCTTTAGGTTCAAAATAGAGAGTACCAAAAAATTTGGCAAGAATTTCAGATCTAACTAAGGAGACAATTCAACTTTAGAAAATTAAAGTTCAATCTCCAGGTGAGATCATGGAGTAAGTTTTTTTGTTTTTTTGTTTGTTTGTTTTGTTTCTGTCATAGTGCATACACACTCACTGGAGAAAGAGAGGCAGAGAAAAGGAAAGTGAGAAATCATGCTCCAGGGAGGATGGCCACACTGAAATCCCTTCTCCTCATTCTCCTCTCAGAATTTTGGGGATACCCACATGTGCCTGGAGTGATTTTCAAGCTACCAGGTCTGGAACTGAGATTTGAACTATAGCAGGCCATGTGGGAGTCCAGCACCTTAACCACCACAACACCTGCTGTCCCCGATGTTTTATTTTTATAATAATAATTTTTCAGTTATTATGACATATTGAAATCCCATAATTATTTACTCAAATATTTTTATTTACCTACTTTTCCACAAAGTCACGGTAGGGCTATAGTTTAAACTGGCTTTTAACTACTACATTCAGTAGAGAAACCTCGTCATCCACTTTTCAAAAAGGCATTTCCGCTATGTTACATTTTAGTAAAGGTTTCCCTTATTTTTACTTCTACACCAAATATCTTTTGAATATGGCCATTTTTATTTTTGAGTCAGTAGACTAAAGCATCACAAAAATAGCTAAAATAATGAAATCCTTTTGAATTAGAAAATAAATTTTTTATAAATATAGCAAACACATAATAAGCATTTTAAAATTACAGTAGAAATTTGTTTTAGAATACGTGAATGGTTTTCCCCAAAACTAGTCCAAGCATCTCAGCAGGTTTAGTAAAATATCACGTTATTGGGTAACAGCATAGGTGAATAGGCTTTAAAATGTTAAATGAAGAAAGAGAAAAGAATAGAGCAGAACATCCATGTTACAAATGCAAAGAACTGCCACCTTGGAAGTTGCACATTATGGGAAGAGCAGTCAGACGTGGTTCCTTTTAAAGACGACAAGCTTTAAACTGGGCATGGTGGTACTGAGGGCAAAAACGAGAAATAAAAGGAATCAACTAAAAAAGGTGTGGAGAAGGGGTGTGGGAAATGAGAAAGGGGAGAACAAAACCCATACCAAATCCCCTCAGCCGTAAGGGACAGAGGAAGCCAGAAGGACAGGCTTGAGATCCTATGGCCCAACTCTCCAGCCTGTGTGTGGATTCCGGATGGTGACTACCTCCTACCTTTTTGGTCAGCAGGGTGAGGGGGCACATGTGGGTACTTGGAGGGCTTCTTGATATGGAAGTTCACGTTGTCCAGCTCCACGTTCAGGCTGATGGAAGCGGCTGAGTCACTGTCCACTGTGGACTGGAAACTGCTGACTGATGTGCGCTTGCTAGGACTGGCAGAATCTTTTAGTGTTGGGAGGGGAAAGAAATATAGGGAGAGGAGGGGAGTAAAAATGGGTTTTATCAGGGTTTTGGAGGAAAGGAGAAAAATGGTTTTTAATACACAAGCCCAATGTGCAATACCAAAATGGATACAGTATTTTCATATACTCCTGTGTTGATGTAATAAAATTTGGACAAGTTAAATATAAAATCAATTTTAAAAAGAAATAAATTGGAGGTTCTGCAGAGAGAAAGTCTGATATCATAGTGAAAGGTGAGAAAGTTGTCTGCTGCGATATTAGCTCAGAGTTATTTTTAAGCTGCTGCAAACTAAAGACTATAATAAATTCTAAAAATGTCAGTGGCCTAACAAGTTGATTTTTTCAGAAAATACTGTATCTAAGGTAAGGATTGCTCTCAGATGTTTACATTTCATTGGAGCCATAAATTGTACAGAAGTGTTTCAAATAAACAAGGCACTCATTTCGTCACATATACACAATAATGATCCATAAAACATATACGTTAAAAATTTCAACTCACTAGCCAAATTATCGTCACCTTCTTCAGCTATCTGTTCTGTGTCACTGTCATCAAACTTTATGTCTTTAAACCAGGATGGCTCAGAGTGTCCTTCCACAGAGTTCACGGAGTCACTGTCCGGAGAAGGCGTCTCAGAAAATTCTGTACTCTAAAAGAATCAAAACAGGATCCCAGGCAACTGACCTCAGTGGCAACAATGTTCAGGGTATCATACAACGCATTTACTGCAGCCAAAATTTCTACAACTCTAACGACTGAATAAATCTATACAAAAATAAACAAATTACCAAAAACTAAGTTATTAAACTAACATCATACCAATTATCACTAGCTAGAATATTTCTTTGGTGCAGACTTCACAGTGTCTCATTTCATCCTTTAGTCCTGAGAGTGAAGATAACCTAGAATTTATTCTAACCCAACTCTAGAATACATCCTGGAAAACAACTTTTAACAAATCATACCATACTGTGTCTTTAGGGTTATTTGTCTTTCTAATCACTGAGCTGCCAATTTCAATGCATGAATGTGTTACTAAATATTGTACACATGTACACAATTACATGAACTAAAAGTGAAAGTATTTCTTTCTTTAAAAGTTCTATGTTTAAATAATCCCACTTCTCTAAAATAAAATAAGAATATTCATTATTTTACTATTAGTATACAATTTAAAAGTGCTAAAAAATCGAAATCTAGTTTAGTCAGTAACATACATTTTTAGTCACTTTATTACATATATGCCTTTGTTCTAACACAGTAAAAACTAAAAAGTATTTAAGTTAAATAACAAGTAACTAAAATACCACAAAGGCAGGTTTAAGAAAAGTCACATTCATTGAGTAAAGTATTTCATTTGAATGCTCTTTATCACTGCTACCTACAAAGTAAAAAATATTTTAGCTTTCCCCAAAAAGTAGGGAAAACATGTTAGAAAAAAGTATCCTTGGGGGACCAGCAGGTGACGTGGTAGTTAAGTGCACTGGACTCCCAAATGACTGACCGTGGTTCAATTCCCAGACCTGGCATCTTGCTTTCTCAGTTTCCTTCTCTCTCTTTCTGTCTGTCTCTGTCTCTGTCTGGTCAAATTAAAAAATAATAGTAATACTGATGAAAAATATTAAAAATTAAATAAAATAATTCTTAAAAAAAAGTATCTTTGGGTAATTCAACAAATGTTTATTCCCATGGATATAGAAAGACTTCAAAACAAGCTTATTGTATTCTCATTAACAGCAAACACTGAAAATTACCTGCAGTGGTCTGTACAGTGCATACTCATCCCTGAAAAGCTGGTCATGATGACTAACACAATCCAACCAACGTCCATCAACCATTGCTTGTCCAATGGCTATTGCTTGTGCCCTGAATCCACACCAATGAAAATGAAGTTTTAAAAGTCAGTCAGAATAATTATAAAGGTGTAAAACACAACCTTAATCTTTTTTTTTAACTCTAATGAGAGTTAGAGTTTTAAATGGTCCTTGGATAGGGAAGAGATAAAACAAGAGAAACTTACAGCAAATGAGATTCTTTGAAGTATCATAATAAATAAGAACCACTGGTAAGGCAGTTCTAAAAAACGCATTTCCAATTTCAGCAGGCATTTACTGAGTACTCAATGTACGCACATATGAGGAAAATTGTTGAGACTAACATGGCTCCCACCCTCATGTTTACAGTCTTGGTGAGAAAACTATATCAAATATAACAAGTATAAATGTATGTATGTGTATATATATATATACACATACATACATACATACAATTTTAGGCATAGAATAGACACTAACACATTGCAGTATATGGCAGTTCATAATTTATAAAGCACTTTAGTCAATATGATTTCCTTTCTTTAAAAAAAAAATAAAATTTGCTATAGGACATGTGGACTTACTGAAAAGAGACAGAAGTAAGAAAGCACCTCCCAGGCTACTGACCACATCATAATCCCATCTCTTTTATTTCTCCTTTTGGGATTTTAGGAACACACACACATGTCTGGTGTGTTTTTCAAGCCACAGAGCCTGAGTCTTGAACCACATAGTCAGCCATGTGAGCACAGTCAGCCACCTGCAGGCCTTAGTCAATATTATTTCAATTCATCCCCACAACTTATTCACAGGACCGTATCATTTACTCCTGTTGGAAATGAGAGTCCAAGTCTCAAAGAGATTGAATAACCTGACTAAAAGTACAAAGCTAAAAAGAGATATAGCCAAAATTGGAGCCCAGGGCTTTACTTCTTAAAGCTATCTCTTTCTAGGGCCAGCAGGTGGTGTGGTGGTTAAGGCACTGGATTTCCACATGGTTGACGATGGCTCAAGTACTGGACCCAGCAGCTTGAAATCACACTGGGAAACATGTCTGTGTGTGCCCAAAGTCCCAAAAGGAGGAAAAGATTGAGGAGGAAGAACTGTGATGTGACTGTTCCTTATGAGGAGTTTTTCCCCTCTCTCTGTGTCTCTGGGGCCTCTGGCATATATACAAGTAAGCAAGCTATCTCTCTCTCCACTTGTTTTGTTTTTTGTTGGTTTTTTTGTTTTGTTTTGTTTTGTTTTGTTTTTAAGAGAGGTTTTTGCTATACAGCGTGTGCACTCGCCATGAAGACAGAGAGAGATAGAAAGTGAGAAATCAACCTCCAGGGTGGATGGCTATGCCGCAATCGCTGATCCTCCATTCTCCATCTTGGGCATGCACACACACGTTCCCAGCAAGAGTTTAAGCCACTGGGACTCGAACCGCAGTTGACTACATGGGACTCCAGCAACATAGCCATTACGCCAACTGCTGGTCCCTCTCCACTTGTTATCTTTCTTTTTTCTTTCCATGGTCAAAGTAGCAGCTAATCTGAGTAAATAGTAAAAGCTAGGGGATTTTTTTTTTTAAGAAGTATTTACTTCATTTCATTTCTTATTATTTACCTTTTATTTTGACCAGAGAGAAAAGGAAAGTGAGAAAGCAAACTGCCAGGTCCGGGACCCAAGCCATGGTCAGCCATGTGGGAGTCAGAGTCTTAACCATCATGCCACCTGCTGGCCCCAAAGCTAGGGGATGTTAACTTGAAAAGCAACAAGATCTGTCTGTTACTCTTTATTATTATACAAATGATTTGTGATGCAAGCTAGAATTCCCCCAGACATGGCTTATGGACCCAATTCTTAACACAGGTTGCAATTTCTAGATTGGAGAATAGCACGACAATTCTTTGGATCTAGACTCTTGCCATATTCTTCAATCCCATTTTAGTAGAGTCCTGTGTTTTAGAAATTATTGCACATTTCTGCTTTTAATAAGGTAAACTGTGGCCCCATTTGGTTCCTTGTATCTATTCTCAACTGATTAAAACTCAGGTGGTAGGAAGTACCAGCCGAAAATAAACCTAACTCAGAAAAATACATTACCCTTTGTAGTTTCAAATGTGTGTTCTCATTAAAAAAAAATAATAATAATAAATTATTAAAGCCTCTTTCTTAAAGATCACAGTACCTTGTAGCAATGTGTCCATTTCGGATCAGCCAGTTGACTAGTTCCTTTCCCACAATGCAGTTGGGATGTGTTCTCAGCCAGTAGCGGTGATCCTGAAACTCCATTCCACTACTGTGATGGCAGATTTTTTTCCATAGGTCCTTTAACTGAACACTGTCCTGCAATGACAGTAAGAGCAAGTAAATCCTCCTGAGAAGGATACTGTAAACCTCTTCAGAGGCTTTTTTGTCCTTTTTAGAGTCACAGAAGGAAATTCTATTTGGATTTCCAAAGAGACTTAGACAACTTAAGACAAATGACACACACATGGGGGCAGCATGAACTCTCAATTACTTCTAAATGTAACCTTTTCTTTTGAAGACCAACTATCCTTAATACTTCTATTTTTCAGCCAATGGCACATATTATCAGTCTCTTAATTATTTAAATGTAAGATTTACTCTTCTTTGGAGATGAGCAAGGTAGGAGGAGGCAACATTCAATCACACTAAGCTAAGGAAACCACTCTTCATAGACTTCACTCCACTAGATTCTCACCATTCTTACCTATATCCGACTACCAGGTACATTTTCCTAAAGGAAGACCTTCGGTGAATGACAGGTTACTCAAAAAATTAAAATAAAATAAATAAAATTAAATAAAATAATTCTTTAAAAAAAATTATAACATGCTCACCAACAACAGGCTCAAAATCAGAACTTCTAAGGACTACCTTCTATCAAGTAGTACCAAATAACTTTCCATGCCCATTGCTCAAAGACTCCAACTTAAAGCTTTTTCTCTTTCTCAAATAATAAGTCTATTTTACTCATTGGAAAATGCCATTCTTACTCTCACCTCTATACCTTTCTTTAAATAAGATTCACTTTCTTCACTGCCTATCTAAATGCATCCATACATCAGTCTAGTTCGAATACTTTGGTTTAAAGCCTTACCTGCCTCCCTCACTAGTAATATTCTTTAAATTTTCCAAATTCTTATGACATATAGTAATATTATTCTATTGACATGCTATTTTTTTTTAATAGGTTTTTGCTATAAGGCGTGTGTGCTCATCAGAAAGATAGAAAGCGACAGAGAGACAGAAAGCAAGAAATCACGCCCTGGGGTATGGCCACAGCGCAATCCCTTCTCCTCCATTCTCCTCTAGGGATCTTGGGCACGCATGCACACGTACCCAGCGTGAGTTTTAGCCACCGGGTCCAGGACTTGAACTGTGGTCGACTACATGGGAGTCTAGAGACATAGTCATTAAGCTAACTGCTACTTCCAGACATGCTATTATTATTAAAGTATTACTTATTTTGTTACTAAGGACATTTTTATTTTACCTCATTTCTACCTCTTCAATTGTAAGCTTGAGGACAGAAGTCATATCTCCAAATCTCTGAGTCACTCTTAGGACTGAACACACTATTTTACACATAAATTCAATAAACAACTAAGTAAGTCCTATAAATACATAGTATTAAATGTCTAAAAAATGTTCCATATGTATAAGAAATATATTTCAAAGTTGAAACAGCACACTGGGATTTAAGTAAATATTAAGCTCTCTTATGTTGGCCACAGAATACTGATCTTGCCAAATAAACGGGGTAAAAAAAATATTAATGCAAGGAGTACAGAATACTTGACCAATGTCTCAGATAAGCCTAAAAACTTGAGCTAATTATTCTTGTTAATTAATATGCAAACTATTTTGTTTTTTCTTTTTTGAGAGATTTTTGCTATAGGGCATGTGCACTCACCAGAGAGACATTCTGCTCTCAAGATTTTGGGCATGCATACAAATGCGCCTGGCATGAGTTTTAAGTCACCGGGTCCGGGACTCAAACCGTGGTCGACTGTGTGGGAGTCCAGCGATGTAACCATTATGCCATCTGCTGGTCTCTCATTTTACATTTTTTTAAAGAAAAGAATCAGTGAGGCAAGAGACATTCCTTATACTCAAAAGTAGCAATGTACCAGAAGAATTTTGCGTTCATCCTCAGTGGTCTCTGTCCTTACATATGTTCGGTTAGCCTGGGGACTGACGGATGTCTCATATGAAGGTACCATAGGAGAACCAGATCGATCTAATGACAGGTTAGTAATGCTGGCTGATCTGTAAATAAAAACAAAAAGTGAAATTACAGTTGTATATTCTTCATCCACAAACAGAATTACAGAAAAAATTAATTTTTAAATAAATGTTTACTTGCCAATGTTAAGAGTACTTCTAAAAGTACTTATGGTAAATATTTATGATGTTATCATTAGGGGGAAGCTGGAGAAAGGATAAGTAAGAGCTCAGTATACTGTATTTATAACTCTGTGAGTCCAAAATTATTTGGAAATAAGTTTAAAAGACAGTGATTACGAAAAGATTACAGAAAGACAACTACACAGTTCAGCAGTATTTTAAATGAAATTTTACCAAGCTCTTCTTGGTAAAATTCTGCAAATCAATAGTAGTGATTTTTTCTTAATTGACAAATACCAAAAAAAGAAACGTATATGCAGAAATAATCTTGCAGATCAGGATTGGAAAGCTGACCCACAGACTAAAGTCAGCCTGCCTCCTGTTTTCATAAAGCCCATGCACTAAAAATATTGGGGGTGTTTTGGGGGGAGGAGCAGGGCAGGGTCTTGCTATATTACAATCGTCCTGCCTCAGCCTCCCAAATCACTGGAGCTACTAGTATGTACTGTCATGTACAACTTTAAAGGTGGTCCAGGAATCAAACCTGAGCCTCCCATGTGGCATCAGACTCTCAAGAAGCAGTATCTACCAATGTGTGCTACCATGGCTGGGCCAAGAATGGTTTTGATGGTTGAATATCTGTAATCAATCAATATAATGACAGGGAACACTAATTTTTAACTCCAACTAAATGAAATGTTATGTTCCAAAATAGAATTCCATTTTTCTATCAATAGACCTATACTTAAAATATTGTCATCAATTATTATCATATGTTGATTTCATCAGTAAAAAAGTTAGTGACAGGCCAGCAGGAGCCATGGTGGTTAAGGTGCTGGACTCCCACATCGTCAACCACAATTCGAGTCCCAGACCTGGCAGATTGCTTTCTCACATTCTTTCTCTCTTTCTGTGTCTCTCTCTGGTGAGCGCACATGCCCTGTAGCAAATTTAAAAAGAAAAAATAATGATGATAAATAAAATTGAATAAATAACCAAAAACAATGTTTAAGTTAGTGAAAAATAATTTTCTCTCATTATACAAATATGTACATCTACCTTTAATTTTGGCTCTTGGCAAAGTTAATAAATAAATTACTTATAAATGGAATATCAGCAGCGTTAAGCAAGTTTCTGTTAAAAAAAAAATAGCTAAAACCTTAGCTTCTACCTAGAAAAACATAAAGCCCAATTTTAGGTTGCATAGAATGAAATATTACTAAGCAGTAAAAGAAATGAGTTATTAAGCCACAAAAAAGACATGAAGGAATCTTAAATGCATATTTCTAAATAAAAGCACCCAATCTGAAGACAGTACATTACATGATTCCAACTACATGATACTATGGAAAAGGTAACGGTATAAAGACAGTTTTATCAGCGGTTACTAGGAGTTTGGAAGGAGGGATGAATGAGCAAATAAAGAGAACACAGGAGATTTTTAGGATAGTGAAGCTATTCTGAATGATACTGTAACTATATGATGGTGAACATAACCTCACCATGAGATTCACCAATTGCACTCCTTAGTATTTATCCAAATGAATTGAAAACTATTAATACATTCACACAAAAACCTACACAAAGACATTTATAGGAGCATTACTCAGTTGCTAAATCTTGGAAGCAACCAAAATATCCATCAATAGATAAGTAAATTATGGTACATTCAGATAATGGAATATTAATCAACACTAAAAAAAACTAATCATCAAGCCATGACAAGACATAGGAAAGCTTAAACGTATATTATTAAGTAAAAGAAGCAAGCCACTTCGAAAAGTCTACATATTATGTGATTCCAATAATAAGTCATTTTGAGAAAGATAAAACTATGGTGACAGTTAAAAGATCAGCAATTAACATGAGTTTAGGGGAGGAAGAAATGAATAGGCAAGTCCAGTAAAACTGTACTGCATGATGCTAAAATGGTGGATACATGTCATCATACATTTTGCCCAAACCAATAGAGTACACAGCACCAAGAGTGAACTCTAACATAAACTATGGATTTGGGGTGACAATTATGTATCAGCGATTACAATAAATGTACCACTTTGGTGTAGGATGTTGAAAGTATCCTTATCCTTATATTCCCTATATGAATTGTCCCTGTAATGTAGGAGTTACAAGGATACTCTCTGAACTTTCTGTTCAATTTTGGTGTGAACCTAGATCTACTATAAAAAACTTTATTAAGTAAACTATGATGTTTAAACTTGCTTTCAAGGGACCAGCAATTAGTGTAATGGCTATGTCACCAGACTCCCACGTAGTCGACCGCGGTTCGAGTCCTGGACCTGGTGGTTTAAACTCACACCGAGCGCATGTGCATGCGTGCCCAAGATCCCGAGAGGAGAATGGAGGAGAAGGGATTGTGACGTGGCCATGCCCCCTGGGGGGATGATTTCTCGTTTTCTGTCTCTCTGTCTCTCTCTGTCTTTCTGGCGAGCGCACGAGCCCTACAACAAAGACCTCTCCAAAAAAAAAAAATTGCTTTCAAGTGAGTCAGAAAAAAAAGGTGTATTATATAAAAAGTGACAGGAAATAGGTAAAATTCAAATTAGTATATCATAACAAAGACTGTATGAGCATCTATTTTTCTATTCTTACAACTCCTATGCAAGTTTAACATGTTTTCAAAACAATTAAAAATAAGGGAAGAAAAGTAAAACTCTCCAATAGCTTCCTACCTCACTCAGAGTAAATAACAAAATCCTCACAATTAGTTATAAGACTGCTTATTCCAGACACACAGGACTCTTTGTTAAGTCTTGCCAGGTGTGTCCCCTCTCAGGAATTTGCTATTTCTGTTTTCTTGATACACAATCCCACACATGGCTACATGGATCATTCCCTCATATCCTCAGGTCTTTCTACTAAACCAGAAGACAGAGGATGGGAACAGATCTGTGCTCTGAAGCCATCAGAGAATATTAAAGAGAGCCAGAGAGAGAGCAAAAGCAAAAGCTGACTCATAAAAAGGAAATGAGAATTTAATTCAGCTTTTATAGCTAAGAGAGTATGGCAATTTGTTTCTTTCTTTTTTTTTTTTTTTTAGCCTTAGGGAGCATGCACTTGATAGAGAGAGAGAAAGACAGAGACAGAGAGAGGGAAAGTGAGAAATCAGCCCCCCCACCAGTCCCCAGGGGAGATGGTGACACCACAATCCCTTCTCCATTCTCCTCCTGAGATCTTGGGCACACACGCATACCCTCCCAGCTTGAGTTTCGAGTGGCCACGTCCAGGACTCAAACCATGGTCAGTCATGTGGGTATACAGTGACCCAACTATACCATCTGTTGGCCCCTATTTCCTTTTTTTAATGTTTATTCTGCTCACTACTATGAAGAGAAATAAAAATCGGACACAGAATATGGTGTTTTCATTTGGCAGTTTACCTATTCCGGGCAGGAGAT
This sequence comes from Tupaia belangeri chinensis, assembly GCF_000334495.1. Taxonomy (NCBI): domain Eukaryota; kingdom Metazoa; phylum Chordata; class Mammalia; order Scandentia; family Tupaiidae; genus Tupaia; species Tupaia belangeri. The sequence continues at coordinate 155,014 of NW_006159448.1, read as the reverse complement.
TTTCCGGCATCTTCTTGAACAGATACAAGTCTTGTTGGAAGAGCAGTATTTGAGGAATCTGGATGAATCAAACTATAAAGAAAATAGGATGATACTGAAGTCATTTGGGACCACAGGAGACAATTTCAATGAGATGATTTAGCATTTAAAACCAGATTAAATCTTCTTCCCTGCAATAATAAAATTTGGGGTCATTTATGTTCTTTCTTTAATTAGGGTAGAAATGGTGCATGGTTTTTGTTGTAAGTATATCAAATGCCAAAAGAATGATGAAGTCTTTATGTATATTTAATACCTATAAAATAAAATTGATTGGATGGGTGACTTACTCTTTCTCACATCATATATAGGAAGGAAGTGATTTGGAAGGAAATCTGAGTTTCAATATTTTATGCTCAGTCCCCGTAACCCACTGGAATAGCACCACAGAGTCAGGCAAACCTACACCAAAGTACAAGTCCTACCACTTACTAGCTGTGTAACCTTGAGACTGTTAATCTTGCTGAATCTCAGCACACACATCTATCAAAAAGAGAAAACAATGCTACCATAAAGACATGATCACTAGGAGAACGAACATTAACAATTAGCACAGAATCTAATATTTAACTACGTTTCTACCTTTAACATCTATCCTACAGCTCTCAGGAAGCTTTCATACCTGATTTGTTTTTTTAAATCACACTTTCCAATTCTGGGCTTACACTACAGGACCAGGCACAGCAAAAGGCATTACTTACTAAAATAAGCAAAAACTGAAGAATCCCTATACTTCCTTTTTTTAAATAAAATAATTTTGTTTGATTTATAAAATACAAGGTATAAAAACAATCATGATGCCATAAATGCAAAAATACTCATCAAGCGACTTAAGGAAAAAAAGAGGACTACCACTGACTTTGAAGTGCTTCTTTTCCCCTCATCCAGTCCCATTCTTTTCCCTACCCTCGATACAACTATGGCTGTAAATTTTATGTCTATCATTATCTTCCTTTTCTTTAAATGTTTGCATGTTTATACTCCTCGATAGTGTATTCGTTTTGTATATTCTTGAACTTTATGCAAACTCGAATGTATGATTGATGACTTTCGTTTTTTACTCCACATTATATCCATGAGCTGTCTACACATGGAATGTAGCTATAATTCACCTTTTAAGTCTGCTTAAGTTCATTACACACTAATTTCTCATTCCTTTGGCATAACTGAGAAAATAACTTATCAGAAAGATGTCAGTTAAAATTCTAAGTTCTTTGACATGACCAGATTTGGTATTATGCTTAAGATGATAATTTTGCTAAAGATAACGATTAGAAACTGATGAAACTAAGATTCTAATTCAAACGATTCCAGGTAACTTCCACGAAAGAGTTAGTAGCACTCACCACTATCAAGCAGTACAGTATACTTAGACATATAGAAAGCATGAACTCTTCCTTTGGATGGAAAAAAATCTAATTTCATTTGAAAATATGAATACAGACCTTAAGAGCAGTCTCCTTCTCAAAGAAGGCTACATTAGGAATTATTATCCCTAATGACTTCTGCTACCTATTCAACAAATATTACCAAGATCATACACATGCCATGCACTGTTCTTGGTGCCAGGGGTAGAACAGTGGGAAACAAAGGTATATCTCCTCTCATGGAGCTTACATTCTAATTAGTCATTATCAGCACTATCCATACACATCTGATCCTCTGGGAGGCAAGCCAAGAAAAAAGGAGAAAATAGTGAATTTGCAGAAAGCAATTCAAAGAAGGCAAAAGTTAACAAAAGCATTCCTAAGTCAGAAGACTATTGGTATTTATCAAATTTTAATCAAGTTTTTAAATAAAACTTTTAAGTGACAATACCTTTGCCAGGCCAAGTCATCCTCTAAAAATATGTTACGACTGGCTTTTCTACTTCCAACAGGTGTTCGGGGCTCATTTGGATCAAGTACAGACACAGAAGCAGCAGAATCTGAAAGAGCATTCAAGTCTTCCCCAATCGAATTACTATCTGTGGAATGAGCATAACTTAAGGCTATTTTTCTACAGTATGTGCAAGCTCGGAGGTCCCCTAGGAGAAAAAGAAAAAAGAAAATTAAGTAAAAGATAGCAGTAAGATATTATTTAACATTTTAAATCCTTGTGTTGACAGTTAATCCAATAACAGGGAATATCTTCAAGTAAAGACTACTAAATAAGACACTTTTAAACAAGGGAAATGATTTCATTAGCTCTGTTAGACATTTAAAAAAAATCATTATGATAAATTCATCTATGAGTCCAAATTACCTCAAATATTTGTAATCAGTTAAGAAAATATATTTATTGATGAAATTAGACAACTGCTTAAAATAGTATTTTTTCATGGTTGTAAAAGTGAAATAGGAATCTACCAAAAATATGAACATCAAGGGAGAAAGTTTTTTAATAGAATAAATAAAGACATATGAAAATGACATATTTTCCTTAGACAAAGAGGAAAATTAAGGTCTCTACTGTGAAAGCCTGAAGGTTAATAGAAAATGTGCTTACATACAACTTATGAGGGTAAAAACTATAAAAGAAATTCTTAGAGTGAAAGTTAGGATAGAAATGAAATATTCTTGGGAGAAGAAACAAGATTAATATCTACAGGTTTTTTGGGGTTTTTTTGTTTTGTTTTGTTTTGTTTGTTTGTTTCTTTGTTTGTTTAGGAAACAGTCCTGTCCAAATGCAAAGTTTTGATTTCTACCCTGTTTTCTTGTGATATTCTTCTGAGAGACTTTATACTACCCTAAAAAAGGAAGAGAAATAACTAAGTCTTACTAAGGATATGCTATTTCACAATTTTTTTAATATTAATTTGCTATAAGGCACATGCATGCGCTAAAGAGACAGAGAATGAGCAAGAAAACAAGAAAGCACCACACGTGGGGCATGGTCATGGCACAATCCCTTCTCTTCTATTTCTCTGTCCTGTCAGAATTCTGGTCACGCACACCTGATGTGTTTCTCAAGCCACCAGACCATGACTAGAACTAAGTGGCTAGTCACATGGGCTCCAACTGCCTTAACCACTATGTCCATAGGCTGGCCCTGATATTTAACAATTCTACCTTAATTCATTTCCATTAATATTAGAAAACTGAAGTGACAAGGAAGACTTCTAAAAACTAACTGTACTGTGTTTATATTTTATCTTAATTGCTATCAAGTATAACAGCTTTTTTTCTCATTTTAATACCATAGTGCTTGGTTTTATTAAATTATGTAAAAAAAAAGTCACTGTTGCATTACTTTTTTTTGTATTACTTATTTCTCATGTCACAATTTAACATACAAAATTGATTAAAACTCTAAAGGAAAATGTACCCACTTTAATCAAATGAACTCTAGCCTAATTACTCCAGTCTTAGGACACAGTGCCATTAGCTGACAAAAGCAGAATTTGGTAAGGAAGTGAGATTATTCCCTGCAGAAAGACTTTCTGTTTACCTCAACAAAGGTTTGATTTGTTTCTTACACTATAAAGAAAATCTTAACCAGTCAGCTCAGAACTAAAATGACCAGATCTATAAACAGACAGAGCCAAGCCTGGCCAGATGTTTTCATTTCATGAAGAAACTTTACCAGCAAGGGCCTACCGCATGCATGCCTATATTATGTGATGGGAATACAAAGATGATGAGGCAGACCTACCATCAAAACACTGGAGGTGACAGACACGCATATAGTTAAAAAGATGCATGACAGATGTAAAGCTATCACTGCTAAACCACCAATAATAACCTAATGGTCATTACCCTTTGTTACATGCCAAACATTGTTAGAGGTATGTTTACATTACTGAGTCACAGCGTACAACTGTGTCCAGCACACATTATCCTGTTTGTGATCCTTATTCTCACCTAGCTGTTGTGAAGGTATTTTTTTTCTGAAGTGCGATTAAATTTACTATCAGATGACTTTAAGTAAAGCAGATTATCCTCCATAGTGTGTAGATCTCATCCAATTAGATAAAAATCTTAAGAGAAAAACAAAAAAGGAATTTACCTGCAGGTATTTTTAGCCTGTTGGCCTGCCCTGAAAATTTCACTTATCAGTCCCCACATTTACCTGGACAGATTCCTTAAAATCAAACTCTATGGGGACCAGCAGTTAGCCTAATGGCTATGTCACTGAACTCCCATGTAGCCGACTGTGCTTCGAGTCCCGGACCTAGTGGCTTAAACTCATGCCGGGCGCTTGTGGGTGCATGCCCAAGATCCCAAAAGGAAAATGGAGGAGAAGGGATTGTGGTGTGGCCATCCCCCCTGAGGGGTGATTTCTTGCTTTCTATCTCTGTCTTTCTAGCGAGCACACATGCCCTATAGCAAAAACCTCTCAAAACAAAAAATCAAACTCTATGTATAAGTAATGTTTCTATGTGTGCATACATTATCAGCTCTGTTTCTCTGGAGACTACTAGTACAGATTTTGGTTCCAAGAATTCTGTTACCCTAGAGCAACAGAATGTTAAGGATGAGTTTCTGAAATTGGTTCTCTAATCTGATTAGATATAAAGGCACTAATGACTCTATTTAAAATGGTAAAGAAAACAGTGATAGTCGATGGTGCAACATCAATAGAGACACACCAAGTATCACCTGTGGATACTCCTAATCAAGTAATTATAAAAGGCAAAGTTCTAAATGACTATGTATTTACTATATAACAATACTTTGTCAAATCAACGAATGTAATTATATTGGCCATTTGCTCCTAATTGTATTACATAAAGTGAGGGGGAAAATAACCAGGGTGGGCAGCAGGTGGCATGGTGGTTAAGGCACTGAACTCCCACTTAGTGAATCACAACTTGGGTCCCAAACCTGGTGGCTTGAAAATCATACCAGGTGCATGTATGTATGCACATGGAGAATGGAAAAGGGATTATGGCATGCCCATCCAACATGGCAGGTGATATCTCACTTTCTCTCTTTTTCTGTCACTCTCCAGCCAGTGCACATGCTTGATGGTTAAATAAAAAAAATAAAATAAAATAAAAAAAACTTTAAAAAAAAAAAAAAAAGATGATCTCAGGATTTCCATACCAGGGGCACAGTAGCTGAGGCAGCTGGATCCCTCATGGCCAACTGCACCTTTTGAGTCCTGATTGCAGTGGCTTGAGAAACACACCAATTACATGTGCACATGTGCCCAACATCCTGAAAGGAGGCAGAAATGGAGGAAAAGGGATCACGGCATGACTGTCCCCCATGGGGAGTTTTTCTCACTTTCTCTCTCTGTCTCTCTCCAGTGAACACACATGCTCTCTGGCAAATTATTTTAGAGAAAGAAAAGAAAAAAGGATGACCTCAAATTTAAATGCCAGCTCAAGCACCAAACAAATTATCTGAAAGTTTCTATGTCTTCTCCAAAACAAATCCTTACCTACTGTAGCCTCAGTGCTAAGACAGCTGGAAATCAACAGTCTCATCTTATAAGGGGCTACATTAAAATACAAACTGAACAGCCAATCTTGTAGTCTATCTGCTATTAAAGTGAGGGCACTGTTTGGGAAGAAAGGAGTCCTGGAAATTAGAATAGGGATCTGTGGGAAGATGAAAACAAACGGGGGCTATTAGATTCCAAAATTTTGAGTTTTCTTTGCCAGTATAAGTAGCCTTCTCACCCCATCTGAGATAAACAGTGTTTTCCCTGAAGAATCTGTAATGACCACCCACCACCTGCCCTGTAAGACACTGCTGATTTTCCTCAGGATCCACACCCACTACCCACTTTGCTTCTAGACTTGTAACAAGAACAAGTCCCACCAGACCCTAAAAGGTGAGATAGAGTGATTCAAAAGAAAATGTACTACACTCCAAAAGAACTACATGATTTTTCCAATTTATACAGACAGAAATTCAGGGAATATGTGTAGTAAAGGACATTAGAGATGTGAGATAATGGTGGAAAAGCATATGAAGTTGAATCAAGTCAAATGTACTGATAAGGGTTCACTAAGCAGACATTCTACATTTAACATCCCTGTGCTAAAAAGGGCTCTAGCAGTTTGCTTGTTTAATTGGTTGAAACACAGACCAGAAGGTAGCCTACACTAAATGAAGTTAAAATGTCAGAATTGCCCTGGTGTACTAGGAAGAGATCCAAAAGCTCAGGGAATATTACAAGTGAACTTTCCATGTAAGACCTGCTTACTCACCCTGGAAGGACATACTTTTCATCATGATCATGATCAATAAATTTGTGAGGGGCTGGCTTGGTAGGGTAGCTTAACACACTGTGCAAGTGATGCCAGATCCATATGGAAGATGGCAGGTTTAGCTCCCTGGTCAACCTCTGCACACTGAGCAATCATAATCCTTGCTAGCTGAGAGTGTTGAGTATAAGACCCTGATGGGATTGCAACATGGCTATCCCCCCTATGGGGGGGATTTCTTACATTCCCTCTCCCTATCCCTGTCTTGTATAGACCCTATGACAAAAAAAAAAGATCTGCACAATAATTAAAAAAATAACATGAAGGGGGCCAGCAGGTGGCTGGTGGCTAAGGTGCTGGACTCCCACATGGCCAACCATGGTTCAAGTCCTAGACCTGAAGGCTTGCTTTCTTAGTTTCTCTCTCTCTCTCTCTCTCTCTCTCTCTCTCTGCCTGGTCAAATTAAAATAATAATAAGTAAATAAAATAAATAATTAAAAAAAATAACATGAGATGTTAAGTATTTTCTTCTATGTAACTTCTACACACCTAACACAAATCATTATATAAATCCACACATCATTGTTCAGTTTTTTGTTTCAATAAATGACCTAAATTTTCTATATTGTTAAAATTTGACTGTTTCTTACGGAAGAATTTGAGTAAGATAAAATGTGCCAAAGTAGTGTCACATATGAATGACCTGTACTTTCTAAAATGAAAACTCTCATAGCAATATGTTAGTAATCTACAATAACCATATTGTCTAGTAAATTTTAATGCTCCACTGGCTTTTTGCTTGTTTCTGATACATTTTCTTTTACTTTAGTTATTCATGAACATGCCCATCTACTTTATTATTCAATGGTAAAGTCCTTAAAAGCAAAACCGGGTCTCCCTCATCTTTGTGTCCCCATATTTTACATATAAAACTCAAAATAAAAATTGGCTTAATACTGGTCCAGTGGTCATAGTTGTGGCCTTTGAAATTATAAAACTATCAGTAAAATGCATTTACCTGTATAGCCCATAAATTTTCCAGGAATTTCTTGATTACAGCAACGACTGCAGAAAATCTGCCCACATAGTCGGCAATGGTGTCTGCGCCTAAAGGTTGTAAATTTCTCACTACAGTCATAGCACTCTTTACATTGGCTATCTGGCATCCAGTATTGCTTCAGGTCACTATCCTATAACAATAAAAATGTATGAAGGTTTCTTGAAAGTACTGATTATTAAGATGCAATGGCAATGAAATCTTAGCTTTCTTTTGCAGAGAACAAGCTATTTCTAAAATTCATATAGGAATGCAAAAGGCCAAAATAACCAGGACAATCTTGCATCTTGCAGAAGAACAAAGTTGTAGGATTTACATTACCAGCTATCAAGATTTATTCTAAAACTACAAAAATTTTAGACAGGGTATCTGTGCAGGGGTTTTATTAAAAAAAAAAAAAAAAAAAAGGAGTTATATGAACAGAAAAGAGAGACCTGGCAAACCCTCATATATTTACAGACTTGTGAAAAGATTTGTGGGAACCAGCAGTTAGCGTAATGGCTATGTCGCTGGACTCCCATGTAGTCGACTGCGGTTCACATCCCGGACCCGGTGGCTTAGAACTCATGCGGGGCACATGTGCGTGCGTGCCCAAGATCCCGAGAGGAGAATGGAGGAGAAGGGATTGCGGCGTGACCATCCCCCCTGGGGGGTGATTTCTCGCTTTCTGTCTCTATGTCTCTCTCTGTCTGGTGAGCACACATGCCCTATTGTGAAAAACCTCTCCAAAAAAAAAAAAAAAAAGATTTGTAACACAATCAGTGAAGAATGGTCTTTTCAAAAACAATGGTCTAGACCCAACTGGACATTCAGAAAGTAGAAACAAAACATGACCTTTACACTTCACATAACAAAGACTCTTGAAGACACCACAGAAGAATATCTACTGACTTTGACCTTGATAAACACTTCTTAAACAGAACACAAAAAACACTAGCAATAAAAGGAGGAAAAACCAATAAATTAGACCACACCAAAATTTAGAACTTATATATAAAAACTTGGTATTCTTAGTTGGGGTATCAAATTTTCTTTCAAGGGGCATTCCAGTGGGTCTGGCATGATCCTCATAAAAGCTTAATAAGCAATCTTCCAATGCTTCTAGACAATACCTGGCTTTTCCCCTCCATGATTTCCTTGAGGCGTTTTAATACTGTGCTGAGGCTTCGAAGCTGAACAGCTGTACGAGGATCATGACCTCCAAAAGTAGGTTCTGCTTTCCTCCTTGTGTCTGAGTCAGATTAAAAAAAAAGCAACTTTGTTAACAGTCCCTCCTCTCTATACCCAACAAAGTACATATGTGATGCAAAGTGCCTCTTATTGTTAGCATATACTGAGTTCTCCCAGCCAGTGATATGGATGGAGGGTTAGCACTAATTTTTATAAGGTAAGAATCCATAGAAAGTGCTTTTTAATACCATATAAAAAACTATTTCACAAGTGAGGACTGCCTAAGACAAGCATATCTAAGACCATTAATAGTTTGAGATTGAGGATGATAGTACCACTTAAATGATCCATAATTTTTTTTTTCTTCACACTTTGGGCCAACCTCTAATAAATACCAGCTAAAAATCTGGCAGAAGAAAAAGGAATCCCAGAGAATTAACCTAGGTTGGTCTCTATAGTCAAACATGTAAGCAATAGAATAAAATAGTTCAGGTCCATATGTAGACCATATATCCAAAACTCTGGTGGAGCAGATCATCAAAGAAATGTAATAGACCAGCCCCCAAAGATTCTGACAAATTTAGAATATCCAGGTAGATTTTTGCCATGGTAAAATCTGAACAATATCCAAGCAGATTAAAACTGCCAGAAAATTATTAAAACACCAATCCTAGGGACTGGCAGATGGCGTAATAGGGACGTCACTGGACTCTCACGTAGTCGACCGTGGATGGAGGCCCAGACCCAGCAGCTTGAAACTCACGCCGGGCATGCGTGCATGCGTGCCCTAAATCCCAAGTGTAGAATAGAAGAGAGGGATTGTGGCGTGGCCATCCCCCCATGGGGATGAAGTGGAGGTAGTCTGACAAAAATGATAAACCTCCTTTTTAGCCCTATGAGCCTAATAACCTATGGCAAAGTAAGGTGGAAAATATCCTACCCCTAATCTTCCTCCAACTCACTATTTGATTACAGATTGGTATCTAAATGCAAATTAATAAAAAAGGTCTTATAATAATTTAATTAATGAAATAATTATCTAAATTAAGCTATTTCAGAAAATGTTGAAAACTGTTCTTTATGTATAAAGTTATATCTTAATTTCAGCATATCTATCAGATGTGTTATCACGTAACATGTTTTAGAATGACCAAATTTTTCCTGAGTCTCAAAACATAAAGCAAATCTCCATGAGTTATGAATTAAAAATGGAGAAAGATGAAGCTGTTAGATCATAATGGCTGTACTCCCAAGCACAGGCAACAATAAACTGTGACGCTCCTTACATTTAGCCACTTAGGGATATAAAAAAATGCTAATAGCATCATATACTAGGAAAGGATGAGCAAGATCCTTCTGGAAACCAAAAGAATCATACATCTTGATAAAGATGAAAGAGACCTTGAATGAAAATTTAGTCTACTTCTTTGCCCATAAGCAAATAAAGTTAGCTGTTTCTCTTGCAAAATAGGTACTAGAAAATTAAATAACTTTTCTAGGGTTAAAGAGCTATTAATAACTTGGGGTTAGCCAGTGGTATGTGGTTAAGGTTCCTAGATCCCATGTTGCAGTTCAAGTCTGGGATCCAATGACTTGGAAAACACACCAGACCCATCCTGGGCATCCTTTCTCTTGCATGACACAAACACCTTATAGCAAATTAAAAATACATAAATAATTTATTTAAAGCTAGTAATTTGTACAATTACAATCTTTTAGTAGAGAAAGGAACTTGAATGGCAAACGGTCCCAGGCTTCTGAAACTCAAATGCCTCCATGGTAGAATCAGAGGATGAAGCAGACTTGATGCAAGCTAATAAGGAATGGTAGGAACCACACCAAACTAGAGGTCACAAGCTTCGCCTAAAGATATTTAAATTCAGGGAACAGCAGCTAGAGTAATGGCTATGTCGCTGAACTCCCACGTAGTTGACCACAGTTCGAGTCCCAGACCCAGTGGTTTAAACTCACACCGGGCACATGTGTGTGTGCCCAGGATCCTGAGAGGAGAATGGAGGAGAAGGGATTGTGGCGTGGCCATCCTCCCTGGGGGGTGATTTCTCACTTTCTGTCTCTCCGTCTCTCTGTCTTTCTGACGAGCACACGTACCCTATAGCAAAAACCTCTCCAAAAAGAAAAATATTTAAATTCAAGTTTATTGTCATACCCAAGGCAAAGTTTGGCAGGCCGCCAATTTGTAATCCCTAAAAAATTAGATTCTACTCCAACTCCTCAGTTTACACATGTGAAGTGTTACACACGCTGACTTAAGCATAGGATTTAGTCAGAAGAGCTCCCTCACTAAAAATAAAGTGTTGCCATTGGTCAGGTTCCAGAGCTAAGGAGAGTTATTGAGGTTAAAAGTTAAAGTGGAGATGATTTGGCATAAAAAGAGAGCTCCTTTCTCCCTCTCCTCCTCACCTTCTGATTCTTCCTTTCAAACTGCGATGCTACTCTGGCTGAGGTTCACTGCTCTAGAAAACCTAGAGAGGTAATGCAGTTAGCACTGCTCTGCCCTGATACAAACTAGTCTTCTGTTGGGTTTCTCCTCCTTCTTCTAGTAGAGCAAGTCTCAACAAGCAATAAAATATCCTACTGCCAACCACTACTGCCTGTGCCTATTTCTCCTTCAAGGACCTTATGGGGAAGACTGGCCGCATCAGATGATCTGGTGTTCAGGAACACCTGATTCCCCATGGTACATCCTTCCCCACTATTATGCCATCTCCCATCACCTTTCTTCCATCATCTTGAGTTGAACAAAACACACCACTGAGTTTAGCAATTAACAGAAATAAAACATACACCACCCCGTTTTCTCTAGTTTCTTAATGTAGCCACTGATCCCCAGCCCTTACTCATGAGAAGAGCATGAGATGAAGATGACTGTGTAGTAGATCAGGATGGAGAACGAACAGGCACAAGGAGCTCAGCTTATTCAGCCACACTGACAGTTTGCACCCCAAGGATGACAGAAGGCCAAGAGCAAGTGGCAGCACACTAATGGAGCTGACAGAGTTCTGCAGCCTGAGGCATGCACATCACATCTCACTAGCATCCCAAGAACAAAGGGACTCATTCACAAGGTTGCAACTAACCTGTGTTCTCCTGGGGATGCTGCGAAATGTTCTCTGCTGAAACTCAAGCAAGTAATTAATCAAAAAGCAGTCAAGAGATCTGTGCCTTGCCTAAATTAAAGTTTAATGGCATGCTTTACATTTTTTTTTCAGTTGTCAACAAAATCTTTTACTACCTAGTTAATGATTTTATTTATTCTAAAGAATACCTGACTATTCCAAATAGCAGAGAAGTCATTAGACAACCTGGAAAACACAGTGACTGTGGAAAAAAATCTAGCATGCAGGAAGGAATGAAATAAAAACACTTTTTTACCTAATACTGCTGAAGAGCGCCGCTGTAGTTCCTCATTAAGCTGTTTCTTATAAGGAGTAGGTGACCTTACAGATTGTGTCCTTGAAGGGAGCTGAGGGCTGGTCCAACTTCCACTCAGAGACTGCTGCTCACCCTGGCCCCCTTCTGCTCTCTCTGCAGCAAAGTAGAGCTTAAAATTATTTGAAAAACTAAGACTCAAGAATTCAGCAAAGAAGATGAAAATTTTCAGGTCACAATATACACAATGTGTTATATACATAATTAAATATTGGGATTTTATTTTTTAAGAAACAAATTCAAATAAGGGAGACAAAATTACAGGCCAATAATCACACCCTTAGTATATATGATCTGTTTATTTTTCATTAGAAATTACTTGAGCAAAATTCATATAAAAAGGAAACAGAACACAAGCTTCATACAAAGGCAGGATTTTGGGGGTCTGTTTATAGAATAGATCTCTTATGCTACTAAAAGAGTACAGGACCAGAGCCAGCAGGTGGCATGAAGGTTAAGGCAGTTGGATGCCACATAGCCAACTCCCCAGTTTGAATCCCGGACCCAGTAGATTGAAATCATACCAAGTGTATGAGTGTGCATGCCCAAAATCCCAAGGGGAGAATGGAGAAGAAACTGTAATCTGTAGGATGTCATCCCCCCGGAGGGTGATTTGTAACTTTCCCTCTCTCTCTCTCTTTGTCTCTCTCTCTAGTGAACACACGAGTCCTATAGCAAAAACAAAAACAAAACAAAAACCAGACTAAGGTAACAGGTGGCATAGTGTTTAAGATGCTGGATCCCACATAGCTGACCCACAGTTGGAGTCCCAGACTCAGCACCTTAAAACATGCTGGGCAGGAGTGTATGTGTACCCAAAATCTCAAGAAGAGAATGAAGGAGAAGATATTGTGGTGTGGCCATCCCTAGGAAGGGTAATTTCTCACTTTCCCTCTCTGTCTGTTTCTTCAGTGAGCACATGTGCCCCAGGCAAAAATATTTTTAAATAAAAGACTGCCCAGCACATAGTAGGTACTCAATAAACATTTGCTAAATAAATCATTGTTTATGACAACTAAATGTAACATGAAAGCCAAGAAATTTGTGCCTCCCCTAAAGTTTAATTTAGAACGCAGACAAGAATAGAAAAAGAACATTAGGTAATAACTAAAAAAATTTGAATAAAATACACATTTCAGTTGGTAGTAACAGTTCATTAACTGTAACAAATGTTCCACAGAAATGAAAGATGTTAGTAATAGGGGTCTGAATATGAGGGTATATGGGAACTCTCTGTATAATCATCACAATTTTACTATAAATCCAAAACTTTCCTAAAAAATAATTGTTTGTTTTTTAAGGTTTTTGCCATAGGTCACATGTAAGTGCTAGAGAGAGACAGAGAGAGGGAAAGTGAGAAATCACCCCCCAGGGAGGATGGCCACAATGCAGTCCCTTTTCCATTTTCCACTTAGGATTTTGAGCACGTACGTGTACATACACCTGACGTAATTTTTCAAGCTACCAGGTCTGAGAGTCAAACTGTGATTGGCCATGTAGGAATCCAGTACCTTAATCACTATGTCACCTGCTGGCCCAAAGGTTTATTTAAAAAGAAAAAAAAAGATCATCCTTGGGACCAGCTGGTGGCATGGAGATTAAGGCGGCTGTATCCCACATGGCTGACTGTGCCGTTCGAGTCCCAGGTCTGGCAGCTTGGAAAATATACTAGGCACATGTGCACACATACCCAAAACTCCAAGAGGTGAATGGAGAAGGGACTACAATGTGACCAGCCTCCTTGGGGTAGTGGTTTCCCTCTCTATTTCTCCCTCTCTCTCTCTCTCTCTCTCGCTCTCGCTCTCGCTCGGCCGACCAAGCTCAAGTACCCTAGAGCAAACTAAAATAAACAAACAAACAAGAAGATCCCAGTTTTTAAAATGTACTAGTAGTTTTTTAGGGGCCAGAAGGTGACTTGGTGGTTAAGGTGCTGGACCCACAAATAGCCAACCGTGGTTCAAGTCCCAGACCTTATGGTTTTTCTCATTTTCTCTCTCTCTTTCTCATGAGTATACATACCTTATAGCAAATTTAAAAATAATAGTTAGATGGGACCAGCAGTTAGCGTAATGGCTATGTCTCTGGACTCCCACGTAGTCGACCGTGGTTCGAGTCCCAGACCCGGTGGCTTAAAACCCACACTGGGCGCGTGTGCGTGCGTGCCCAAGATCCCGAGAGGA
>NW_006159448.1:134086-140709 GCF_000334495.1 Tupaia belangeri chinensis | reverse complement strand
GGGATTGTGTGTGGCCATCCCCTCAGGGGGTGATTTCCCGCTTTCTGTCTCTCTGTCTCTCTCTCTGTCTGTCTGGTGAGCACATATGCCCTATAGCAAAAACCTCTCCAAAAAATAACAATTATAATTATTATTATAAATAAAATTTAAAAATTGTTAAACTAATTTTTAGAAGTATTTTTTAATTTAATTTACTCATTCACTTATTTTAATTTGACCAGAGAAAAACCAACACAGAGAGAGAGAGAGAGAAAGTGAGAAAACAAGCCACTAGGTCTGGGACTCGAACCATGGTCAGCCATGTGGGAGTGTACAGTGCCTTAACCACCATGCCACCTGCTGGTCCCTTTAATAAATAATTTTTTAAAAAATAGTTTTTTAAGGCTGGAAGATGCCTTGGTGGTTAAGGGCAATGGACTTTCACATGGCCGACCTGGGTTCGATTCCCAACCTGGCAGTCTGCCTTCTCACTTTCACTCTCTCTCTCCCACTCTCTCTTGCTCTGTCCCTCTCTGGTCAAAATTAAAAATAATAAATAAATAAATAAAGTTAAATAAAATAATTTTTTAAAAAAAGAAAAAAATTGTTTTTTAAAGCACTTTAAACATAAAACTCAGTTAATACTATTAAAATTTCTACTGAGCTAATTAAATCATTAGCCCCTCCCCAAATTTCCTCTAACAAGAAGGATTAGTTACTAACACATTTCACATAACACAGAAAAATAAATGGCAGAAGATAAAGGGCAGAAAACATTTCAATGTTTTTAAATTCTTCTTCCAGAGTAAAAAATATGTTTAAAAAAAGCTCATTTAAAAAGTACATTTTCTGGGCCAACAGGTAGTGTAATGGTTAAGGCGATGGATCCCACATAGCTGATTATGCAGTTTGAGCCCCAATGCAATGGCTTGCAAAATATGCCAGGCATGTGTGCATATATACCCACAATTTCAAGAGGAGAATGGAGGAAAAGCGATTATGGTGTGGCAAGGGGGATGCTTTCTCACTTTCCCTCTCTTTGTCTCTCTCTCCAACTCTCAGGCAAGTGTACATGTCCTATACCAAATTTTTAAAATAAATTTAATAAATAAAAGTATTAATATATCTCCACTTGATGTTATTACATGTACAAGCCTTAATCTAACGTGCTTAAGTAAACAACAGGCCTGCAAACAACTTGCAACCTGTGAAAAATATACATTTTTTCTCTCATGTACTGCTCTGTTTCCCTTCTTTAATTAAAATCTTTTGGGGCTGGCCCATGAACTAGTGACTAAGGGAGCCAGATCCCACATGGCCAACCATATGGTTCAAATCCAGCCCAAGCAGCTTGAGAAACATGCCAAGCACATGTGCATGCCCCAAATCCCAACAGGATAGAGAAATGGAGGAGAAGGGATTGTGGCATGATCTCTCCCTCCCCCACGCCCCCGCCCCCGTCTTTCTCTCTCTCTAACAAGTACACATGCCCTCTGGCAAACTAAAAAAAAAAAAAAATTTGCCATTAACTCCAAAAGGAACAAAGTCCATTCTGTGAACTCAAGGAAGTTTAAGCACATTAAGAAAAAAGGAACACCCTCCTCTCTCCAAAAAAGAACACTACTTTCCCTTTTAAAAGAGAACTCCTTTCAACATTTAAACATTTAGTTTTTTATTCAGACCTTGTTACCAATAATTAATGAGATTACAGTGGAAATTCTAGCTTTTTCTTCTTAAGCAGTAAACCCTGGTGAGCATAATTAAAGCAATTACTTTGTTAATATTTCACTTTCTTACAAAGACACAGCATGAAAGCTGAACAAGAGCATGTCAAAGAATCAAAACTATAAATTCTCTGATCCTTAAGAATAAATCTTACCTTTGTTAAATCGAAAAAGGTTTACAAAAGAACTATATGCTGATTTAAAAGGAGGTTCATCCTGATCAGGAGTCAGAGGTTTAAAATGTGTGAGATGAGACGGACTGGTAGGAGATCTAGGCAAATCATTAGCAGAGTCCAGTGTTGGGGAAGTCTTATCATCTGTGGCCATTTCATGAGTCTGAAGAACAAAAGAAATAAGCGAAAGATTTAAGTTTCTCAAGAAACCCTGGGACCAGCAGTTAGCGTAATGGCTATGTCAATGGACTCCCACGTAGTCGACCGCAGTTTGAGTCCCGGACCCGGTGGCTTAAAAAAAAACTCACGCTGGGCGCATGTGCGTGCGTGCCCAAGATCCTCAGAGGAGTATGGAAGAGAAGGGATTGCGGTGTGGCCATCCCCCCGGGCGGTGATTTCTCACTTTCTGTCTCTGTCTCTGTCTGTCTGGCAAGTACACGCACTCGGCTGTCGGGCAAGTACCGGCACAAAAACCTCTCCAAAAAAAAAAAAAAAAAGAAGCTCAAAAGCTGATTCCAAGCAATATCCAAATATCTGCAAAATCCTATTCTGTGAAAATTCAGATGTATGAAAAGCAAGAGTAAATAAATCTAATGTTGTATACTTCAGCTTAAGATTTGAAAACATTTCTGTCTAGATCCTAAGAAAGAGTCTCAATCCCCTAAAAATTATGATTATATAGCCAATCGAACTTTAACCATTACTATTCAAATTACAGAAAATACTAAAATTAATAAAAATTAGGGGACAAGGCATACATGTGAGCAGGCAAAAGAAAAAACAAAAACATTTTCACTTCATTTATATTGTTCATTTTAAGATTTCTTGGGGGAAAAAAAAAGTCCCTCAATAGTTTTGTTTCTTAAGATTGTTTGCCACAGAGCACATGTGCTCACTAGAGAGAAAGTGAGAAAGCACCTCCCAGGGTAAACAGTGACATCGCAATCCCTTCTCTTTCATTCTCCTCTCAGGATTTTGGGCATGCACACACAGGCACCAGTGTGATTTTTCAAGCCACCAGGTTCAAGATGTAAACCGTAAATGGCCATGTAGGAGTCTAGAGCCTTAACCACTTGCTGGTCCCACCTCAATAGCTTTTTAAAGTTCTGAAGGAAAATTGGTTTTATAAAAGCATAAAAATTTGTCTTATTTACTTTGACTTCTTGCTTTTAAAAAAATAAACTATTTCTGGGACCAGCAGATGGCATAATGGCTACGTTGCTGGACTCCCATGTAGTCGACCACGGTTTGAGTTCCAGACCCCAGTGGCTTAAACTCACACTGGGCATGTGTGCATGCATGCCCAAGGTCCCAAGAGGAGAAAAGAGGAAAAGGGATTGCAGCGTGGCCATCCTCCCTGGGGGGTGATTTCTCACTTTCTGTCTCTCTGTCTCTCTCTGTCTTTCTGGTGAGTACACACGCCCTATCTCTCCAAAAAAAAAAAAAAAAAAAAGTCTAAACTTATACAGACATCAATATTAAGATTTTAAGGGGCTTTTTTCCTAAATAACCAAAAACCATAATTCAACCAGAGCAGTAAAGCTAACATCACCAGACGTAGGTACAGAAAAGCACTGATACCTATTTTGTGCCATACAGATTTACACTTCAAAAAGAATCACATGTGACTCATTAAAATGCTGTAGTCTGTGCTGTAATGAACACTTCACAGAGGACCTTGCACTCCTGTAAAAGGTGTTCTACCTTCAAAACCTTAACTATCATTTCATTTTATTTTTACAATAAACCTGGAAAGCACTCTGGGCTGGCCTTTACAGCAGGTGAAATCTTTTTTTTTTTAGTTATTTTATTTTATTTATTCATTCATTTATTTTAATTTGACCAGAGAAAAACAGAGAGAGAAAAAGTGAGAAAGCAAGCTGCCAGGTCCAGGACTTGAAACTTGTCAACCATGTGGGACTGTCCAGCACCTTAACCACCATGCCACCTGCTGGTCCCTACACCAGGTGAAATCTTGAAAAGGTTCTTGGAAAATGCATATTATGAAAAAACTATGCATAATAGACTGCAAAAATTTTTGCATCAAAATAAACTTATACATTACTTCCACTTTCCATGAACTTTTGGAAGCACTTTGTAAATTTTACCTTTCAGGCAACCAAGGTATACTGAACTTTAAACAATGTTCCTGAAGGTCACACCGTCAACAGCAAACCTCAAGCCTGATCCCGAAATTATTTGTCTAGCTCTTCACAGTCTTCCCATTCTGGTCTAGCTAAGTTCTCTAATTACTCAAGACTTTGCCTGATTAATAATTAATTAATTAAAGCAGAAATTTAACCACTGACTTATTCTAGCAATAAATGTTTGTTGGAAAGAAGGGGGAGGAAAGGAAAAGAGGAAGGGAAAGGAATAGGACAAGCAAAGTAAAAAGGAAAACAGGAAGAGGGGGAAGGAAGGTCTCCAATAACATGTTCAATTAGGGACAACAGCCCATGATCCTTCTAAAGTGTTGTGACAATTCCAGCAAAAAGAATTGGGAAATAAGCTGGTGGCTGACCAAGTATAAACTCAAAAAAAGGTCTTAAAAAAAAAAAAAAAAAACCACGGAGGGGCCAGAAGGTGGCGCGGTAGTTGGGGTCGCTGGACTCCCATAGCCAACCATGGTTCAAGTCTCATACCTGGAGGCATGCTTTCTCACTTTCCCTCTCTCTCTCTCTGTCCGTCTCTGGCAAAATTAAAATAAACAATTAAATACAAAAAGTTAAATAAAATAATTCTTATTAAAAAAAAAAAAAAGAGCATGGCAAGGTGGTTATGGCAGAGGAATCTCACATGTCTAACTGACCATGCAGTTGGAGTCCCAGACCTCGCAGCTTCAGAAACTACCAAAGTATGTGTGTTTGTGCCCAAAAATCCCAAAAGAAGGGAGAGATGAGGAAGAGGGGTTTGCAGCAAGACCATTCCCCATTGTGGGTGGGATGGGGGTTCTCATTTTCTCTGGTGAATACACACAGTCTTGGGAATATTTTTAAAAGGGGAGGGGAAGCAGTGGAAGATAAATGTGATGGCAACAACAATCCTCAGCCACAGAAAATAATCTACATTCTGTTTCAACATAAGTAATATCAGAAGCAGAACTACCAATTTGCCTAAAGAATCTTAGAATTACTTCAAAGGTCACCTACATGCAAATCTTTTATGAGACTTTAGAGATCTGAAAATGAAAACTGCCATGAAGATACTCAGTAAGTGTAGTCTCTGGAACATGAATGCAATTGCATTAGTGCAATCACATAGACCTTAATTATGTAATGACACCAGCGTCCTGAAAAGACTACCTTCCAACTCTCATTCTTTGGCAGCTTAATAACTGTTTATGATATAAACTAGGACTCTCTCTACTGACAGGTAATCAGAAGAATTAACCTATTTAACCAGACATCTTATGTACAATCAGAACTTCCCCTCTTCCCATTTCAAAGCTACTAGTATATGCAGTCTACTGCATACTACCTTGTTAGTAATACCAATGAGAAGACCAATCAGGTATTAAAATGTAGAAAATAAGCTAAGTCAATATCAGTTTGCCAGATGGAAAATCAAAGTATCAGTTATTTCTTAGGACAGTTTTTTTAAAACTACTCAAAAATCTGCCTAATAATGGAACAGCTGACTACTATAGTAGAAAGGTTAGTGTCATTTAACAAAGGGTTTTTTTTGTTCAATTTGTGACTAATAAGCCAACAGAAATACTAAAGAAAAACCATGTAATCCATACTACTCTTCCCA
The DNA here is from genome assembly GCF_000334495.1 of Tupaia belangeri chinensis. Classification (NCBI taxonomy): domain Eukaryota; kingdom Metazoa; phylum Chordata; class Mammalia; order Scandentia; family Tupaiidae; genus Tupaia; species Tupaia belangeri. The sequence goes on along the minus strand of NW_006159448.1, from coordinate 135,080 downwards.
GAAAGAAGAAAGAGGAAGGATACAGGAAATTATTCTTACTCAACAAAAGAGACTTAACCTTACCCAATATTTGTCATATATCCAAACCCAAGAGAAAGAAACTAAAAACTTGTTAGTAAGAACACCTAGAGTAGTTGTTTTGAAGTGCCAAAAAATCAGAAGGCAATGCACTAGATCAAGCACTACCTCACTGTCAGTATCATGCCTAACTTTACAACACAGGATGCACTGACCCAATACTTGGTATTTAAATATGCACGCATCCCACATCCAGAACAAATTGCTTTACACAGAATTTTAGTATGTCTCCTTTCTTGAGAGTCAAGAAAAACAATCTCTACACTGGAGAGAAGACTCCCAATTCTTAAAAGTATCCACAAATTTCACTCTCACTCTTTTCGCTGGGAACATTTTATGCAAAAGGAAAATACCAATCGGAAAATCCAGTCTCAAAAGAGACTGAAAAACAAGTTGAAATGGAATCACTTCAAACAGAAGAAGCAAGCATGCATGTCAAGAGACAGATATGTGAAACCTCAAGGTAGGTACCCTTCCTACCGCTCGTGAACTTCCTTTCTCCATTCTATGGATGCACCTGTCTCACACTCAGAGCTCATCCACTCAGAAGGAAGTGCAATTGGACTATCCACTTCCAAAATAAGTTCAAGCAGAAAGGCCATGAGAGGACTAAGGGAACTTCAAATGTGTCCAAGGAAATCTCTTCCAGACAAGCCCCACCCTCTCCCGTCTCCCTAGCTGCACACGGAGGACAAGGGGAATCAGGAGGACCAACTACTTCCAGGACCAGGTTCTCTGTGCAGCCTTGGCCAGAGCCCGGCCTCCAGCCCCTGGTGGGGGAGCCCCAACTCTCGCTTTCACCTCAGTTTTCCCCTCCCGCTCTGCCCTGAAGCGCCCCAAACTGGCCTTCTTCCCACTCTCTTCCCAGCCGGCCGCACTCCAGGCCCCCTCCCTTACCTGAGCCTCCCGCCCCTGC
>NW_006159448.1:119605-133076 GCF_000334495.1 Tupaia belangeri chinensis | reverse complement strand
GAGGCCCAGGAAGCCGGCCCCACAGTGTTGAGTCGGGACACCCGGGCCGCCCGCGGTGGAGGCAGGAAGCGAAGCTGCTTACTTGGTTGACGCGGATGCCTGCTTCCCCCCAAGGCTCCGCCCCCTGCCTCTAGTCCTATCCAATCCGCAATCTTTCTCAGAGGTTGGCTCCGCCCCCTGCTCCCCGCCCGCTGGTCCGTCTCGGATCAGATGCTCAGGCAAAAGGAGTCCAGCCCAGAGAGAGTCGTCCTCGAAAACTTGGCGATTAGGCCGCCTCAGCCTTCCAAGAGGAATCCAGGACCAGCGCGCGCGTGAGCATCACGCGAGCGGGGTCACCGGATGGGTACTTGCTGCCGTGGGCACGGGATGGGCGCGGACTGGCCCGCGGTTACCGTAAGTGTTCGATATTGTGGGCACTCACAACTTGTTACCGCCCTTAGCGTTTCGCGGACTGACATTCACTAGTATATAGAGCAAGGGTTTAGAGTGAGAACTGTCAGACTTGGCAGGACTCCGCCAATAACGGCATCTGACCTTAAACAAATTGCTAATGTCTTTACGCCTGACCCCTCTGGTGTGTAAAATGGAGTTACTAGTAGTACCCACTTCGTAGATACTTTGAGAATTAAGTAAAACAATGCACCTAAAGCAACTGGCACAGTGCCCAACCTGCATTATAGGTGATGTGGGCTGTGTAATTTTTCCATTCAGGTTTCGTCTTGCAGATACACTGATACAAATAAAGCTCCGTCTTGCTCAATCGGGCTAGCGCGTGATCTGTCACATTTGTCCCGCTAAGAGTTAACTGCAGAAAACATGCCAAAATCTACTGACCACAATTTTGACGCTTGGCAGGGAAGGATACAAAGAAAATAAAACCTAAAAGGAGGTTCTATTTTAATTGAATTCTGCGGGTCCTTTTCCTCAAGAGTTTGGCAAATCCCTACCTAATTTTTCTGGAACTGATATTTTCAGCTGCTGTAGTTAGAGTATCACCAAAATCTGTAGGTCAGTGCTAGTACAAATCTCTGGCCAGTACAAATCCCAGTCATCATGCTTAACTGAGCCCCTCAGCAATCATTCTAGGAGACAGTAGTCAGCTTCCTCTCCCATTCTTCATTACTGCTATGCCACACTACTCTCTCCTTCCCACCTCCATTACCTTGGCTATTATTTGCAGGAGAGATTCTTTACGCTAGTGAAAAGCCCATGTTATTTATTTATTATTTTTTTGGAGAGGTTTTTGCTATAGGGTGCATGCACTCGCCAGACAGATAGAGAGAGACAGAGAGATAGAAAGCGAGAAATCACCCCCCAGGGGGGATGGCCACGCCACAATCCCTTCTCCATTCTCCTCTCAGGATCTTGTGCACGCACGCACACACGCCTGGCGTGAGTTTTAAGCCACTGGGTCCGGGACACAAACCGCGGTTGACTACTTGGGAGTCCAGTGACATAGCCATTACGCTAACTGCTGGTCCCCTTTAAGCCACCGGGTCCAGGACTCGAACCGCGGTCAACTACATGGGAGTCCAGCGACATAGCCATTACTCTAACTGCTGGTCCCAAAAGCCCATGTTATTTGAATATGAGCCTTAACAACCTCACCACTTCCACCACATAGACCTGCATCCACATCTGCCCTGACCCACTTCCCTCTTCCAACTCTGGGAAAAAGGGTGATCCTGGCCCAACTAAATCCTTGTGGACCAAATGCATCTGCTCCTATCTTTTCTGGAAGATTCAGCCTCTCCCTTTCCAATAACTCTGCCTCCTCACCTCATAAATGTGCTAAAGTCTCTGCCTTCCTTATAAACAACAAGAAGACTAAGAAAAGTCATTCCTCATAATTAGCCCACCAGCTGTTAACATCTCATAAACCTACAATAAAGTAAAATAGGCCCATAGATGATGCAAATAGAATAACCCAGCTGAGAAGACTCTAGTGTATACAGAACCTCCATGTATACTAAAGGGAAGTATCCATTCAATAAATATTTTCTGAATCACTCATTTGAAGCACTGTGTGTTCAGTTAAGTAGGCATGAAATAAGAGATAAAACTGTGAAAATGGGCTCAGCTGTAGTCGCGCACACTGCTAAGATACTGCTATTCAGAGACCGAAGTCACAGAGGCCCAGGTTTGGTTCCAGCTCAACCTAATCAGGCCAGGAAAGGTGGCACATGCCTGTAGTTCTACGTAGCTGGGAGGCTTAGGCTGAGGCAGAAGGATCCCAATATGATGAGACATTGTCAAAATCAGTCTTTCTCTCTCTCTTCCTCTCTGACCAAAATACAAGAAGACTTCAAACAGTTGATAGCAAAATGGAATTAAAGTACAAATTTATTTAAGTCCAAAAAAAAAAAAACCTGAAACCCAGACGTTTTTTTTTCAGAATACACATTTTCTTTCAATTTTTTGGACTCCTTGTAAACAAGCTTTTGATTTATTTTTTTTTTAGAATTATTTACTTTATTTTATTTATTATTATTTTAATTTGCTATAGGACACATGTACTCACTCACCAGAGAGAGAGGGGGAAAGTAATAAAACAAGCCATCAGGTCTTGGACTCAAAATGCAGTCAACTATGTGGGAGTTCACCACCTTAACCAGCATGCCACCTGCTGGCCCCAAATTATTTTAATTGTGAAAATAGGCCAGATCTGTGGCACAGTGGTGGTGTGCTGCTCAAGCAAAACCAGATTACACATGGTGACCACTGTTCAAGTCCCTGGTCCAATCAGCCTGAAACACTCTGAACATATGTGTAAGCACCCAGATCCAGTGCACTGGAGAACTAGAGAAAGAGGATCTTAGTGTGTCCAGACCCATTGAAAGATGCCTCTCTCTCATTTTCTTACTCTCCTGTGCACACACATGCACTCTATCTTGAATAAATAACTTTTAAGAGATTTTTGTGCTCCCTTCTCCTCCGTTCTCCTCTCAGGATCTTGGGCACGCACACACACGCGCCTGGCGTGACTTTTAAGCCACCCAGGCCAGGATGCAAACCGCAGTCAACTACATGGGAGTCCAGCGACACAGCCATTACGCTAACTGCTGATCCCTACTCTTTATTTTTTAAGAGAGATTTTGGCAATAGGGCATGTGTGCTCACTGGAGAGACAGAGTGAGAAATCATCCCGTAGAGGGGATGGCCACACCACAATCCCTTCTCCTTCATTCTTCTTTCTGGATTTGTGCATGCACACACATGTACCCAATGTGAGTTTTAAGCCACTGGGTCTAGGACTTGAACCATGGTTTGCTATGTGGGAGTTCAGTGACATAACCATTTTGCCATCTGCAGGTCCCTTTAACATATACTTTCAAACAAACCAGTAGAACAAATTTTGAATATACATAGCATAAAAAATGATGAAGATTGTAAATATATGTATATCCTTGATTTGATTAGTATATACTATATACATACTTTGAAAAAACATACCATTCCCATAAAGATGCAAAATAATTATATGTAAATCAGGAATTGTAGTTTAAAAATAATTTGACTGTTCTGAATAATATTGCAATCACATAGGAGCACAAATATCATTTCCACATACTGATTTCTTTTTTTTTTCCTCTTTGTATATACCCAAGAGTAGAAATGCAGCATCATATAGTAATTGTATTTTTAATTTTCTGAGAACTCTCCATAGTATTTTCCATAATATCTGTACTGATTTACATTCTCACCGACATTATGCTGTTTCCCTTTTGTATACATAATCTCAAAACCTTATTCTCTTTTTTATCTTTTGGTAATAACCATTCTAACAACTGTGAGGATTTTTTGGTTTGGGTTTTTGTTTTGTTTTGTTTTGTTTTTTGTTTTGTTTTTTTAAGAAAGATTTTTGCTATAGGGCACATGTGCTTGCCAGAGAGACAGGAAGCAAGAAATCACCCCCCAGTGGGGATGGCCATACCACAATCCCTTCTCCTCCATTCTCCTCTCAGGATTTTGGGCATTCATGCACATACATCCAGCATGAGTTTTAAGCTGCTGGATCCAGGACTTGAACCATAGTCAATTATGTTGGAGTCCAGTGACATAACCATTATGCCATCTACTGGTCCTGCTCACTGTAGTTTTAATTTACATTTCTCTGATGATTAGTGATGTTGAGCATTTTTTTCATATACATGTTGGCCATTTGTATGTTTTTCTTTAAAGAATGTCTCTTGGGATCAATTACTCATTTTTAATTCGGTCATTTCCTTTCTTATTATTGAGTTGTTTGAGCTCCTTATATTTACATTTTGAATACTAACCCCTTATCAGATCTATGGTATGTAAATATTTTCCCCCATTACATACATATCTTCATTCTTTTTTTTTAAGAAATATTTATTTATTTAATTCCATTTGTTATTATTATTATTTTTAATTTGACCAGAAAGAGACAGAGAGAGAAGAGAAAGGGAAAGTGAGAAAGCAAGCTGCCAAGTCCAGCACTCCAACTGCAGTCGGCCATGTGGAAATCCAGCGCCCCATATCTTCATTCATAATTCTTTTTTTTGGAGAGGTTTTCGCTATAGGGCACATGCGCTCGCCAGACAGACAGAGAGAGACAGAGAGACAGAAAGCGAGAAATCACCCCCCAGGGGGAATGGCCACACCACAATCCCTTCTCCTCTATTCTCCTCTCGGGATCTTGGGCACGCACGCACACACGCCCAGCGTGAGTTTTAAGCCACCGGGTCCGGGACTTGAATTGCCGTCAACTACGTAGGAGTCCAGCGACATAGCCATTAGGCTAACTGCTGGTCCCCATTCATAATTCTTCATGTTTCCCTAAAAGTGCAAAGGCACTTTAGTTTAATGTAATTCAATTCATCTTTTTGCTTTTGTTGCCTGTGTTTTTTGGAGTCACATATAAAAATCATTGTCCAGGGAACCAGCAGTTAAACGTAATGGTTATGTTGCTGGACTCCCACGTAGTCGACCACGGTTCATGTCCCGAACCCGGTGGCTGAAAACTCACGCCAGGCGGGTGTGCATGCGGGCCCAAGATCCCAAGAGGAGAATGGAGGAGAAGGGATTGCGGTGTGACCATCCCCCCTGGGGGGTGATTTCTCGCTTTCTGTCTCTATGTCTCTCTCTGTCTGTCTGGCGAGCGCATGCGCCCTATAGAGGAAAAAAAAAAAACCCTCCAAAAAAAAAAAAAAAATCGTTGTCCAGACCAATGTCATAGAGATTTTTTCTTATTATTTTCTCCTAGTAGTTGCATTTTCAGGTTTTACATCTAAGTCTCTTTTTTCAAGAATTATTTTATTTAACTTTATTTATTTATTATTTGACCAGAGAGGGACAAAATGAGAGACAGAGAGGAAAGTGAGAAAGCAAGTTGCCAGTTCTGGGACCCATGGTCGGCCATGTGAGAGTCCAGCACCCTTAACCACCACACCACCTGCTGGCCCCATATCTAAGTCTTTAGTTCATTTCAAGATGATTTTTGGTTTGTAGTGTGAGATAAAGGTCTAATTCCATTCTTCTGCATATCCAGTTGTCCCAATACGATTTATTGCAGAGACCATCTTTCCCTGTTGTGTGTTCTTTGCCCTTTGTCAAAAATCAATTGATTATAAATGTATATGTATTTATTTCTAGGCTCACCATTGTCTGTTTATCTGTTTTTTATGCCAGTGCAATGCAGTTTTGATTACTATAGCTTTGTTGCATACTTTTATGTCAAGTAGTATGATAGTGTCAGCTTTATTCTTTTTGCTCAAGGTTGCTTTAGCTAATCAGGGTCTTTTCTGGTTCCATATGAGTTTTAGGATTATTTTTCTGTTTTTGTTAAAAATGTTATTGGAGTGTTATTAGGGATTACATAGAATGTATAGACAGTTTTGGGTAGTACGGACAATTTTACAATATTATTTCGATCATAAACATAGGCTATATTTCCATTTATTTGTGTCTTCTTTTATTTTTCAGTATTTTATAGTTTTCAGTGTACAGGTATTTTACTTTATTGGTTAAATTTATTCCTAAGGACCCAGCCACTGTGGTACAGTAATAATGCAAATGCCTTGTAAGGCTGGAAGCCATTTGGGGGGATATGGGTTTGGATTCCGAGGTCAGCATGAAAAACACACAAGGCACACCCATGGCACCCAAGATCCTGAGAAGCTGGAGGGGACAACAGAGTGATAAGACCCTATTGAAGGTGCATGCTTGCTTGCACACTCTGTCACATGCACACCACCATGATTTTAATCGAAAAAAAAAACCCTGGAATTTGTCTCTCAGTATATTAATGTTCTGTAGCTATCATAAGTGGAATTGTTTTCTTGATTTATTTTTTAGATAGTTTGCTAGTTCTGATTTTTTATTTTATATCCTACAACATTATTAAATTCAATTATTATAACAGTTTTTGTTGGCGTCTTCATAGTTTTCAGAATCATGTCTAGATCACGTGGTCTGCAAACAGGGACAATTTAATTTCTTTCATTCCAACTTGGATGACTTCTATTCCTTTCTGTTCCTTGATAGCTCTGGCTAAAACTTCTGGTACTATGTTGAAAAGAAGTGGTGACAATTGACATTCTTGTCTCGTTCCTGATCTTAGAGAAAAACCTTCCAACTTTTCACTGTTGGGTATGTTACCTATTGATTTGTCATATATGGCCTTTACTATGTTGTGGCACATTCTTTCTATATATCGAATTTGTTGAGAGCACTTCCTTATGTTCTGGCCTAGCAGGCTCATCTTGAACTTTCTCTGCACCAGGCCTAGAGTCAACCAGTTCTCTAAAGTGCCCTGGTTTGCCTTATCAGGGAATGCAAAGATGTTTTTAAAGAGAATCAAACTCAGGGCCGAGGGTAGCATGGTGGTTAAAGCACTTGGATTCCCATACAGCTGCCTGTGGTTTGAGTCCTGGACCTGACAGCTTGAAAAATCACCACAAAAACAGATAAATAAATAATGCTTACTATATATATATATATATAACTCCATTCTGGTTAGAATACAATAAACTTAGTACTCTCTTACACTGCATGTGAAAATAAGAAATAGTATATCCCTCCTAGAAAATTATTCTGTGGGTCTAACAAGTACCTTAAAGCTATTTATGCTACTTGATCCAGTAATACCAGTTCTAGCAATCAAGCCTAAACAATTAACTGAAGTGTAAAGAAAAAGTAAGATAAGGGTATTTGTCACAGTTATTTAAACCCTTAAGATATAAAAAGGAAACAATAAACATAAACCCACATATGAAAGTAATGCAAATTTATTGTAACCAACACAAAACACATGAAAGTAATGCTAAATGACAGAAAGTATGTAGTCATGGGACCAGCAGTTAGTGTAATGGCTATGTCGCTGGACTCCCATGTAGTCAACAGCGGTTTGAGTCCTGGACCTGGTGGCTTAAACTCACGCCGTGCACGTGTGCATACATGCCCAAGATCCCGAGGGGGGAATGGAGGAGAAGGGATTGCGGCGTGGCCATCCCCCCGGGAGGTGATTTCTCTTTTTCTGTCGCTCTGTCTCTCTCTGTCTCTCTGGCGAGCACACGCCCTATAACAAAAACCTCTCCAAAAAAGAAAAAAAGAAAGTATGTAACTCATCACAAATTATGTTTATCAAGACTTTATAAAGTGTTTTTCCTCACCTCGCTATCAACCATCTCAAAAAGATATTCTTGTCTCCCTTTCAATACCTCCATTGGCGCTTCAATCCCCTATAACATTGCTTCTATTAGAATCAGTCTCATAGAATCATTCTGCTAAAAGTGCTTGCCAAATTATTTTCAGTCCCTGCCTTTTTAAAATTTCTCTGTAGTCCTCCTTCCCTTTGGTAAGTCTTCTTGTCTGCTGACTTCCATAACATCGAGTTTTGCTGAGTCTTCTATTACCCCCTATTACTCTACCTCTCCTTTTTGGGAGGTTTTTTTTTTTTCCCCTCTTTTCGGCCCTTAAAGATGTAAGTGTTCCACAAAGTTCTCACAGAGTTAGACTTTTCTTCTTACCCTGTACATTTTTTTTTCTTTTAGTCTTGCTAACAGTGCATGTGAGCTCACAGAGAGAAAGAGAAAGAGAGAAAGTGAGAAATCGCCCCCCGCCCCCAACCAAGGTATATGGCCATGCCTCAATCCCCTCTTCTCCATTTTCCTCTTGGAATTTTGGACACACATGCATATGTACCCAATGTGCTTTTTCTTTTCTTTTTTCTTTTTTTGGAGAGGTTTTTGCTATAGGGCGTGTGTGCTCGCCAGACAGACAGAGAGACAGAAAGTGAGAAATCACACCCCCCCAGGGGGGATGGCCATGCCACAATCCCTTCTCCTCCATTCTCCTCTCAGGATCTTGGGCACGCACCCCAATATGCTTTTCAAGCTACCGGGTCCAAACTGGAAATGCACAGTCTGCCATGTGGGAATCTAGCACCTTAACCTCTACACCACCTGCTGGCCCACCACCCTGTACTTTTTCTTTTTCCTTAACTTTATTTATTTATTATTTACTTTAACTTGACCAGAGAGGGACAGAGTGTGAGAGAGAGAAGGAAAGTGAGAAAGCAAGCCACCAGGTCCGGGACTTCAATGTGGTCAGCCATATGGGAGTCTAGCACCCTTCACCACCATGTCACCTGCCAGTCTCTACTCTCTTCTTTTTTATTTTTTTAACTTTAATATTTTTAAATTCATCATCTAATTTTTAAAATTGAGATATAATTAGTTACCAAAAAAATTCATGTCTTTAAAACTACAATTGAGTGATTTATAGCCTATTCACAAAGATGTGGGACCACTGCCATGATCCAATTCTAGAACCCTTTCATCAAATCAAAAGGACATTCTGTGCCCACTAAACAGTCACTTCCCATTCTTGGTTGGCCAGGTGGGAGTCCAGCGCCTTTAACCACCACGCCACCTGCTGGCCCCTCAAGTAAATAGAATTCTACAATATATGGCCACTTGTGTCTGGCTTGTTTTGAGGCTCATCCGTGTGTTAGCATACAGCAGGGTTTCGTTGCTCTGGCTTATTAATTTTCTATTCATAGTCATTAACATATAGACATATATAGAGAGCCAAGTTCTTTTTAAACGTGGAAAATATATAACTTAAAATTTGCCATTATAATCATCTCAGACCTATAGTACAATGGCATTAAGTACTGTCTTCCCACCCAGTCTCAACTTGAGCCATCACCTGGAACCAACAGTTGACCCACAAATGCAAGCTTAGACCTGTTGCCTTTCCTAGGAATCCCTACGGTCCCACCACACTGAGGTGGGGGCAGAGGTGGTGGGCAATGACTTCTGCTAGTCAGAGGGATGAGGGTTTAACTTCCCAATGTCTTGGAGGTTTGGTAGGGAGGGAAGGTGTCACATGCTAAGGCCACTGGACTCCTGAGATCCACAAAATAGCAGCTATTGGAGGGAGCAGAATGGGTGATTTCTTGACCCCCCAGATGTTCCCTGCAGTTCTCAGTGCAGCCCAGAAGGGCCCAGCTTGAACCATTTACATGAAATCCTCTGCCCTCTGCCCACAGTAAAAGAGGATTGTTCTCAAAGGAGAGAGGCTGGTGATGACAGCAGCTTCCCCACAGGAGGTTGGTCATGCTTAGGATGAGCAGGTCAAGGAGGCAGGTGGTCATTGAGAGGCTGCTGGTCACCTGAGGGCCCCACAACATGCAAAGGTAGTCCATTTATTGGTGTTCAGTTGATTCCTATGAGTTTCCATTCTGGAGACCAGACAGGCACAGGGACTTGTTTGTGTTTGTGTTTCTTAGCTACCTTTGTTTTTTTCCCTCCTCTGTTCTTTTCCCTATTTGAATATTTTTTATAGGAAATGGCTGTTTCTGAAATGCAAATTTTGGGACCTCATGTCAGATTTAACAAGTTTCCCAGAGGGGGTGAAAGTCATATCATTAACTCTTTATCAAGAAATAATTAAGAGCCTTCTCTGCTGCGTGTTGTTTTATATAATCATCCCACACTCTAATGATTAATGCTATCTTAACTATTTCATACTTAAGGAGAACAGGCTCAAAAAGAGCACTGAAATTCCTTCTGTATCCTTTGTAGGTGTGCAGTTTATTAATAGTTTATTTATTTATTCCAGAGAGAAAAAAGACACAGAGAGACAGGCAACTCCAAAAGGGTGCCTATGCCCTGATCCAGGCATTTCAGCCAGCCTGGATCACAGGTAGGAGCACATGTTAACAGCACGCTCAGGGAAGGCCCAGGATGAGAAACCAGTACCTTCACATGTGGGTTTAATTACATCACCTCTGCATCACCACCTGGCCCCACTGCTGTGCTCTGATTGCCTATCGTCCTAGGGTAGGATGTGGCATAGTTCCTCCGTCCAAGCTGCAGTCTTCTGATCTTGTTGACTAGTCCTTATCAGTCATCTCGCTCACCACTCACTTTTGGGGCACACTGAGGACCTGATGCACTCAGAATGCCCACTCAGCCACATAGCCTATGGGCTGGACAAGATCACCTACAGCCGGGGCAGGGGCAGGGGCCCGGGGTCGCAGCCCAAGCCGCCTCTGCACCCTCCGCCAAGACAGGTCGCATGCTCGAGGGTGGGCACGCATGCTCGCAGCGCATCCCAGTCCCAAGGCTCAGCAGGCCTGGCGGGGCGGCCCCAGCTCAGTCTTAGGTGCAGACTCAGGCTCCATCATCCAGACATCTGGCTCTGTACCTCTTTAGATGACCTCATACACTTTTTAAAAAAAGAATTATTTAATTTTATCATTGTCATTATTATTATTTGAAGTTGACCAGAGAGAGAGAGAGAGAAAAGGAAAGTGAGAAAGTAAGCCGCCAGGTTTGGGACTCGAACTCCGGTCAGCCATGTGGGAGTCCAGCTGCCCCAACCACCACACCACCTGCCCGCCCCGACCTCATATACTTTATGTTGTCAACTAAATACATGCTAAAGATGCCCAAATTTCTCTCTTTGGCGTAAATGCCTGTCCTGGACTCCAGATACATGTGGCTAACATGGACATCTCTGTGCTGCTATCTCACGGCCATGTCAAATTAAATAAACCTTAAGCTTCACTCACTAGGTGTACCATCAAATCTGGGACTCTACACCTTCCTTGTTGAAGGGTACCTCGTAACCCAAACTCCAAATCCAAAAGTTACCTTCACTGTTCTCCCTCAAAATCTCCATGGACAATCAATTATCAAGCTCTGTTCATTCTTTTCTTTTTTTTTTTTTTTAATTTGCCACCAGGCATGTGCAGTTATTGCAGAAAAAGGGAAAGAAAGAGAGAGACAGCAAGAAATCCCTGCCTAGGAGGAATGGCCATTCCAGAATCCCTTCTCCTCCATTCCCTGATCAGGATTTGGGACACACACACACACACATACCTGGCTGATTTTCCAAGCCTCTAGGTCCAGGACTTGAAGCACAGCCAGCTATGTGGGATCCAGCCACCTTAACTACCATGCTACCTAGGACCAGCTGTTAGCATAATGGCTATGTCGCTGGACTCCCATATAGTCAACCGCGGTTCACGTCCCGGACCCAGTGGCTTAAAACTCACACCTGGCGCGTGTGCATGCATGCCCAAGATCCCGAGAGGAGAATGGAGGAGAAAGGATTGCGGCGTCCGGGACTCGAACCGCGGTCGACTACATGGGAGTCCTGCTGGTCCCCTTGGCACCATTTTCAAGCCACCAGATCCAGGACTTGAGCTGCAGGCGGCTGTGTGGGAGTCAAGCACTTTAAACACCATGCCACATGCTGACCCCTAGTCAATGCATTTTTAAAAATTATTTATTTATTTATTCATTTTAGAGAGCTTTTTGCTATAGGGCACATGTGCTTGTCAGAGAGATAAAGCGACAGAAAGTGAGAAATCACCCCCCAGGGGAGATAGCCATGCTTCAATCCCTTTTCCTCCATTCTCCTCTCAGGATTTTGGGCACAAATGCACCTACCTGGTGTGCATTTCAAGCCACTGAGACTGGGACTCAAACTGCAGTTGACTATGTGGGAGTCTAGTCACATAACCATTATGTTATCTGTTGGTCCCCTTAGTCAATGCATTTTTAAAAGTTATTTATTTAGAGCCAGCAGTGGCATGGTGGTTAATGCTCTGGACTCCCACATGATACACCGTGGTTCTAGTCCTGAACCTGGCAGCTTGCTTTCTCACTTTCCTTCTCTCTCTCTGGTAAATTGAAAAATAAAAATAATAATCATGAATAAAATTAAATAAATAATTCTAAAAAAGGTTATTTATTTCTTGCGTGGGTGAGACACACATAGAGACAGAAAGACAACACCCCCAGCAGGGTATTGGCATGATGATTCACCCCAGATCATGGGTGGGTAAGCAAGCACTAGCTGCGAAGTCTCCAGACTTGAACCATGAACCTTCCCAGCTTCAGAGTGTAGTGCTTTACCACTGCGCTAGCACTCGGCCCCACATAATCATTTGTGTGTGTGTGTGCTATGTTATATGTATCATGAAGTCTGCTCTAAATTTTTTCTGGAACAAGAATATGTATGAAGGCTTATTTCTAGTAGAGAGCAAGGGTAATATTGTGAACCTGACATAATGTTGAATACAATTTACAGTCTGGGGTGACGTTATCCTCTGGCATGAAATTCAAGCTGAAAATACAAGCTGTCATACATGTCTAATCATTTCTCCAGAAATGCTGTAATTGGAGCTGGCTGCTAATATCCCTTAATCCACCTCAGAAACCAAGTTGACAACTTGCATGCTTTTGCTTTTCTTATCTAAAATACTAGTGCCCTCTAGCGTCCAAAATTCACCTTTTGTAAATGCTGATTATCAGTTTATTTTCGGAAGAATGTAAAATAATCCAGTGTTAGAGTTCATTTTTTTAATTATAATTATTTATTTAATTTTATTTATTTATTCATTTATTTTCATTTGACCAGGCAGGACAGAGAGAGAGAAAGAGTGAGAAAGCAACCTGCCAGGTCTGGGACTCGAACCGTGGTCACCCATGTGGGAGTGTCCAGCACCTTAACCACCAAGCCACTTGCTGGTCCCAAGAGTTCACTTTTAAAAGCAAATTCTGGGACATTGAATCCTGAGCAGCAATATACAAGCATGTAATTATCCTACAAATCACAATATAACATACTCTTTTTTTCACGTTTTCTATAATAAATAATACACAAAAAAGATTCTCTGGAGGAGGCCAGAAGTTGCTTTTCTTTTTTTTTTTTTAATTCACTGTTTTCTAAGGTTTCCCATCTCTAGGCCAGTTTCATCAGAACCCAGGTAATAATCCCTTTCATTATCTTCTAGTGCAATGATGAATAGGGTTATTTGTAGTAGTAGTGATGAGAATTAAAAGTACAGAAGTCCCAAAGACCTAGTGATTGGAAGCGGCAGGAATTATTTATTGTAGCATGACTGCTTCTCTAGCGGTTCCATCTTCTGCATCCAGCGGCGCGGAGACTTGCCCCTAGAGCGATTCCACGCTGATCCGAAGCACTC
>NW_006159448.1:101430-119574 GCF_000334495.1 Tupaia belangeri chinensis | reverse complement strand
CTGCCAAAGGCAAGCTGCAGACTACTGCACATCCAGGGTGCACGGGAAAGAGGCCCAGGGAACCTACCACCGTCTGGGGCGCTCCGTACCTTTTCTACCCACCTGGAAACCCCCTCCGCAGGGCCTCAGGTTGTTACAAAACCCAGGATACCAAGAGCCCTGAAGCGCCCGCTGAGCATCCTGCAGGTGGCACACGCGTCCCTCCTCTGCGGGGAGCTCGGCAGCCCCCAAGGGGCGACCCAGCAGCCCCTACCCCAACCAGAAACACTCTGCCGGCTGAGCCAGTGATACCGCCCCCTCTGTCCTGGCCCCGCCTCACGTCTCTGCCCCCGCCCACTTAGAGGAACTGGCGCTTGGCGATTGGTGAAACGGCGGAGGCGGGGCTCCGGGAGGTGGACTGAGGGGGCGGGACATGGTGGGGGGCGGGGAGCCGACAAAAGCCGGGAAGAGGCAAATGATCCGACCCGCCCTTTAGTTCCTGGGTTTCTGCAGAGGCGGGGGCCCCAGCAGCTGGGGCCCGCTGGGACTGCCTGTGTGTGCGCGTGTGAGTTTGGGCGTGTGTGGAGCTGTGGTGCCACCGCTCCTCGCCAGCGCAACATCCCCTGCAGGTAATCTTAGGCTCCGAGAAGCGACTCTGGTCCCTGGCTGTTGGGAGAGACTGATTCCGCCAGTGGTTAGAATGGGGAAAAGAATACAGCTCAGAACTTGGGTGTGGAGAGAGAAACTTGGCGAAGAGGCCTGGGTGCAAGGAAGAGAACAAATTCAGTTACTGGGTGTCGGAAAGGGAAAGGAAGGGGGAAGGGGCTGTGGATGGAAGACTCGATCTTAGACTTGGGAGGGAGAAATTGTGTAGCAAGGAAGTTGAATGCAACGACAAGTGGAAAAGACCAGGTCTGCCACGGGCTGGAAAGACGAAGGATGGGTGGTTCCAAGGACTACAGGCAAGAGGAAGAGAATGTGCGGCAGGGGGAGCTGGATACAAAGAACGGTGTAAGCTGCGGACTTGGGCGTGCACAGCGTTCTTGGGGGGTGGGGGCTGGTCGCGAGGCCCTGCAGAAGTGTCCTCTTGGGGGCGTGGAGGGGGGCGGAGCTCTGTCGGCTATCGGGGTGTTGGTTAGAGCCTAGAAACCCCCGCCTCCGCCGGGATTTCGAGTTTGGGAAGAGGCGTTCCCAGGCCAGCTCCCGGTGCCTGGGCTTTAAACGTCCGAGCACCCCAGAGGGAAGGGGTGGGCGTGGAGACCAGGAAAAAGGAACCGAGGCAGCTTGGTTTGCAGCCCTCTTGCACAAGGAACGGCCATTAGGACGTCCGCAGGCCAAGAGCCTGCTGGTCATAGCGTCGCCCAAGGACGTACAAACCTCAAGACCTGTTGACGACGAGCCAGGAACACGCCCTTGGATTCACCCTCCGGTGTGTGCACGCTGATAATTTGTACTCCTTTGGCCTTTATTTGCCTGCTGACCTAAAGCTACCCTTTGCCCCTTTGGGTACACTCAGCAGTGTACTTTAAACCAGGTCCGAGGTGCCTGGCCGATATTAAAAACAGCAAAATCCAGACGGGTGTTTTGTATGTTAAGATTCTATTCCTTGTTTTTGTTTTGTTGTTTTTCTTCTTTAGGTGATAAACTGCATTCAGTTGTGTGTGCAAGATTGGAAAGAGTTGGCGTGATTAGAAATTGATTCACTGTAAAGGTTTATTGAAGTCAAAATGTCTAAAAAAATATGTGGCGGTTCTGTGGTAGAGATGCAAGGAGATGAAATGACCCGAATCATTTGGGAATTAATTAAAGAAAAACTCATTTTTCCCTAAATTGATTCCCTGTAAAGGTGAGAATTGGCAGTACTGGGTTTAATTGGTCTTTCAGGCAGGCCTTACATAGTGCAAGGAGAGTGAGTCAGGAATATTTCCAACCATAAGTTGCAAATGTTTCCTTGTTTCTTTTAACCCAGAGTTTTCTCTGCAAGAGACTACTTTTGCCCAGAAATTACAATAGTTCATGAACTCAGTTAACTCAGTTAAGTTCATGAACTGTTAAAAAAGAAAAGAAAAAATCTGGCCAAATAAAACCTTGGGGTTGATGAAAATAAATAGTGTGAGATAGTCTTTTTTTTCTTAAATTTGTCTCACTATTATTTCAGGCTTATTTTCTCAAATTGCACAATATGTCAGGAGGTTGGAATTCAGCTACTTTCAGACTAAACGAAGTGGTAGTGACTGCCAGGGTTGGAACAATCCTTTCTTCTGAAGTTGGGGTTGGGGTGGAGACAGAATATCTGAGGAGCAAGGGTGGAGAAGTGGGGCCTAAAGCTCATCTCATAGAAATTAAATCCAGAAAAAATACGATGGTATGGTATTCTACATAGTTGTGACAATAAGGCTTCACTTTTAAGGTAAAGGGTAGTGAAAATTTAGTGGACAGGTATTGTGGAGAAAAGCAAAATGTTTCAGTTATACCTTATGAGCTCTTCAAAGATTATTGCAGAGAAAATGTTTGCTTTAACTGAGAAGGAAATAATGTACTGGAAAAAAAAAAACCTCAGTCTTGACATTTTAAGTATAATATATGACCTATTAACTATTTACAATCAAGAAAAATAGCCAAGTGATAAATGTTGTGTAATACTACATAGGAACATAGCCATAGTATTGAACCAAGATAAATTTGCTGCCTCTTTTTTTTTTTAAATGGTAGTGTGTGCATGTATGTGCTAGAAAGATGCACCCTCAACAGGGTTTTGTCACTCTGCAATCTTCTCACCAGCCCTCCAGCTCAAGATTCATTTTTCTAGCATGTTGTCAGCCCACTCAGATCCAAACCCACGGTTCTCATATGGCTTCCAGCCTTGCACTGTAGTTAAGACAGCTTGTTTCACCACTGTAGCTTAGTCACTTTCTTTTCATTTTATTTTGTTTTGTTTTAAAACAAGGGCAGGTTGGACAGTGGAATCAAGTCTGACTTTAAACTATACAGTAAGTTATATTTGAAATTATAAACAGGAAGTAATTGACTTTCTTAAAGAATTATTTTATTGATCTTTATTAATTTTATTTATTATTTATTTTAATTTGACCAGAGAGGGACAGAGAGAGAGAGAGGGAAAGTGAGAAAGCAAGCCACCAGGTCCAGGACTCAAACCGCAGTTAGCCATGTGGGAGTCCAGCACCCTCAACCATCATGCCACTTGCTGGCCCCAGGAAGTAATTGACTTGTCCACACCAGTTTGTTCAGTTCTTTTTA
Organism: Tupaia belangeri chinensis; assembly: GCF_000334495.1. NCBI lineage: Eukaryota > Metazoa > Chordata > Mammalia > Scandentia > Tupaiidae > Tupaia > Tupaia belangeri. The sequence continues at coordinate 116,337 of NW_006159448.1, read as the reverse complement.
TTCAAGTTGAATTCCAGAAAGTTTCCCCAAAATGGTCTAGAGAACTTCATAAATACCAGTAAGCATGATTCTAGAATTGCAAATTTGGGAAGTGAAAATGGGCCTGGGAGTTTAGGTGTGTCCTGGCTTTTCACAAGAAACTAAGCATACTGTTCACTAATCACTACATTTTTTTGCTTAAAGGCTGAAATACTTTAGCTTCATTTTTTTAGAGAGATTTTTGCCACAGGGCACATGCGCTTGCTGGAGAGACAAACAGAAAGCAAGAAGTCACTCCCCAGGGGACATGGTCACTCTGGAGTCCCTTTTCCTCCATTTTTCCTCTTGGGATCTGGGGCATGCATGCACACACATGCCAGGCGTGAATTTTAAGCCACTGGGTCATGGACTCAAACCACAGCCAACTATCTGGGAGTCCAGCAGCCTAACCATTACACACCCTGCTGGTCCCAGCTTACCTTTTTTAAAGAGACTTGGGCCTGGCAGGTGGCATAGTGGTTAAGGTGCTGGATTCCCATGTGGCCAACTGCGGTTCAAGTCTTGGACCGGGTGGCTTGCTTTCTCACTTTCTCTCTCTAGCTCTCATTCTGTCTCTCTGGTCAAATTAAAGTATGTATAAATAAATAAAGTTAAATAAAATAATTTTTTTAAAAAGAGAAAAGAAAGATTAAGAAACTGCTTAATGCCTCTTACCTAATATTTGTTTAAGGCAGTTTTCCTGATTGTTCTGTTCCTCAGTGTAACTTAAGGGGGTAAAAGTAATGTGCAGTTCTGTTGCTGAGGGGAATAAAAGTTTCTGTTCTAGCATCCTGATAAGAAACAGATACTTCAGTAGGCTCAGGGCTTCCTGTGCCTCTCAGAGAATATCCTGACCTTCCTTGGAGTTTCAGTGTTTCATTTTTTCCAAAGAATTCACCCATGCCCTTTCTGAGCATCAGATTGATTTGTATTTGCTACCCTAACACCATATTCCTTAAAGTGACTCCTCTTCCTAGAACAATGCTCCTTCCCCTGCCTACCCACCAGCAGTTCACCCTTGCCCAGAAATAGCCTGTGGAACAGTCCAGCAGTTGGGATACTGAGAAACGTGGAAGGGACATGTTTGGGTCTTGGGCAGTAGCCTTCTATATACAGATTTCTCACTGAGAAGTCACTTTTGTATTTAGTTCCACATCTCCGGTGTCTGTTGTCTCTGGGAAACTATAGTTCCGCTAGAGATTCTTTGTCACTTTTTGACTTAAAGTTTTCTTGAATGTGGGTTAAAGACACAGTTGAATCTCTTCAGGAGTAATTATTTTATAAAACACCCCCCTCAAAGAGAGGACAGAGGACCAGAAGATGGCATAACAGTTACACTGCTGGACTCCCATGTAAGTCAACCACCATTTAAGTCCCAGACCTGGTGGTTTAAAACTCACTCCAGGCATGTGTGCATGCATGCCCAAGATTCTAGAAGGAGACTGGAAGAAAAGGGGATGCAGTGTGGTCATCCCTCCCCTGGGGGTGGGGGGTGATTTTTACTTTCTGTCTCTGTCTCTCTGGCAAGCCCATGCATCCTATAGCAACAATCTCTCTTAAAAAAATAAAAATGGGACCAGCAGTTAGCGTAATGGCTATGTCACTGAATTCCCATGTAGTCGATTACGGTTCAAATCCTGGACCCAGTGGCTTAAACTCACGCCAGGTGTGTGTGCGTGTGTGCCCAAGATCCCAAGAGGAAAATGGAGGAGAAGGGATTGCGGCGTGAATATCCCCCCTGGGGGGGGTGATTTCTTGCTTTCTATCTCTCGGTCTCTCTCTGTCTTTCTGGCGAGCTCACGTGCCCTATAGCAAAAACCTCTCCAGAAAACAAAATACAACAACAGCAAAAAAAATGACATCACTAATCACTACATTTTTTTGCTTAAAGGCTGAAATACTTTAGCTTCATTTTTTTAGAGAGATTTTTGCCACAGGGCACATGCGCTTGCTGGAGAGACAAACAGAAAGCAAGAAGTCACTCCCCAGGGGACATGGTCACTCTGGAGTCCCTTTTCCTCCATTTTTCCTCTTGGGATCTGGGGCATGCATGCACACACATGCCAGGCGTGAATTTTAAGCCACTGGGTCATGGACTCAAACCACAGCCAACTATCTGGGAGTCCAGCAGCCTAACCATTACACACCCTGCTGGTCCCAGCTTACCTTTTTTAAAGAGACTTGGGCCTGGCAGGTGGCATAGTGGTTAAGGTGCTGGATTCCCATGTGGCCAACTGCGGTTCAAGTCTTGGACCGGGTGGCTTGCTTTCTCACTTTCTCTCTCTAGCTCTCATTCTGTCTCTCTGGTCAAATTAAAGTATGTATAAATAAATAAAGTTAAATAAAATAATTTTTTTAAAAAGAGAAAAGAAAGATTAAGAAACTGCTTAATGCCTCTTACCTAATATTTGTTTAAGGCAGTTTTCCTGATTGTTCTATTCCTCAGTGTAACTTAAGGGGGTAAAAGTAATGTGCAGTTCTGTTGCTGAGGGGAATAAAAGTTTCTGTTCTAGCATCCTGATAAGAAACAGATACTTCAGTAGGCTCAGGGCTTCCTGTGCCTCTCAGAGAATATCCTGACCTTCCTTGGAGTTTCAGTGTTTCATTTTTTCCAAAGAATTCACCCATGCCCTTTCTGAGCATCAGATTGATTTGTATTTGCTACCCTAACACCATATTCCTTAAAGTGACTCCTCTTCCTAGAACAATGCTCCTTCCCCTGCCTACCCACCAGCAGTTCACCCTTGCCCAGAAATAGCCTGTGGAACAGTCCAGCAGTTGGGATACTGAGAAACGTGGAAGGGACATGTTTGGGTCTTGGGCAGTAGCCTTCTATATACAGATTTCTCACTGAGAAGTCACTTTTGTATTTAGTTCCACATCTCCGGTGTCTGTTGTCTCTGGGAAACTATAGTTCCGCTAGAGATTCTTTGTCACTTTTTGACTTAAAGTTTTCTTGAATGTGGGTTAAAGACACAGTTGAATCTCTTCAGGAGTAATTATTTTATAAAACACCCCCCTCAAAGAGAGGACAGAGGACCAGAAGATGGCATAACAGTTACACTGCTGGACTCCCATGTAAGTCAACCACCATTTAAGTCCCAGACCTGGTGGTTTAAAACTCACTCCAGGCATGTGTGCATGCATGCCCAAGATTCTAGAAGGAGACTGGAAGAAAAGGGGATGCAGTGTGGTCATCCCTCCCCTGGGGGTGGGGGGTGATTTTTACTTTCTGTCTCTGTCTCTCTGGCAAGCCCATGCATCCTATAGCAACAATCTCTCTTAAAAAAATAAAAATGGGACCAGCAGTTAGCGTAATGGCTATGTCACTGAATTCCCATGTAGTCGATTACGGTTCAAATCCTGGACCCAGTGGCTTAAACTCACGCCAGGTGTGTGTGCGTGTGTGCCCAAGATCCCAAGAGGAAAATGGAGGAGAAGGGATTGCGGCGTGAATATCCCCCCTGGGGGGGGTGATTTCTTGCTTTCTATCTCTCGGTCTCTCTCTGTCTTTCTGGCGAGCTCACGTGCCCTATAGCAAAAACCTCTCCAGAAAACAAAATACAACAACAGCAAAAAAAATGACAGAGCAGGGGACGGTACCATAGTTGTTAAGGGAGCTAGATCCCACGTGGCTGATTGCAGTTCGAGGCCCAGACCAGTCAGCTTGAAAATCATACTGGGTGTGTGTATGCATGTGCCCAAAATCATAAAAGGAGAATGGAGAAGGGATTACGATGTGGCCATTCCCCAAAAGGATATTTTTTTTCATTTTCTCTTTTTTCTCTGTCTATCCAGGGAGCACAAGTGCCCTAAAGCAAATTGGGGGTCAGGGGGAAGAAGGGAAAGTACTAAATATTAACACTATTCTCATTTTGAGGGCCTAATAAAGTAGTACAGGAAAATAATTTCTATCTCTATGTAGGGTGAGTGTGAAGGTTGAGTCAGAAACCACAGATGAAACATATAGCACAGTATAGGGGGAAGGTACTTAATTTTACTGTTAAATGTAATTGTGGTTACTAGCATTTTATGCAATTGTACTATTGTGAATTGTTCTTTTAATAGTAATCAAAATGTTTATATTTCATTTTTACTTTATAATGAAATAAGTAACAAGACATGTATCTGGTCTTTTTCTTTTTTAGGTTTATTGAAGTCAAAATGTCTAAAAAAATATGTGGCGGTTCTGTGGTAGAGATGCAAGGAGATGAAATGACCCGAATCATTTGGGAATTAATTAAAGAAAAACTCATTTTTCCCTATGTGGAATTGGATCTGCATAGGTAAATGAATTATTCCTCCATGCAGCAAACTCAGAAAGCATAATCCAAGTAATTTCAAAGTGCAGTAACTGCTTTTTATATAGGCATAGCTGTGTTTTGTGAATAAAGCTTTTTTTTTAGCCTAAATATATCCAGATAAACATTCTACTTCAATTTTAATATACAGCCAGAAAACTGGATATATCATTATCTAAAAGTCAAGATTTATAAGTGGAGCAAAGTGATTTTTCAGCTCTTTCCAATCCTCTGTTTCCAGTAAAGGTTTTATTTGTCATAAATCAATAACCGAGTGTAAGAGCACAATATATTATTTGTAGAAGGGAAAGTAGTACAGGATGGGAGAAACAGTAAACTAGTGTAGTTCATACAGTTTTGTCCTTTCAGACTCAATTTTCTGTCATCCCACTTAATCAGTCAATGGATCTTGTCTCCTTTTCACTCCTTGCCTTTTGCCCTCGTCAGAGAATTATGGAAGAGAAAGAACCCTAGCAGTTATTAGAGTGAACCCCATCTTCTAACAGAAGTTCCCTTAAATCATCTGTGTCGCTTTACCCTGTGTTCAAAGTATTGGGAGCAGAAGTGAAAGTCTGTGTAATTCTTACGGTTCTTTTCCTGTATTTTTCATAAGCCTGCTTATGTTCTTTGTACATTTGAACTAGACAGACAGGGCTGAAGACTGGCATGGCAAACTGTTAACTAAGACATTTAAGCCAGGCTGTTGGTAACTATAAATGCATTTGCTTCAACCTGGAATTACTTATCAGAATGTGTCCTGAGGACCTGTTAATTGCTTGGATGTAGAGCACATGGTGTTATGAGATAACTCTTTTTGATTTTTTTATACCTAAGCTACTGATAATGATAATGTCTGTATGGCAACCATAATGTAACTATTTGTAGAATTCAGCCAAACATATAGGAAAAGAAGCATCAAAATACCTTCCAAGGGTCAGCAGGTGGTTAAGGCACTGGACTCCCACCACGGTTGGCCACAGCTTGAAAATCACACTGGGCACATGTGTTTGCATGCTCAAAATCCCAAGAAGAAAATAGAAAAGAAAGAAGTGTAGCATGGCCATCCCCTGTGGGAGGGTGATTTCTCATTTTCCCTCTTTGTCTCTTCCTGATGAACGCATGCACCATCTGGCAACATCCCCCTCAAAAAAGTAAAATAAAATAACTTCCAAAACCAGACCCATAGCCTACTGGTTAAAGGAGTTGTATCTTGAACTGGCCAACCACAGTTCAAATCCCAGCCCATCAGCTTGAAAAACATTCCAGGAGCACGTGTATGCATGCCCCATATCCTGACCAGATGGAGAAAGTGGAAGGGATTACAGCATGACCATGTCCCTTTGGAGGGTACTTTGTCCGAATGAGTGCGCATGTGGTTTCTTTCTCTGTTCCTGGCTAGTGCATGTGCTCTCTGATAATGAAGCAAAAGAGCAGCTTCTAAATGGGTTACAGAAGGATTTTCTGAACTCTTTCTTATTTCACAACTACAAGACAATAGGTGAATGTGTTTAATGGCTGCAAAGTTGCTTAGAGCCTCTTCAGCCTAGAGGCATAAGGAGTTTTAAAGGTGACAGTAAAGCCTGTGAGGAAAAGTCAGTGGCTGCAAATTAAAGAATTTTCAGACTCAAAACAGGTTTCAAGCTGTTCCAAAATTGCTCTTTCACTGCAATCCTATACTTTTTGGAGGGTAATAGAGCAGTTATTTTTGTTTGTTTGTTTCATATAGGCTAGACAGTGTTCTTTTAGAAATGTTAAGAAATGAAGCAAAAATCCATTGATTTGCTGGTAGATTCTTCTGATGAGAAATGGTTTCTGGGAACATAAAAACTGCTGACCACATTTCTTTCCGGAGTTAAGATTAGACATTTATAGATATTCAGCATTTCCTTTACAAGGCTTTGTTAGATTTAATGAATTATTTAAGGTGGAAGCAGTTAGAAATTATTTTTTATTCAAAATCGCTATCTGTGCTGGCATCAAGAACTGGAATATCTGAGGAAAGGCAGGTACAAGAACTGAAAAGAAATATCGAGGCTTCGTGGTTCAGCAAGTATTGAGAGCTGGAATGCTTTTCTTTAAAACCTTAGAGAACAAAATCAAATATTACACTATTTCCTGCTTTGGGCCAACTGTTATATAAAACTTGGTGATAATTTTGTGTGTACCATGGATAATCAATAGTCTTTCAGCTCTAAGTGGCATACTCTTTTGATGGTGAGTATGTATTAATACTATAACTCTCTGGTATATACAAAACCATAGCTGGATCCACTATTATACAGTAAACTACAGGCTTCTTTCCAGAATGAGACTTGCCCAAGGATTAGAGAAAAATTTACTTTATGACTGATAATTAATGAAAGACTCATCAGCATTTTTGACATTGACTGTTCAATCTATACCTCCCACCCATTCTTTTTAAAAAATAATTATTTATTTTATTTATTTATTTATTTATTTATTTATTTTTGAAAAATTGCTATAAGACATAGGCACTCACCAGGGAGAAACAGAGAGGAGTAGAGTGAGAAAGCAAGCTGCCGGGTCTGGGACTCAAACCTCAGTTGACCATGTAAGAGTTCAGTGCCCTAACCACCACACCACTTGCTAATCCTTCCTTGTTATTTTTAAAACACAGTGTTTACTAAAGCAAAACTAAAATGGTGCTTAGGCTTTCATTGATATGCTAATTATACGGAGGGAACCAAGCCAAAGGGCAGTTCTTGTGCTGGTACTGCCTCTGTTCTTGGTATTGGCATGGGGTAGGGCTCCATGGTTTCCATTCAATTATGGATAGAGAGCTTTGTGTCTCCAGTGCAGGGAGCCATGGCCCAGCAATTTAGCCTCTCTTAACTCCTTTTTAATTTTTTTTTTTTAAGTTTATTTTTTCATTCCATGAGAGAAAAACAGAGAAACGGGCATCCCAAACAGGATCTTCACACAGGAATGCACCTTTTCTCGGCGGGCCCAGATCACAGGCACACAGGGCTGACAGTGGTGGCCTTCTTCTGTGTTTAGAGTATGTGAATGCTAAAACTTGGCCAATTAAGAAACTGTCAGGAGGGACCAGCAGTTAGCATAATGGCTATGTTGCTGAACTCCCATGTAGTTGACCGCGGTTTGAGTCCCGGACCTGGTGGTTTAAACTCACGCTGTGTGTGTGCATGCACACCCAAGATCTCGAGAGGAGAAGGGAGAAGGAATTACGGCATGCCATCCCCTTTGGGGGATGATTTCTCGCTTTCTGTCTCTCTGTCTCTGTCTTTCTGGCAAGGGCACGTGCCCTATAGCAAAAAAGAACCTCCCCTGCCAGGAAGCTTCACTTTCTGCACAGCAAGCTCTGCAGGCTGTTACTGTGCTCATAGACTATAAGCTGTCTGTCTAAACAGTCACAATTCTCCCTCCCCAGCTATGACTTAGGCATTGAGAATCGTGATGCCACCAATGACCAGGTGACCAAGGATGCTGCCGAAGCCATAAAGAAGTACAACGTTGGCGTCAAGTGTGCTACTATCACCCCTGATGAGAAGAGGGTAGAGGAGTTCAAGCTGAAGCAGATGTGGAAATCGCCGAACGGCACCATCCGAAATATTCTGGGTGGCACTGTCTTTAGGGAAGCTATCATCTGTAAAAATATCCCCCGGCTCGTGAGTGGGTGGGTAAAGCCCATCATCATAGGTCGTCATGCTTATGGGGATCAAGTAAGTCATTTGGGCATCATTTGTTTTCATGTTCCCAAGATGCTGGTTTATACATGTGTTTTACTTTTAGCTTTTGATGTGTGTACCTGTTAACCCAGGTACAAAATTAAGGAATGCATATATGTGTTATTATATATATTTAGTTAGAAGTAGATACAGATAAATTTACAGATAGGCACCCATCTTCGGCATGATTTTTTTTTTTTGAGAGAGATTTTTTGTTATTGGGCACATGCGCTCGCCAGAGAGACAGAAAGTGAGAAATCACCCCCCAAGTGGGATGGCCATACTGCAATCTCTTCTCCATTCTCCTCTTGGGATTTTGGGCACATACACACGCACGCACATATGTGCCCGGCGTGAGTTTTAAGCCACCAACCAGGTCCAGGACTCAAACTGCGGTCGACTACATGGGAGTCCAACAACGTAACTATTATGCTGTCTGCTGGTTCCCAGCATGATTTTTTAAAACACTTTTTCTTTCCATTATTGTTTTATTAGGTTATACCTTAAGATGCTCCCATTTTTGTGTTGGTAATTTCATAATGTTGTCCACCCAGATTGGCAGTTTTCAACTACGACTATACAGCAAGATCCTTTTATAAGTTTTTTGGTGGTTTTATTTTGTTTTACACTTTTTATACCTTATTTTAATCCCCATGCCTGAATCCCACTCTATTGAAACCTGAAATCTGAATTCTAAGGGTTTCATGCATTGTAAAGCTCCCCAGGTGATTCCAAGGTGCAGACGAGTGAAAACCATGAAGGATTATATTGAACATGATCACTATGCCTAAGAAGAAAAACTGACTCAATATTTAAAAACAGTCTCTTTGGGCCAGCAGGTGGTGTGGAGGTTAAGGCAGCTGGATCACACATGGCTTACTGCAAGTCCCAGACCCAGCAGCTTAAAAAACACACCGAACATGTGTGGGCATGCCCAGAATCCCATGAGGGGAATGGAGGAAAAACGATTGAAGGGATTAGCGAGTGATTTCTCCCTCTCTCTTTCTCTTTCTCTTTCTCTCTCTCCTCTCTCTCTCTCTCTCTCTCTCTCTCTCTCTCCTGCCCCCACCACCCGAACACACACATCCTACAGCAAAAGCTTTAAAGAGAATCTTCTCTTTAAAGGATTCTCCACTGCTTGGGAAATAAGTGTAGTTTTTATACTTTTGCCCTAATAGGCTCTTTGCCAAATTAAGCAGAAAGAGTGCCAACTAAACCAAATCCAAATTCTGTGTTGAAACAAAGGATTCAGACTTTCATAGAAAGTAGCTATGTCTTACAAGAGCCTTCAAAACAGGAATCTCTTGGGAACCAGCAGTTAGCGTAATGGCTATGTCGCTGAACTCCCACGTAGTCAACCGCGGTTTGTGTCCCAGACCCGGTGGCTTAAAACTCACGCCGGGCGTGTGTGCGTGCGTGCCCAAGATCTCAAGAGGAGAATGGAGGAGACGGGACTGTAGCGTGACCATCCCCTCTGGGGGGTGATTTCTCGCTTTCTGTCTCTCTGTCTCTCTCTGTCTGTCTGGCGAGTGCACACGCCCTATAGCAAAAACCTCTCCAAAAAAACCAGGAATCTTTTATGGTGAAATCCAGAGGCTTTAATGTAGCTGTCTCTCTTTTTTTTTTTTTTGAGAGGGTTTTACTAGAGGGCATGTGGCAGAAAGAGACAGAGTCAGAAAGCAAGAAATTACCCTCAGGGAGGCTGCCCCTACCGCAATCCCTTCTCCATTCTCCTCTCAGGATCTTGGGCACACACACACACGCCTGAGAGTCCAGTGCCCTTAATTACTATACCACCTGCCGGCCCCAAGAATGGCTAGTTTATTTTTATTGAAGTCTAGTTTGAACATTCCAGACCTCAGATTTATCCACTGGTTGTTTAAATGTGCATAAACCTATACAAAGCATTGATATTAATATGATTTTAGCCCCTCCCTTTCTTCCTCTTGAGACATGGGCATAAAGCATCACCCAGAGTGAAGACTTTGTATTTCAGAAGCATTCTTCATGGCATAGATATTTAATCTTCATGGTTATCTGACTGCTCTTACCACCTGTAGGTAGTGTTTCTCTAAACCAGTAGGAGTGGCTGGCACCTGCTGACACCTGACCCTGCAAGTATTTTAGTCCAGGTCATTGTAGAAGGTACAGTGCAGCAGTGACTTGTGAGGGCCTCGTGTGTGCTGGGCACGTTTTTCTACTGGAATACCTCTGGCCCGTTACGGAGGTGTCTGTAATGAAAGGCCCTTTCTTAGAGTCATGATCCTGTCACAGCTGATTCCAGAATGATTGCCTCATGGACAAGCCCTGGGCCTGGTGTTAGTAACAGTGATAACTATGGAGAAACTGAGCACTGACGGTGTAAGTAAGGAGCAGACCCCAGCTCTTTTGGCCCTGGATGCATTTTTTCCTCGACATCACATTTCCTTCCTTGTAAGATTGATAAAAGAATCGAATGAGATGGAACCAGCAGTTGGCATAATGGCTATGTCACTGGACTCCCATGTAGTTGACCGGGGTTCAAGTCCTGGACCTGGTGGCTTAAACTCATGCATGTGTCTGTGCGTGCCCAAGATCCCAAGAGGAGAATGGAGGAGAAGGGATTGCGGCATGGCCATCCCCCTGGGGGGTGATTTCTTGCTTTCTATCTCTCTGTCTCTCTCTGTCTTTCTGGTGAGCACATGTGCCCTATAGCAAAAACCTCTCCAAAAAAAAAAAAATGGTGGGGGAGGACTAGCAGAAGGGGACCAGCAGATGGCATAATGGTTACGTTGCTGGACTCCCATACAGTCAACCACGATTTGAGTCCTGGACCTGGTAGCTTAAACCTCATGCCAGGCACATGTGCAGGTATGCCCAAAATCTTAAGAGGAAAATGGAGGAGAGGTCAGTGAAGCGTGACCATCTCCCCAGGAGATGATTTCTTGCTTTCCATCTCTCGGTCTCTCTATGTCTCTCTGGTGAGTGCACGCGCCCTTAGCAAAAAAAAACCTTATCTCTAAGAGGAAAAAAAAAAAGAGAAGATTTAGCTATACTACCCTATTTGTCTAGGTGTTTTCCAACTACATATTCTATGATTTGTTTTTCTTTTAAATCCTATTAGAGTATTTTTATTTGCTTTATGCTTTTTCTCCCTTACACAGTACAGAGCAACTGACTTTGTTGTTCCTGGGCCTGGAAAAGTAGAAATAACCTACACACCAAGTGATGGGACCCAAAAGGTGACATATGTGGTACATAACTTTGAAGGTATGTGTGAATCCATCATAAGCTACATCTTTTACTTTTTAAAATTCTTTAGACAATATCAGTACCTATTTTTTTCTCTTGTTTAAGTTAGCATATGATATGACTGCCTAAAACTACAACCTGAATCTTTAACCTTTCTGTAGAAACAAAATATAAAAAAGGGACCAGCAGTTGGCGTAATGACTATGTCGCCTGACTCCCATGTAGTTAACTATGGTTGGAGTCCCGGACCCAGTGGCTTAAACTCACATGGGGTGTGTGTGTGTGTGTGTGTGCCCAAGATCCGAAAGGAGAATGGAAGAGAAGGAATTGTGGCATGGCCATCCCCCCTGGGGATAAATAAAAGTAATTGGCTTCCATGCCTTCCATGGCATAGATAAAGGCACACAGTGTTAGTCACTAAATTGGAAATGTACATAGGCAAAGATAATTATTATACATTTGTCTTAAGACACACAAGGGAACCAGACCCATAGTGCAACTGTTAAAGGCCTGTGTACAGGGAACAAGATTCCACGTGGCTGACCATGGTTTGGACATTCAAATCAGAGGCTGGAAGATTATTCTGGGTGCATGTGCTTATGTGCCCAAAATCCCCAAAGGAGGGAAAAATGGAGAAGAGATTACAGTGCAGTCATGCCCCACTGGGGGAAAGGTGCTTTCTCTCTGTCTCTGATAAGTGCAGTGCCCTCTGATGATTAAAAAAAAATTAAAAATATAAAAACAAGAAGGGAAGGTTGGCAGGAATCTGTTACACATGAGCTGCATAAATTAAATATTAAGTCCCAAATTAACTACCATGTAATCCTGCCCTTTGCTCCGATAGGGTTTGTATTTGGAAATGGTTGCGTTATATATTTGCTGAAATTTTCTTCTTGCCCTTGTGGGTATTTCTTCTGTTAAAGTGAAATGTTTGCTTTTTTACCTCCTCTTACCCAGCTGTTCTGCTCTTTCAAAAGTTCATTTTGGCCAATCCCACCCAAGAGTTGATTCAAGAACCGCTGGGCATTTTTTCTCCACTGCTAAAGGTGTTGAAAGCCCTCACACAAACAAAAAACCCAGCAACTAGTTTTTGTTTTCCTGGCCTCCTCCAAATAATATTTTAATAGAATCTAGTTCTACAGGTTTGGGCACCTTTCACATCGGAATCCCTGGGTGCTGGCATGGATTCAAGTTCTATCTTTTAGTCATAACAGAATTCTACTAATGAGAATTGTGAAACACCAGTCATTGCATGGAACATATTTTCTTATCTTTTTTTTTTTTTCTTACCAGTTACAATAGGTATTCTCCAGAAAATTATAAGAATTTTTATTTAGTGTTTGAAATGCACATTTTTCTCCATTTCTACAGACTGAGTGTCTCTAAAACTTAAAGTATATGTTAAATTGTTAAAGTATGGAGAGACAGATTCAGAATTCTTCACCCTTTTCTTGACTGTCTTTTTGGTTCACATCAGTAGTTTTTGGTATTTCAGTATCTTCAGGATACTGAAGACCATATTTTTGCTCATCTCTCTTGCCTTCCCTAAACAAGTTAGAATGTCCTTATTTAGAGCTGATTTTCTTTCTGTTACGTGCCTCTGGTGTACTCATGGTTTATTCAGGTGGGGCACCCAAAGTCTGGTCTCAGGGAGCTGAAATTGAGTCCTTTGGTTGTGATGGGTAGCTTTGCTGTGTTACAACTGTGCCCCGTTGACCTTTCTCTTCTTTTTCTCATTGGTTTTTCCTCCACAGAGGGTGGTGGTGTTGCCATGGGGATGTACAATCAAGATAAGTCGATAGAAGATTTTGCACACAGTTCCTTCCAAATGGCTCTGGCTAAGGGCTGGCCTTTGTATCTGAGCACCAAAAACACTATTCTGAAGAAATATGATGGACGTTTTAAAGACATCTTTCAGGACATATACGAGAAGTAATTACAATTCTTTTTCCCCTTTTTCTTTTTTTTTCAAATAAGCTAGCATTTACAGTATAAAATTTGCATCTCTTTATCCCTTTGATTCTGGGACAAAACAAGTAAAAATCATCACCATTCCTTAAAGATAGGGACTGAAGCAAAACCACTCTGAGGTGCTTTTAGAAGGAAACATATTCTCAAAAGGGGACCCATGTTAATTTTTTCCAGAGGCAGGATTATTTCATATTTGAATAAAACTACCTTGTTCATGATAGAAAGTTCTAATTTTTCACATGTGTGGGCTGAGTCAGGCCTGTTTCCATTCTTTCTGAAGACCTTTGTTATGATTTGAAATTCTGCCTTAGTACAGGCATTTGAACTGAAGTCTGCATTGATAATAACTTTAGATTCAACAACATATGAGATGATCCTATGTTACCTTTTAAGAAGGCACAGCTCCCGTTTCAGTGCAATGAGGTCAGCCAGGGCTCGATTATAGATAAGAAATCTTTCCTGAGGCATTTTGATTCTGCTTACTGCTGGCAATTCCATACCAAGCCTAGAAATGTCCTATAATATACCTATTTTCCTCAATGATATAAACAATAGAACAGTGTTTTTTTTTTCTTTATTATATCCATAAAACAAACTGAATCCAAGAATTGTATCAGTAGTATATTGAAACTGTGGAAAATAAAGTAGTTGAAACATTCTGCTCTCTCACTGCATTTTCACACCTTCCTGCGAGGTGGGTGAAATTGCTCTTACATGTGGCTAAATAGAGGTCTCACAGTTAGAAAGGGATTGGGCAAGGATATGAGCCTATGTCTGTTGGATCCCCAGGCATGCTACCTCTATTAAAAAATGCTGCTTCCTGCACGCAGGCCTCTCCCCATTTTTCTCACTCCCACCCCAGTGTGCTAGTAGATGATGTCCCTAACAAAGCCGATTTCCTTTTTCATTATTCTCTGTTCTCTCTTATCTGTTAGGCAGTACAAACCCCAGTTTGAAGCCCAGAAGATCTGGTATGAGCATAGGCTCATCGATGATATGGTGGCCCAAGCTATGAAATCAGAGGGAGGCTTCATCTGGGCCTGTAAAAACTACGACGGTGACGTGCAGTCAGACTCTGTGGCCCAAGGTAAGGAGCCAGGGCACCAAGTGGAGATCCACTTTGGAAACAGAGATTATAGCTACTGTTGTAAAATCAGGAAGCCTTAGCCTCGCAAAGCATCCCGGTCCATCATCTCATCTGAAGGAATTAAACTCAGACTGGTGAAGTCAGTTTACTCAAGGTCACACAGACAGTGACTGAGAGGGTGGGCGCTCCTGGCTCCAGCCTTAGATGGTAACACAGTTTTTCAGCCTTTTCCCTACTTGAAGTTTGAAAGCCTGGAACAGGTAGCCCAACTATCTGACCTGAAAATCACTCTTTCTTTTTGCCCTTATTTTCACTCTGGTGAGACTATAAAACACAGAGCACTCAGGCAGGGAGGGGTAAAGTGAGGGGCCTGGATGGTCTCATAGCCACGGTGGTGTCCCCAAGAGCACATTCATTTGGCAATGGGTCTTACCCCTCTGCCAGCCTTGAAGGCTATTGTGGTACTGCATAAAACAGATGCGTTTACTGCTTAGTTTTAAACACAAAGAAATGGAGCCAAGAATTCCTGGACTGTTGAGAAATCCCAGAAACCAGAGGTACAGGGGTACAGTCTAAATCAACAGAAACTCCT
>NW_006159448.1:90407-100690 GCF_000334495.1 Tupaia belangeri chinensis | reverse complement strand
TTCCCTGACTTCCTGAATACCAAATTGCCCTTCAGTTCCAGTCACCCATGGTAGCTGTGTAAAACTTGAATGACCCTTGGTGAATGTTTGTGTTCACTTTAATTGTGTTTGCTTTTCCCCAGGAAGTACTCGGTTTCCTTCTCTTATTAAAGTTAAGCATCTCCTATCAGTTTTAAAATCTGGTGGGAGATAACTTTTATAGCAGATAATGAGTTTCACAACTCCTTAGCCTCCTGTTTCTCTGAATCCTATAGTCATTTGTAGTGAATGAACTGAGGAAGGAGTGCTGCTTTCTGATGACTCCATAGTAGATAAATAAAACTCTCCCTGCTAATCAGAGTTCTTGGAAAAAGACCCTTAATCGTTCTACCATTTTTAAGTATCCTCCTGGCAACAACAAGAGAGCATCTAGAGAAATATTCCACATGTAAATATCAAGTTATGGAAGTTCAAAGGACTTTGAAAGAAGAATTCTGAAATACAGTACGCAATAGTGCTTTAATAAGAGACCTGGAACCAAAGTTCCATCCAAGGCCTGTAGATAATGTATTAGGTTGTCGGGAAAGCCATGATGTATTTTTCTATGCAAAATGTGTCATGATTTTCCCAACAACCCAGTAATTTAGCAAGGCAACTAAACAGGACTCAGTAATGTCAATGAGAGGAGAATGTTGTCAATAAGCACTTTCTTTTACCTCTACTTCAGTGAAATGTCACATCACCTATGGCCTCAGTTTTGACATTGGTACCAATCAGTGTCTCCTAATATTAATAGACAAACTCACCAGAGGTATGATTCTAAACTTCTGTAATCAATAAATATTTGAGTATGATGCCTCAGACTAAAACAATGGTATAAGAGGAGCTACTAATCACACAGAAATAGCTTTTTAAATTAAATTTTATTTATTATTATTATTTTTTAATCTGACCAAAGAGAGACATGAGAGAGAGGGAAAGTGAGAAAGCAAGCCACCAGGTCCAGGACTCGAACCCTGGTCGGCTATGTGGTAGTCCAGCACCACAACCACCATACCACCTGCTGGCTCTGACACAAAAATATCTTAACTGAACTTAGTTGACTATAAAAACTAAAATAAAATTATAATCTACTTAGTCTTCAACAACAAAAAGAAGCAGGCTATTTAAGTTTACATTAACATTGTAAGTGCTCTCAGAAAGTAGCAAAAATGGAGAAAAAGGTTATTTGGATTCAAGTGCAAAAGAGCAAATAAAAGAAGAAAATAATCAGGCTAGCAGGTGGCATGGTAGTTAAGGTACTAGATTTTTCACATGGCCAGCCATGGTTTGAGTCCTGAACTCGGTGGATCAAAAATCACGCTGGGCACATGTGCATGTGTGCTTGGCCAGAATCCTAAGAGGAGAATGGAGGAGGAGGAACTGCAGTGTGGCCATCCCCCACAGAGGATGATCTCTCACTTTCCTTCTTACTGTCTCTCTCTGTCTCTAGCAAGCACAGGTACCATATGGCAAGAACCTTAAAAAATAAATAAATCAAATAATAAGAAAAATCAGTCATATGGACTTAAAAGTATAATGTGATTCTCTGAATAGCAAACCACAGAAGATAATCGTTGAGGTTATTCATGAGAACAAGGAAGGGCAAGTGGGATGTTCTTGCTGAGATTTCCCGTCTCAGCAAGCCTATGAGTAGTGTGGGGGCAGGAGACTCTCAGTACTCTTCATTTCCCCAGAATTGCAGAGCATATGCACATGACAGTAACAGCGATATGTAGCACTCTTACTCTGGCAGGTACCCTTCTAAGGATTGTGATATATATTCTATTTATAGACACTCAGGGATGTATGTGTATTTTCCTAATCCTACAATAACTCAGTGAAGCAGGTAATGTTGGGTTGTCCCAAAAGTCATGACACATTTTTGCATAGAAAAACAAAAATATACGCCATGACTTTTCCAACAACCCAGTATTTTTCCCATTGTACAGGTGAGAAAACTGAGCCACAGTAGTTGTGAAGTCACAGAACTATACTGGAAAGCAGGCAGCTGGACCCTGAGCCCTCCATCATGGGCTGGTGCCCCTGAGATAAGTGAGGAAAAAGTCAGCCTTTGCAGACCTTTGCACTCTGAGGCTCCTGCTTTCTGAGAGGCTGGGGAATTATTGATGACTTCATGTGTTCATGTTTACCAAGACCTGTCAAGACTGAATTGTGTACTCTGAGCTCTGAGAGACCCAGTGCACTTTGTGCAGTTGAACTCAACACTTCATGTTCTGCCACTTACAGGTTATGGCTCTCTTGGCATGATGACCAGTGTGCTGGTTTGTCCTGATGGCAAAACAGTAGAAGCAGAGGCTGCCCACGGGACTGTAACACGTCACTACCGCATGTACCAGAAAGGACAGGAGACATCCACCAATCCCATTGGTAAGATGGTGTTTCCTTCTGCATGGGTTTCTCACCAGAGAGCACTCTGCAAAGGAGATCTCTGAGTTCCTCTGACTGCCAGTTATTTGCGTACAAAGTCATCACCAAACAGCTGACTTGTTCTGCTAATAAGAGTTATTTTAATATGCCCCTTAACATCAACAATATTGCCTTTCTATTTTGTGGGAGAGTATACATTACAGAGAAGAATTTTTCAACAAGCACTATACCTCTTGCGTAGTGAAACATCACATAAGATGCAAATCTAAAACCCACATGGGTAAGTCCTTCTAGCAAGGATTCAAAGACGGCACTTTAAAAAGAGATTACAGCCAGGAAAGAGGAAACCAATATAGACAAGATATAAAAGAGATTGTGACCTTTTCCAAATTAGTAAATTCCTTAAGCTTCAAGCACTAATACCACACTGTGAAAATGTGCTTTCTTTTAATTCCTGTGTGAGAAAGTATCAACTCTCTTAACGCTTCTAACCCAAGTGGACAGCATCTAATGAAGTCTGTCACTTAAATTTTTTTTTAAAAGTCTGTTTTGAGGAACTGTGAAACATTTGGGAATCCCTATAACTGGGATAATTGAAATATGTTCGTTCTGGGACCAGCCGGTGGCATGGTGGTTAAGGTGCTATACTCCCCTATAGTCAATCATGGTTCAAGCCTCAGACCTGGAGGCTTGAAAGTCAAGCCAGGTACATGTGCATGTACACCCAGACTTCTGAAGAGAGAATGGGGGAGAAGAGACTGCAGCATGGCCATCCTTCCTGAGGGGCGATTTCTCACTTTCCCTCTCTCTGTCTCTCTGGCCAATGCATGTGCCCTGTGTCAAAAATAATAATAACAATATTAAAAGAAATATGTTTTTCTTCCCCCCCACCCCCCACTCCCGCTTAGCTTCCATTTTTGCCTGGACTAGAGGATTAGCCCATCGAGCAAAGCTTGATAACAATAAAGAGCTTGACTTCTTCGCAAAGGCTCTGGAAGACGTCTGCATTGAGACCATTGAGGCTGGCTTTATGACCAAGGACTTGGCTGCTTGCATTAAAGGTTTACCCAAGTAAGTATAAGATGCCCAAAATAAACTCTGTGGTCAAATGATCACTTTTCCTCACTGGACTCGAAACGTAAATACTTTTTAGAATTCAGTGAATGGTTATTTCACCATCTCGTTGAGGAGTCAGCAGACATTATCTATAAATTGCCAGATGGTGAGTATTTTAGGCTTGTGGAACATACGACAACCTTTCTTCTACTAAGCAACACCCAACTTTGTCCCTACCATTCTAGGAAGAAAGCAGTCACAGACAGAAACAAATGGATAGAACAGCATCCCGGTCAGACTTGTATGTACAAAACCAGCCTGCAGGCTAGATCTGGTCCATGGGCTGGGCTGTCAGTAATGATCATTGAATGACAAAGTTCTGTTTTTTAAGAAGAAAATTATAGACAATTAGAAACAATGAAATCTCAGAGACTTCTATTTCATCCCTTTAAATTTACAAATGAGCAAAGTAAGCAGCACAAGTATAAGATGTCCCGTTGATTATAGTCCTTTCCTCTGTGTCTTTAACCATCAGTCAAATAGTCAACAGTCCGTGGATTGGCCCAGTTTGGCTGAGAACATGGTAGATAGTATCTCAGTTGAATTAGCTGCTAATCAGAGAGTCATTACTCAAAGTCAAGGTTAGGTACTGTGGCTCACCTCAAGAAACTGCTAAAATTTGACACTAATACCATGCCCCCTATCGGTGTATCCTCTGAGAGCCCAGTTAGCTTCAGTATACTCCAGTTATGGGAATATACTAAATGGTAAGTTTCTTACATTTCTTACATTTCTGGTAAGAATACAATCTTTGAAATGTTCTTGTCAGTATAATGTCTTTGTAGCCTGTCTGACAGGCACCTGTCAGCATAATTATGTTAGCCAGTTTGCTATCTTTTGTTTTTGAGACACTGGTAGAAGTAAGGGCACTAGTGTTGGCTCTGTAGCATGGTGGGTAAGCCCTGTGCATTGGGAACTGAGCTGGATCCCACATGGCTGACCATGGTCGACTCATGGTTCACCCCAGTTGCTTGAAAAGCATGCCAGGTGTGTGTGCATGCCCAAAATCATCAGGGGATACAGAAATAAATTAGAAAGATTTGTGGCGTGACCACACCTTATTGGGTTCTTTCTATCTCTGTCTCTCTTTCTCTCCAGCAAATGTATGTACCCTTTAGACCAAAAAAAAAAAAATGAGGCCAACAGTTTGCAAGATTGAGGTGATGGACTCCCACTTGGCCAACCACAGTTAGCATCCCAGACCTGGTGGCTTACTTTCTCACTTTCTCTGGTCAAATTAAAATTAATTCTTTAAAAAGAAAGAAATAAACAAAAAAGTAAATAGAGAAAAAGGAAAAACAATAAGAGCACTAAAGCTTTTTTAAAAAAGAATTATTAGGGAACCAGCAGTTAGCGTAATGGCTATGTCACTGGACTCCCACGTAGTCAACCGCAGTTCGCATCCTGGACCCGGTGGCTTAGAACTCACGCTGGGCGCGTGTGTGTGCATGCCCAAGATCCCGAGAGGAGAATGGAGGAGAAGGGATTGCGGCGTGACCATCCCCCCTGGGGGGTGATTTCTCGCTTTCTGTCTCTATGTCTCTCTCTCTCTGGCAAGTGTATGGGTCCTCTGGCAAAAATTAAAAACAAAAACAAAAAAAAGAAAGAAAATAAGTCTTACTCATCTCCATACTTTATGATTGGTGTAATAATTAACAATCAGTTAACTTTTTTGGTGTTCGAGTCAATAGCTCCTGTATTTAATGTTCTTTTTATACAGTTCCTTTTGTATTTTTATATCCCTCAAGAGAGAAAGTCATTGGAACCAGATATCTGTTCTGGTGTCTTGTGCTTTTTCCTATTACTCTGTAGTAGTTAAGCCTGGCCAAGTGGTAGATCATGCCCCTCCCCGCAAAAAAATAATAAAAAAGAAAAACTCTCTGAATACTGATTGAATGCACTTTGTCAACTCTAGAGAACATGAGGTAAGGGTCAACAAATGAGCAATTCTTGGTCTCATTTATTCACATAAGTCTGGTTGAATTATAGCCCAGGTGGTGGTCCTGTTCTCTTATCTGACATTCATAACTTGTGCATTAATAAATTCATGCATTTGTAATTGGAATATTGTTTCTAATACTAATTAATCAAATAGAAGATAATAAATTGAATAATACATTAAATTAGCATGTAATAATTATATGGCTAACATTGGGTTAGATATTTTTTGAGTACAAAAAAATAGCTGGCTATAGGATATGGTTCCTCTTCCATTCTTTGTTACTTCCTTGATGTGTGCGTGCATGCCCAAGATCCAGAGAGGAGAATTGAAGTGAAGGGATTGCGGCGTGGCCATCCCCCCAGGGGGTGATTTCTCACTTCCCATCTCTCTGTCTCTCTATCTTTATGGTGAGAGCATGCGCCCTATAGCAAAAATCTCTCCCCCCCAAAAAAAGAATAAAGTTTATTTTGGTACAAAAAGTTTTTGAAGTCCATGCATAGTTGTTTCACTATACATGTCTTTCACAAACTTTTTGAAGATTCTCCCGTATAGCAAGAAACTAGCATGAAGGTGTGTGTGTTAGCCTCCACTGTGGGCTGCCGGGAGAACTACAGTCCTAGGCTGGGCTTAGCCCTGTGAACCCCTTTTTTTTAAAAATAAGTATATATTTAGTCTTGCTATGAGACAGCACTGTTTTTTTGTTTTGGTTTGTTTGTTTTTTTAACAAGAAAAACAGAGAAACACGGAGAGGGATCCACCGCTGTCCTCAGTCATCCCCAGATCATCTACCAGTCATGCTCAGGGAGGTCTCCAACAAAAACCCAGAACCTTTCACATGGGTCAGCCTGCAGAGCCATGTGTTCCTACTGCACCATTGTCTGACTCCTTTTTAAAGTTATTATTCAAGAGAGCTCATGTATGCAGACAGAAGAGCACCCTTCAACAGGGTATGGTCACACCACAGTCCCCTTCCTCCAGCACGTAGTATCCTGGGTACTCACATACATGCCTAGCATGTTACAGGCAAACCAGTCCAGGAATTCAAACCACAGTCGTCATATGGGTCTGGCTTCTCTTGAGCAGCACATTCCTGGGTACCACAGGTCTGGTGAATGTTGAATAGTTACTGTCCATAACTTGCTAACATTCATTGGTCTCCTTCCAGAAATAAATAAAATACCATCTTAAGTCGCATTTGTAGGACTCTTCCTCTAACTGTGCTATGAGAAACCAACTAAATTTCTTTTTTTTCTTTTTCCTCCCCCGTTAGCGTGCAACGTTCGGACTACTTGAATACATTTGAGTTCATGGACAAACTTGGAGAAAACTTGAAGATAAAGCTAGCTCAGGCCAAACTTTAAGGGTACACTTGGCCTTAAGAGGATAAGTGTTCTATGGTAACTAGGTCCACAGGTTTACATTTTTCTGTATAACACTCAAAAGTAAAGGCAAAATCAATTTTGTAACTTGGTTAAAAGCCAGAGTTTATCTTTTCTATAAGTTTACAGTCTTTTTCTTACATACATACAGTTACTGCCTCCTCATGAAGGTGGCAGGACACTTTTTTAAATTTTATTTTATTTTCTAGTAGCAGCCAAGAAATTACTTTAGTACTCAGTTGTATTCACTGTCACTTTTTCTCATGTTTCAGTATAAATGACCAAAATCAAGAGTGCTTGAAAGGGTAAATGACAGCCACAGTATTGTTCCCTAAAATATGTGTAAGGTAGAAATTTACTCCCTTCCTCACTTGCCTTTAACCTTGGACACTGGGAGGATTTGGTGTTACAGATATTCCCTAGGTGAGGTAGAGCTATTCGTTGTATTTGTACATGATTGGAACAAACATGTTGAAAACACTGCAGTTGTTTTTTGCAAAGAGCTCTTGATAAATGTTTTGAATACAGTAAATATATTTGAGGCCACTGGAGAGTTGGAATCCAAAATAAATACTACCTGGAGGTTTGTTCTCTGTGTTCGACCTTTCCTCCTCCTGGCCTGGTCTGAGTGTTATGCTACCCTAAATAGCATATTTCATCCACGTGCAATAACGTAAGCTGCACCTTTTTTTTTTGGAACTCTGCTGGCCTGTTTCATTTCTTTTATATAAATGTGATTTCTCAGAAGATGATATTAAACACTATTCTAGTTCTGTTCTTCAGCTGAATTGTTCATTAAAATTAATGCTAATGACTATTCTGAGTGTGTATTTATTGGGTTTACTTTTTTTTTTTAAGGTTTTTGCCATAGGGTATGTACACTTGGCAGACAGTGAGAGGGAAAGTGAGAAAGATGGCCATGTTGCAATCCTCCTCCTCATTCTCCTCTTGGGATTTTGGGCATGCATGCACATGCACCTGGCATGGTTTTCAAACTGCAAGGTCCAGGACTTGAACCACAGTCAGCCATGTGGGAGTCCAGTACCTTAAGCACTATGCCATTTGCTGACCCCAGTTTTACTTAGAGGCCAACCACCATGCTGCATCACAGCCACAGGATTTCAGAATTCAATTTGAAAATAATTCTCTGTTCTCTAGAAATGTATTGTGAGCAAATGGGTAAGTAAAAAAAAGTAAGGTATGGATCCTACAGTGAAAGGAAAGATCAAAATAGAGCTAAAAGAGTAATGAGGAGGTATTAGAGAATGGATTCTATCTATTCATATGTTGAGGAGTTTGGGTGCTATCCTATAAATTATTTGGGAGCCAAAGAAGAGTGTTTATTTCTTCCATGAGTGAGACAATCAGAGAGAAAGAAAGATGGAGAGACAGCAGCCCCAGCGTGGTCCTGATGCTGCGATCCACCCTTATCCCTGACCAGCCCTGGATCATGGGCACTCTTATGCCTAGAGTATCCAGGGAGGTCTGTAGACTCGAAATGGGTACCCTCTCATTTGGGTCAGTCTCTTACAGGATCACTTTTTACCACTGTGCCACCATCTGCCCCCCACATCATGAAGAATTTTAAGAAAGAAGGCTCATGATCATATTTTCATTTTTTAAAATAGCATTGTGAAGAGTTTTTATAAAGAATTGTGGATGGTACCAGACAGGAAGGAAGTAGGTACTAAAAACTCAAAAAACAAATAAGGAGAGAGCTAAAATCTAGTAACAAGTGCACTCTAGTTGTCTTCTGAAACATTTTTTTCTCTCTTCACTTCCCCTTTAACCAAAGAGAAGCATAAACTAACTTATTTGCAAAAAAATAAGTTTACTCTCAATTTGGTCTGTTTCTTGTTATTTGCACAAAGCCCAATAAGAATACTAATTGATTTAGTTGGCTTTGCTGGAACCTTTTATAAGGAACTTCAGATTAGACTCTTTATAAAGCCTCCCAAGGCTACTGAGCCGAGTCAGGAATTCACCATCTGACTGTGCCTTTAAGTACCTGTTTTGGAAGTTTTCAGGCCTGTCAGGCAGAACTGTTTATGGGACCAGGCAATCTTTCCAAGAGCTTCTGTTGGCTCTCTTGAGATCTACCTTAGTTCCTTAGCTCTCTGGTCACATCTTCAGATATGACCTTCCAGTCAAAGTCCTGGCAATAACCAATGTTTCCAATTTCTGGTGTAAGGCAACAGGTATTATTAAATTTATGCAAATAGCCATACTGCTACAACAAAAAAAAACATTCATAAATGCTTTCCAGTTTTGGAGGGGCCAGGAAGGGAGAAAAGTTTATGTTTCAATTCTATTTTCAAAATATTTTTTTAATGAATTGCTGAAGCTATCAACAGCTCAAAAGAAAACAAAAATCCTTAAATCTGAAGAACAAAGCATAGAGGAACCAGCAGTTCGTGTAATGGCTATGTCGCTGGACTCCCACGTAGCAGAATGCAGTTCCTGTCCCAAACCCGGTGGCTTAAAACTCACGCCGGGCGCGTGTGTGTGCGTGCCCAAGATCCCGAGAGGAGAATGGAGGAGAAGAGACTGCGACGTGGCCATCCCCCCTGGGGGATGATTTCTCGCTTTCTATCTCTCTGTCTCTCTCTGTCTGTGTGGCGAGCACACGCGCCCTATAGCAAAAACCTCTCCAAAAAAAAAAAAAAGAACAAAGCATAGAAAAAAATCAGTAACGTTCTAGTCAGAGGTCACAAAATTCTATTTCACCAGTTCAGTCTCATGTTCAACCTCTCAGTTCAATCTCTCTTCTGTCGAGTTTTCAGTGTTACTGTGGTCCAATCTTTTCTTTTTTACATTCTGGAAGTTCAGACATATCTTCAAGTTATGGAAAACCTATATTCAAGAGGACTTATCAAACTCTTTTACATGAATTTCTTTAAAAGAGGCTATTTTTGAATTGTAGCCTATTACAAAATAGTTTAGAAAGAGCATCAGAATAAAGCAATTAACTATGGACAATGAAATTAAAATGGCCGTGGTCTGAGATCTGATTTTACCATTACCCCAGATTGATAAATTTGGTCATTTCTGTGACAAACTACATTAGAACTATTTAGCATTACAAGTATGACTAACAGCTACTAATACATAACAGATATTTAAGAATCTCATACAATTTTGGAACACCCATTGACACCAATTTTTATACACAGAGAATTAAACACCATTTCATATCTGACAATGTTTCCCATATAATTTCAATGTGTCAGAAAGTCTAATCTGTCTTTTTTTTTAAGCAATATTTAACACTGATTTTCTTTTTAGCAGAGGTGTCTGAAAAATAAATATACTTTCAAAAGAAAAGAACAGATTTAACCTGAAACTCTATTTTCCTTTGCTCTTTTCTTTCTTCCTTTCTTCTTTCTTTCTTTCTTTCTTTCTTTCTTTTTCTTTCTTTCTTTTTTTTTTTTTTTTTT
>NW_006159448.1:84393-90206 GCF_000334495.1 Tupaia belangeri chinensis | reverse complement strand
CAGTGATGTAGCCATTACACCATCTGCTGGTCCCTGAAACTTGATTTTTCTAAAAGTGATTCCAAAGTATTTCTTTTCTACAATATGCAAAGAATTTAATATTGACACAAATACATTTTTTTTCATTTGAGTCACAATAACTTTTTTTTGAGAATTATTTTATTTATTTATTTTAATTTGATCAGAAAGAGACAGAGTGAGAGAAAGCGAGAGAGTCGGAAAATGAGAAAGCAAGCCACCAGGTCCAGGAATTGAACCGTGCTCAGCCATGTGGGAGTCCAGCGCTCTCAACCACCAGGCCACCTGCCAGCCCCATGGTCACAATAACTTTTGTAGTGTATAAAAACAGTATAATTGGAGATAGAATCTTTTTTTTAATAATTATTTATTTAATTTTATTTATTCATTCATTTATTTTAATTTGACCAGAGAGAGATACAGAGAGAGAGAGAGGGAAAGTGAGAAAGCAAGCCACCAGGTCTAGTACTCAAACCACAGTCGGCTATGTGGGAGTGTCCAGCACCTTAACCACCACACCACCTGCTGGCCCCTGGAGATAGAATCTTAAACATTAAAAAAAATCTAATTTAGACTTCCCAAGGAGTAAATACATGAGTAGTTACTTGGACCAAAAATACTGAAAAAAGTGTCTATCTAACATGGTGTTTTCATTCATTTATGTTAAAGTCTCTTGGTTGCTTTTTTGTTCTCTCATGACTGTCAGTTTCTCTTTAGTTTTCCTGGTATAGTACGCCCTTCAGTACTGCTTGAGAAGTTGGTCTGGTGTTGGTAAATTCTTTCAGGTTTTCTTTATCTGATTATGTTTTTATCTTTTCTTCCCCCCCTTTTTTTGGAGAGGTTTTTGCTATAGGGCGCATGTGCTCGCCAGAGAGTGAGAAATCACCCCCCAGAGGGGGGATGGCCATGCCGCAATCCCTTCTCCTCCATTCTCGTCTTGGGATCTTGGGCACGCACGCATACGCGCCCGGTGTGAGTTTAAGCCACCGGGTTCGGGACTCGAACCGCGGTCAACTACATGGGAGTCCAGTGACATAGCCATTACGTTAACTGCTGGTCCCTCTTTTCTTCCCATTTGAAGGATGATTTTGCCAGGTTCAGTAATCTTGGTTGAATTGTTTTTCTTTTAACACTTTGAATACATCTTCCCATTCTTTCCTTGCTTGCGTTGTTTCCACGACAAGGTCCGAGTGATTTAAGATCTAAATCAGAGGGCCGTCAGGTGGTATGGCGGTCAAGTCATTGGATTCTGACGTGCCCAACCGCTGTTTGAGTCCTGCACTTGGCGGCTTGCTTTCTTACTTTCCTTCTCTGTCTCTCTCTCTGATCAAATTGAAGAATAATGATAAATGAATAAAATTAAATAAATGATTCTAAAAAACTATTTAAATCAGTCAACTTCCACTTTTACAGATTACCCTTCATAATGCGAGGGGCCCTCAAAGGATCAAGCTTTACAAACATGGGCTGAGGTTTCCTGAGAAAGAAGGAATTCTCAAGATTGCAACATCAGTCTCCGAGCCCGGCCTGAGTTTCCATCCTGTTGCTATGGGCTCAGACTGAATTCTATCAGGGTGGGTCCCATGGAATGTTCAGCGCTGTGAGGAAGAAGCTGGATCCCACGTGGCCGACTGCATGGTATGAGTCCTGGAACCGGTGACTTGAAAAATCGCGCTGGGCATATGTTCTTCTATGCCCAAAATCTCAAGAGGAGAAGGGATTGCGGTGTGGCCATCTGTGCTGGGAAGTGATTTCTCACTTCCTTCTCATTCATTCTCTGTGTTTGTCTGGAGAGTGCACATGCCCTATAGGGAAAAAAAAAGCCAAGGAACTTTCTATGTATGTATGTATGTATGCATGTATGTATGTATTTTATTTCACCAGAGGGGGCAGGGGAGAGAGAGAGAGACAAGCCTCCAGGTCTGGGATTCGAACTGCCATTGGCCATGTGGGAATCCAGCATCCTTAACCACCATGCCAACCCCGGGACTTTCTTTCTAGAAGTGGAGAAACAAGAGGCATACTTTGAAGAGGATTTCCCCATATGCCCTAAATGACTGGACCTTTATAAAAACCACTGAAGTACTAGGCTTCTGAATCTGCACAGGGCTTATCTTTCACTCTCGGTGTACACGGATCTCACCAAAGCCCCCAATGTACTGGCTACTTCTCTCTTGTCCAGCCTGATGTCCTTAACAGAGGACAAACATGATACCCTGTGGATTGCGTAGACCATAGATGGCCCAGATCCCTCTGCAATATAATAGTGCAGGAGAATTCATAGAGCCTTGGGGCAAGTCTATTAAAATGTCTATTTAGTCTATTCTATGTGAATGCCAACGGGTCTTGAACCTCCCCGGAAGTACAGAGAAGAACACATTCACCAATCTGCTGCAGTGGTGAGACTCCACCTAGAACAGCAGCTGCAGTTGGGGGAGTCACTTGGTTGGGTTTGCAGTTGTCCACTGTCATCCACTGGGGTCTACCTGATTTTTGCAGGGGCTGAACTGGCGTCGTAGGGTAGTGGTTTCTGCCATTTTTCCTGGGATGTGATATTGCCTTTATTTGCCATCTTGGTTGGACGAGCCAGGGGTTTCTGCATATCTTTCTCACTATGATAGCTTTTATTCCATTCAAAATACGCATCTGGGAACTGACCATCAGATCGATTTGTGGACTCGGTAGTTGGGTTCACTGAGGACCTGCATGGCTCCCATATGCCCCCACTCAAACAGGTCCTCATGATCATTTCAGGATCCCAGGTAGAATCTAAAAAATCTGGAACTTGGGACCAGCAGGTGGCGTGGTGGTTAAGGTGCAGGATACTCCCACATGGCCGACCACGGTTCTAGTCCTGAATCTGGTGGCTTGCTTTCTCACTTCCTCTCTCACTTCCTTTCTCACTTCCAAGCTTGGAAGTGACCCTTGCAGGGTGTTAGCTCCGCCTCTCAGAGTCTTGCCAGGGGCCAATCACAGGCGAGTACTCCCATCGTTAACTCTCCCCTTCCGGTATTCTCAGAATGGTCTCATAGGAGTTGTCCTGGCTCTGGACAGGACAATCTGCATTGGCTGGTCCTACAGCCCTGCAGAGAATACTCCCTTTCCTCCCTAAGCCAACTTAGCATTTTCTTGACTGGGTTAAATTGTTGAGAGAATGGGTTATTTCGTGTCCACCCTGGGATGTGATTTTGGTATGGGGGCCAAGTTGAGCATAGAAAAATATGTCATGGCTTTCCCAATGACCCAGTGCTTTGCAAGATAGAAACTTCTGTGTCATCTTCCAGTAAAGAGAGTATTGTTGGCTTTAACAAAGAGGAGTAGGCCACGTCTCCAGGCCAAGATCATTGAGGTAGATCTGGGGTGTTAAAGTTCTTGAGTGTATATGGACCAGACATCCTCACCCAAATCTCAGGGTACCTCTCCTTCCTAACCTGGCCCTGGACTGGGTGTTGCAGAATTGTTGAGATTGAACCTTCAGCCTTCTCTGGAGTTCCTCTGTTGTTATACT
Organism: Tupaia belangeri chinensis; assembly: GCF_000334495.1. Lineage (NCBI taxonomy): Eukaryota > Metazoa > Chordata > Mammalia > Scandentia > Tupaiidae > Tupaia > Tupaia belangeri. The sequence goes on along the minus strand of NW_006159448.1, from coordinate 86,680 downwards.
CACTGGGTCTGAGCCTCAGCCTCTTCTGGCCTCTGACTGCAGGAAATGACGGCATTTAATAAGTTGCCAAGGAGCCACCCTTTGACTTTCACAATTCACTAAACTTAGGGTTCATCGCCCTCAGCCTTTTATTGCTTTTTTTTTTTCCAGTCCATCAATAAGTTAACAAACAGCGATAGTTCATCCAATTCCCTAGTCCTTGTATTCATCATTTCCTCTGACTTTCTTAAATGCCTAAGATATGATATTCACAAATGCATTCCCTTTCCCCATATATCCCCCCCTTCATCACTGCAGAAATGACAACAACTGCACCATTACAGAATACTAGAGGCTATCCATGGTTCACCTAGCCCCAAAGTCAGGCAACCAGCGATAGTTCATCCAATTCCCTAGTCCTTGTATTCATCATTTCCTCTGACTTTCTTAAATGCCTAAGATATGATATTCACAAATGCATTCCCTTTCCCCATATATCCCCCCCTTCATCACTGCAGAAATGACAACAACTGCACCATTACAGAATACTAGAGGCTATCCATGGTTCACCTAGCCCCAAAGTCAGGACCCTCTTTGCCAGCCACCTAGTGGGTATTCTAGCTCCAAAATCTCATTTTATTGTTTGCTTCTTAGAATCACTCTTGGTGCTCACTTAAACTGGGTTCTCAGGAAAGGAACCCTGTGACAGAGATGTGCATGAAGCAATAGTGAACTCAGCCAGTGAACTCAGCTCAACTGTCCCTTCAAAATCGTCCCAAATGGCAAGGTGGACAGGACTTTAGATACCCTTAACTGCTCAGTCATTTGAATGTGATTGATTGCTTCTGGAGAGGAGTTGCATAACCTTTGGTGAGGTGATTTCCTTTAATCAGAGCCAATTTCCGGAGACAACTAAGAGTCATTAGCAGCCATAGCTTCAGGCAACTGAAGAATGAACATCTGTCCTGAAGAGTGGCTCTGGGTGGAATACCACATCACACATTATAATCCTTTTTTTTTTCCTTTTTTAATGATAATTTCTGGTTTATATATATTCAATGTACATCTTTGTGGAGTACAGTATAGTTTTTTAAAGAGTGCATACCCTTCAATTGTTGAATGAATGCAAACATCTTGTACACAATGCTAAGAATTTTAGACTTAATCTCGAAAGCAATGAGACATCATCACAGGATATTAAGCATGGCAATGGCACAATCAGACTTGAGTATCCAAAAGATCACTTCAGTTACAGCGTGATGGCAATGGATGGAAGAAGAATGTATCTGATGGGATCTAGTCAAGAAATTGGAAATTGCGCCAGTCATTTTAATGGTGAAATTTTAACATAAGGAGTTGGTCATACAGGCTCATGCAGAGTTAGTAACTACAGAAGATAGCTAGCTACCATAGGGCTGGGTCAACAAAGAAAAGAGGTGGGACTTTCAAGAACCTAGAAGCATGGAGGCCCCATGGAGTTGGGATGCTAACATTTGATAATGACACTCACTTCTCAGTTAGTGTTGATTACCTTCAGAGCTCAGAGGAGAAGCTCTACAGAAGTGGATTCAGACCTCTGAAGAGGGGAATTCTTTTTTTTTTTTTTTTTTTTTAGATCATTTGTTTATGATCACTACTGTGAGACAATTTCCCAAATATCCCTCATGTTTCTGCACATCTTGTGAGCAGAGAAGCTGACATTGCTCTGAACTACCTTTTCAAACATATGTTTATAATGAAGAGCTCTGGAAGATAGAGTGTCTGCCTTTTTTTTTTTTTATATTGCTTCTTTTCCTTTTATAACTTTTTTTTTAATAGATCCTCCATACAAGTATGTTATCATCAATAATATTCCATTTCTACTTTCATACCATGTATACATACATATATGTTTTTTATCCTATCTTTGACCCTCTGCCCTTTCCCCCTCTCCCATTACACTATCTCTGCTATATACAGTTATCTTCCAGGGGAACCATTGAAAATGTGATACCTGTAAGTAAAGGGAGAAGGGCCACAAATTTAAAGTTTTCAACAATAGGGATCATAGATTCCATTCAATGATGGATCAAGGTTGGGTCTCGTGCGGATCCGCCATTGTAGGAATGGTGCCATGGGGCTCTACAGCGTGAGCTATCCTCGGGTATCTGGCTTCCTCAAGAATGGTAGAGTAGTTCCTGTTCTTCCCTGAGGCAATGCAGGGCTGGTAACCATCATCTTCTCAAGTTGCAAGTTCTGAAACCTTGTTTTCCGCTTCACCTTGCTGGTCCAAAGGCCACACGACGGCCCTGGAGAGGCAGCTGAACGC
>NW_006159448.1:77907-84269 GCF_000334495.1 Tupaia belangeri chinensis | reverse complement strand
GCCGCTGCTGCTGCTGCCGCTGCCTGAAGAGGGGAATTCTGAGCTGACCTTTGAGGGTCTCTGAGTTGGAGCAATGAAGCCAATTCTGGGACTGTGGGGGGAAAAATATCTGGACACTGAAACCAATGGCTACTGGAACCAACACTGCCATGGGTCTCATGGCACATGGTGGTCCTATGGACAGGGTTTGCAGGCCAGCGATGAGGAGAAAGGCTCTACTTTCTATCTTTTGAGGTCCAATCTCCTTTGAGGGTCCCCTGCTGGTAGAACCTAACAGGAGCCAGATGGCCAAGCAGCAATTGATAGTTTGCAAAGTCCTAGTCTAGGCAACCTAAATTAAGAGTTTAGGAAGTGAGTCACAACAGAGTAATACAAGTCCTGAAGAACGAGAATGCAAATGGGGATCTGCTCAGAAAGTCTACAGTGGCAGCCTGGGGAAGGCGATGGCAGTAGACAGCAGAGGCAGGGACAGGGGTAGGCACTTCTGAAGTTGTTCTTTTATATTTTTTTAATAGAATTATTTATTTAACTTTATTCATTCATTCATTCATTCATTCATTCATTTTTTAATTGACAATTTGACCACAGAAAGAGAGAGAAAGAGAAGGTGAGAAAGCAAGCTACCAGATCTGGGACTCGAACCGTGGTTGTCCATGTGGGAGTGTCCAGCCCCTTAACTACCACGCCACCTTCTGGTCCCTGGAACTTTTGAAGTTTAAATGACTAGGGTTTTGGGAGCTGAGAGAGAACAAGGAATGAACAAATGGTGAGGGTGGTATCTACTGATGCGAAGAGTAGTGGAGAAAGGAAATGTGTGGTTAAAAGTTTCATGGAAGGAGGGATAGCAGATGGCATGGTGCTTAAGGTGCTGGACAACTGTGGTTCGAATCCTGGACCAGATGACTTACTTTCTCACTTCCCCCCGTCTCTCTCTGGTCTAATTAAAACTAATAATAATAAATACAATTTTTTATTTTATTTTTTTTATCCTTTTTTTTGGAGAGGTTTTTCTATAGGGCACGGGCGCTCACCAGATAGACAGGAACAGAGAGACTGAAAGCGAGAAATCACCCCCCAGGGGGGATGGTCATGCAGCAATCCCTTCTCCTCCATTCTCCTCTCGGGATCTTGGGCACGCACGCACACGCGCCCGGCGTGAGTTTTAAGCCACCGGGTCCGGGACTCAAACTGCGGTTGACTACGTGGGAGTCCAGGGACATAGCTAACTGCTGGTCCCAATAAATACAATTTAAACAACAAATAGTTCTTAAACAAAAGAAACTCTTAAAAAAAAGTTTCATGTAAGGGGGGCCAATAGGTGGCATGGTAGTTAAGGCACTGGATTCCAACATGGCTGATTGGTTTGAGTCCCAGACGTGGTGGCCTGCTTTCTTACTTTCCCTCTCGCTCTCTCTCTCTGTGTCTCAGTGCATATGCCCTGTAGTAAATTAAAAAAAAAAAAAGATAAATAAAATTAAATAATTTTTGAGAGTTTTTGGTATAGGGCATGTGTGTTCATTGGAGATACAGAGAGAGACAGAGAGATAGATAGCAAGAAATCACCCCCAGGGGTGATGGTCACACCATAATCCCTTCTCTATTGTCCTCTCGGGATTTTGGACATGTACCCACATGTGCCCGGCGTGAGTTTCAAGCCGCCAGGCCTGGGACTCGAACCTTTGTTGACTACGTGGGAGTTCAGCGCTTCAATCACTATTCCATCTGCTGGCCCCTAAAATTACTTTTTAAGAAGAGTTTCATGGAAGGATTAGAGCTGGTCTTGAAGGACAGAGAGCATTCCCACAGGCAGAAGGCAGTCAGGAAGATCATTCCAGGAAGCAGGAAACAGAACAGATTTTAGACACCACTGCAAGTGTGTTTAGGAGAAGTGAGTTCACTTAGCTGCCTAGAGAGCTGTGAACAGAAGAGGAGGGTCTAGAATGTAACCACCAGGAATTGCCTTTCAGACTTTGAATTGACCTTTAAATATTCAGCTTTGTGATTTATGTGCTTGACTACAACCAGAAGGAGAACAAAATTACATTCTGAGTTATTTCATCCAAAAAGTGTATTTCCTTCAAGTTTTGCTAGCATCTGTTCCCTTGAATTAATTAACACCAATGAAAATATGATGCAAACAAATAACATTTTAGGAGCTTTATGTTAAAAACGTATTACTTACAATATGGAGGATGAAAGGAGAGGATGAGAATCTTGTTCCTCAGTTACACTTAAGTTATACTTCCTTCTATTTTTAACCAAGATGTTGTTTTTTGTAAAGCCTAGTAATGTAATCTTTATGTTAAACTGGTATGGCTAGCAGATAGCATGGTGGTTAAGGGCGCTGGACTCCCACATGGCCAACTACAGTTCGAGTCCCAGACCTGGCAGCTTGCTTTCTCACTTTCCCTTTCTCTCTCCCTCTCTCTCTGTCCCTCTCTGGTCAAATTAAAATAAATAAATAAAGTTAAATAAAATCATCCTTTAAAAAAAAAAAACCCTGGTACTTGGTAACTTTTAATTAATTAATTTATTTAAAAATATTTATTTAATTGTATCTATTTATTATTATCCTTCAATTTGACCAGAGAGAAAGAGAAGGAAAAAGGTAGAGTGAGAAAGCAAGTTGCCAGGTCTGGGATTTGAACCATAGTCGGCATGTGGGAGTCCAGTGTCTTAACCACTATGCCACCTGCTGGCATCAACTTTTTTTTTTTAAAGAGAGATTTTTGCTATAGGGTGCATGCATTCTCCAGAGACACAGAGAGAGAGAGAAAGAGAGAAACCACACCCCAGCAGGGATGGCCATACCACAATCTCTTCTTCTCCATTCTCCTCTCAGGATCTTGGGCACACACATACATGTCCAGCATGAGTTTTAATCTGCCAGGTCCAGGACTTGATGTAACATAACAGCTATCTGCTAGTCCCCCTAAAAAAAAATTCTTAAAAATAATTTATTTTTTGCTGTCACTAATTAATTTTTATAAAGGTTTTTGCCACAGGGCACATGTGCTCACAGAGACGAAGACAGGCAGAGACATACAGTGAGAAGGAAAATGAGAAATCACTACCCCGCCTTCCCAGGAGAAATGCCCGCATCTCAATCCTTTCTTCCTTCTGGGCACACAGGCACATACACCAGGTGTGATTTTCAAGCCGCCAGATCTGGGACTAGAACCACAGTGGGCCATATGGGAATCCAGTGCCTTAACTACCGCGTTACCTATGAAAACTCCTTTTAAACTTTATTTCCTCTACGAGTGAGCGAAACAGGGGATGGGACCTGATGCTGCCATCCACCTCCAGATTCCAGCCATTTCTGGACCATTGGCAAGGGTGAGCCTGGTGTAGACAGGGTAGTCTTGGACTTGAAGTGGGAACCCCCAGGAGGGCTATCCCACATGGGATTGCCTTACACAGTAACAAATTATGATCTTTTTTGGTAGCTAAAGGCTCATTGATAAAATGTGGGTCGTTGAATAAAAGGGCCTACAATTCGTGTTTTCCCCTTCAACAAGCAGCCCTTTGATTTGCTTTGTTTGCTTTTTTTTTTTTTGGAGAGATTTTCACTATAGGGCGCTTGCGCTCGCCAGACAGACAGAGAGAGACATAGAGACAGAAAGCGAGAAATCACCCCCCAGGGGGGATGATCACGCCGCAATCCCTTCTCCTCCATTCTCCTCTCGGGATCTTGGGCACACACGCACACGCACCCGGCGTGAGTTTTAAGCCACCGGGTCCGGGATGCAAACCGTGGTCGACTACATGGGGAGTCCAGCAACATAGCCATTACACTAACTGCTGGTTCCCTGCAGCCCTTTGATTTGCTCAAATTGATCCATAATAGATTGAACACATGACCATTTTATCAAATTCCTATCATCTCAAATCGGTTTGAAACGTACAAGAAGCCATCATACTACATCTCTGTGTTTGCATGTCCCCCAGTGGTCTGAATTGACAGGTGAGCGACCTGCAGAGCTCTGATACGGAGGAGAGTGCATTTGACCGACCTGATAAAACAGAGAGAAGCCACATGGGATGGAAGAGCCCAGTGTAAAGGGCTGACTTCATTATTGTTATTTATTTATTTATTTATTTATTATTTATTTTTGAGAGACGTTTTTGCTATAGGGCGTGTGCGCTTGCCTGAAAGACAGAGAGAGACAGAGAGATAGAAAGCGAGAAATCACCCCCCAGGGGGAATGGCCACACTGTAATCCCATCTCCTCCATTCTCCTCTCGGGATCTTGGGCACGCACGCACATGCGCCCTGTGTGAGTTGAAGCCACCGGGTTTGGGACTCGAACCGCAGTTGACTATGTGGGAGTCCAGTGACATAGCCATTATGCTAACTGCTGTTCCCAAGGACTGGCTTCTTTTGTGAGCAAAGAAGACTGGAAGTCACAGCAACAGTTGTAGTTTCCTTTCCTTTGGTTTCTGTTTCTCCCTCTCTGACCCCAATCTAATTTCTTTTTGCATTAAATCATTCAGCTCCTCTCCCTTCGGAATGGCTTGTATTTGGGGAGATGAAGACAAACGGCTTAGACCTTGGAAAACACATGGGCTCCTCGGGTAGATGGCATCTGCGAGGACCCAGAACTCCCTGCACATCCTATAGGGAAAAAACAGAGCCAGGTGCATTTCTTCCCAAATCGAATTAGCGGCAAGATGCCACATCCAATCGCGGCAAATTGATGTGAGCGTCTGTGATGTGTACCTGGGCTCTTCCAGCAAAGGTCACCACGCGGAGGCTCAGGCACCAGGCGGGGGGTGCGGCGACTTGCGGTACAGCCTCTCTGATAATAGCGGGGAAGATGTAAAATGCAATCAGCTTTCTGAAAACTGCAAGAGAATCCAGTTGTAAGTACGGATTCTAATCGGATTTTCTGTGCCATCATTTACCTCTTTAAGGATGTTAACATAACATTATGCTTAATTGAAAACATGGATGGTTAACTATTCAGAAGAGACTCCCCAGCCCCCCACCATGGAAGCCTTGGCCTAATCAAACACACAATGTAAGAGCCCTAATCACATCGCCAGACGGTTTTCAAAGGTCTTAAATAAAATTTGCTTCTTTACCACCGAAAATGAACAAAAAATGTGGACCTGTGACAAATTGGTCCGTCTCGATAGTTGTTTTTAAAGATCTTCCCTGACATTAACAAGCTGACATCATGCATTATAGCATTTAATTAGTCATATTTTATTTAATCAGCGTGGTAAGACATCGAAAGCAAGCCACGTGTTTTCTGCAAAGCCCAAACAGGAGGAAGCAGATCCGCACAGGGTAAAAAAACAAAACAAAACAGGCAAATGTCTCTTCAGACCGCTTGCCAGGCAGTTCGCATTTCTGGTTACGTCTAGCGGGTACACTGGCTGAGAAAGGGCACGATCTTAAGGATTCTACAGACAATTTAAGGGACCTCGTCAAAAATCACAGCCTTATAAAATGCACTTAAGTTGCCAAGCCAACTTAACCCCAGACATGTCTCTGCTTGCAAGTTAAAATACAGCCATCTGCTGCGCCAGGTAGGCTCAAAAGAGAAGTATTTATTCATTTGTATTTTATTTTATTTTTTTAGATTTTTGCCATAAGGGTGTGTACTTGCCGGAAAGAGACAGAGACAGAGAGGGAAAGTGAGAAACCACTCTCCAGGGGGATAGCCATGCCACAATCCCTTCTCCTCCATTCCCCTCCTAGGATTTTGGGCATGCGTGCTTAGGTGTCCCAAGCCATCATGTCTGGGACTCGAACCATGGGGTCAGCTATATGGGATCCAGTTCCCTAACCACCACACCACCTGCTGGCCCAATAACTGTATTTATGAAGTAACGAATGGATAAATTAGTACATACTTGTTGAGGAGTTTATTTTATATGATTAGAATCCTTTGTTTTACCAACTTCCTTTTTTTTTCTTTCTTTTTTTTTTTTGGGTTTTTGCTATAGGGCACGTGTGCTCTCCAGACAGACAGACAGAGACAGAGAGACAGAAAGCGAGAAATCACCCTCCGGGGGGATGGCCACGTCGCAATCCCTTCTCCTCCATTCTCCTCTCGGGATCTTGGGCAAACACACGCACACGCGCCCGGCATGAGTTTTAAGCCACCAGGTCCGGGACGTGAACCGTGGTCGACTACATGGGAGTCCAGCGACACAGTCATTACGCTAACTGCTGGTTCCCTTACCAACTTCCTTCCATCCTCCATCTATTTACCTCTTACACACGTTGTTCTCACACCTACTGGTGATTTTCAGGCACTGAGGCTCTGTTGTAAATCCAAGTCTTGACTATTTTCAACATGGTTAAGCATTACTGTATGCCAGGAACGATGCCAAGTGCTCTCAGGCAT
>NW_006159448.1:75022-77887 GCF_000334495.1 Tupaia belangeri chinensis | reverse complement strand
GCAGGCGCCATGTTGCCCCCTGTCCTCAGAGGGTGACGCAGAGGCTGGGAGATGGCTCCCATATCTGGTAAAGAGGTGACAAAGTTTGGGGTCACACGCAGTCTCCGAGTAGGATCAGAGCCTCTGTTGACAGATTGCCCTGTCCCTCCACCCCTGAACTTCATGGTCAGATTTATATTCATGGGCAAGTTGGTTGGCTTTGGCCGTGTTTGAACCTAGAACGTGTGATCCTGTACCCAGAGTGCTGGCCCAGGCCACATCTCAGCTTCTGGTGGCTAAGTAAGGCTGCCCCTACTCTTCTAGAAAACATGCAACTCTGAACAATTTGGAACACGATGGAAAATTCAGAACTCTAAGTACTCACCCCCCAGATTAAAACAAACAAACAAACAAACAAAACACTGTGGAAAATTTATTTCTAATTCCAGAATGTAAATATGTAAATTCTGCTCTCCTCATATAAGGTATCTTCAGAAAGTTTACGGAAAATGGGTAATTAAAAAAAAAAAAAACAACTGCAGAGATTTTGATTTTTTTTTTTCCACCAAAATGAACTTCTTTAATTTTCTATTTTGAGAGCTTTCTGAAGGCCTCGCATGTGACTGGTGGTAACACCCTGTCCCCTGCTCCTCCCTATCATGCTTCAGGATGACTTTGTTAGCAATCCTCCTGGACTTGGGACCAGCAGTTGGCGTAATGGCTATGTCGCTGGATTCCCATGGGGTCGACCACGGTTCGAGTCCCGGACCTGGTGACTTAAACTCCTGCTGGGCACGTGTGCATGCGTGCCCAAGATCCCGAGAGGAGAATGGAGGAGAAGGGATTGTGGCATGGCCATCGCCCCTGGGGGGTGATTTCTCGCTTTCTGTCTTTCTGTTTCTTTGTCTCTCTCTGTCTTTCTGGTGAGCGCACGTGCCCTATAGCAAAAACCTCCCCCTCTCCCCCCCAAAAATTCCAGTGGCTTTGAACACCGGTTGATGGTGATGGTTGATTCCATGCTTCCTCCAAACACTCCCAACCCCCGCCCCCACATAGGGAATGCAGATGTAAGTTTATGCTAAAATCGCAGAACTCTAAGTGCATTGAGAAAATCATTTCAATACAGCTTTTACGAATGCAGACCATTTTTAAAAAGGAAGTGAGGCAGCTACCATAGCAGAGACGCCACAGACCGAATAAATCTCACTTAACCAATTGCCATTACCCATGCTAATGAGGGGTGAGGCAGAGCCCTGGCCAATTAAAGCCTCACATAACCCAATGTTGGTTTAGCCAGGGAGTCTTCCCCCTTCCAGGAATGTCTGATCGGTAGCGACGAAATGACTGATCTGAGTTTTCTGTCCTCCCCTGACCTCCAGCTGCCCAGCCTCTGACTGTGGCTCTGATGAGCAGGGAGCCGGTCAAAGGGCAGACAGCTGGAGGGGACTCAAAGGGAACAGGGAGGACCCCAAGAGTGGAGGCTCTGCCCCTGGAGAATTGAGAGTTGATTGGATACACAAGGGCCTCCTTTTGTCCACTTGGCGTTTTTGGCTAAGAGGCCAGCGCCAACCCCGAGCCTGGCCACCCGGAGCCTGGCCGTAAGCAGCTTTCGCGGACCTTCCCCTCTTGGGCCAGCTGTGAGCATGCACGGGTGACAGCCACGGTCAGTTCGCACCCTGTTTCCCTTCTCCCTCTCTTGAGTCATCTGGGACTAGCTAGCAAAGTCCCGCCATTATTGAAGACTGGTTCTTCCCGTGCTGCTCCAGCTCGGCTCCAGGCAGACAAGGGACAGGACCACGTGGGGCTGCACAGAGGCATCTCCAAGTGACTTGCTGTGAGGAGCTTCAGGCCATGGCATTTCCTGGGCCTCTGCCTGGTCCCCTGACTTCCATCCTGTTCCCCAGGTTTCCATCATTCTCGCCTGACGATGTTTCCTTCTCCTACTCTGTTCATGTGTTCGGGTCCCATCTTGGCACCCCAGTTCTTTGCCTTCCCTCTGCTCTGTTGTGAGCCTCACTCCCCTCGGCACTGCGGATGCCCTGCATGGGACGGGGTAATAGCTGGCTTTCTGGTGCTCCACTCCAGACCCCGAGCTACTGTGCTGCCGTATGGCCCTGTCCTTTGATAAAATGTCCGAGCTCCAGAGTGCTAACCTGTTCACCCAGCCTTCTCAGCCCAGTCTGGAGAACACCCCCACACACCCACCCGTGGACCTTCCCATCTTCAGCAACTAAAGGGTTAAAGCTGAGCACAGCGGTCAAGCTCCAGGACCAACTGTTCCAGTTGGCGCTCAGCGGACTTTTGTTTGATTTGGGGATGCCCTGGACATGCTCCATCAACATGGCCTGCCGTATCATCTCATAGCTAGGGGGACACTCAGAAGGACCCCCAGGAACCTACCAGGCCAAGTGTTCGCATGCAGAGTGGGGGGATACGTATGGATGTTAGATATTCTGTCCTTTGCAGATTGGAAGTTGCAGGCAGGAGCTGTGAGCAGGCTTCTGCCTGGTCTGTGGCCCCTAGTTGAGTTTGGGGAAAGATGTGTACTTACTTTAGACCTCCCAAACTGCCTCACAGACCCGTGCCTTTCCCCACGCTCCTTTCTCTGCCGGAATGCCCTTCCTGATCGTGTTCTTCTGGCAAACTGCACAGGGCTTCTAGGGCCCTGCTTGGGTGGGGCCCCACTTGTACAGGAAGAAGTATTGATGCTTCGCATTCATCATAGCTCGAGAGAGAAACGCTGTGACCCAGAGAGGAGCCAGCCTCATCGGGATCTGGTGGCTGGGGTGCCAAGGACAACTCGGTTGGGGGTGAGGCTAGCGAGGTCACACTCACTCACTTTCCTCTAGCCACATCCCAGCTGGAGGGTGTTCTCTGGGAAAGAGG
>NW_006159448.1:69405-74964 GCF_000334495.1 Tupaia belangeri chinensis | reverse complement strand
GGTTTTTGCTATAGGGTGCGTGCGCTCGCCAGACAGACAGAGAGAGACAGAGAGACAGAAAGCGAGAAATCACCCCCCAGGGGGTATGGCCATACCACAATCCCTTCTCCATTCTCCTCTTGGGATTCTGTATGCACACGCGCCCGGCGTGAGTTTAAGCCACCGGGTCCGGGACGCGAACCGCGGTCGACTACATGGGAGTCCAGCGACACAGCCATTACGCCAACTGCTGGCCCCCTCTCTGAATGGTTTAACCCTCTGCTTTCCATCTTCCCTGCATTGCTTGGTCTGCAGTGGAAGGAAAGGAGTATCCTCTGGAAACTCGTCTGAGCACCTACTCTGCGGTGGACTCCGTGCGAGACCCTGGAGAGTCAATGGCGAACGACCACGATGCGTGCAAAGTCTCAGGATGCGTGCGGAACGTGAAGTGACCTGGTCAGAGAGGGTGGGGAGTCGACCACTGAGCTGAGAGCTGAAGGACAGCAGGAGGCATTAGAGTAAACCAATGCAGACAGAGGGAATGCCTCTCCAGGCCCTGGTGCTGGAAGAGAGGACAGCTCTTTTGAGGAACCAACAGAAAGCCAGCGAGCCCAAGGCAGAGACCGAGAGGGGCAGAGGTTAGAGAAGCAGGCACCCCCTGTCAAGGCAAGGCTGTAGTCCAGGTCATCGTTTTTGGCCTGATCCCAAGAGTGATGGAGAGTTATCAGGAACCCAAGAGAGTGCTGTCCATGTGAAGCAACAAGGGTTGGCCACTGTGGAAGGCATTGCATATGGAAGCCATCTTGAGAGCTGTCTGCCATCTTAGAAACCTTAGGCTTCACTTCCTCATTGAGCAAACCATGTCTCAGAAATTATGTGACCAACTGTTGCTAGGCAATGGGAAATCCACCCACATCAATGATTGGCTCATACTGTTATATCTCTTTTCGGGCAACCAATTGGTGCCCACCAGTCTGTATATAAAGCACAGTTTGCTCTGCAATAAAGAAAGACTTAATCAGCACCTCCTCTTGTCTCCACTCTGTGTGTGTGTGTGTGTGTGTGTGTGTGTAAAAGTTTTGCGTGGGTCCCCTTTTTCACCGACCTCACCCAAGTACCCGTTCAACTGTCCTGTGGGTCGGGACAGGCCACCAGATTGGGATGGAGTTAGTACAAGTTCTGCTATGGTTACCAGCTCATGTATCTGGCTCTGTGACAGTAAACTCTAAATTTGGTTGGCATTCTAAGTAGCAGGGAAGAAGAGGGGGCAGAGAAGGGTTTGGCCATTCTTTTTAGAGCATAACCCCGAAACTGCACACACTATTTCTTTCTTCTTTCTTTTTTTTTTTTTTTCTTTTAGGATTTTTCCACAAAGTGTGTGTCCTTGCTAGAGAAAGACAGACAGAGAGAGGGAAAGTGAGAAATCACCCAAGGGGGATGATCTCTCGCTTTCTATCTCTCCGTCTCTGTCTCACTGGCCAGTGCACACTCCCTATAACAAAAATCTCGATTTTCTAACTACCAGGTCTGGGTTTTGAACCTTGGTGGGCCATGTGGGAGTCCAGTGGTTTAGCCACTATGCCACCTGCTGGCTCCACACAAACTATTTCTCCTTACATCCCATTGAGCAGAATTACTCTGTGAACCTCTCCTAGCTACAAGAGAAGCTGGGAAATATGATCTTTCTCCTAAGTAGCCCCGCACCTGTAGCTAAAAATTCTACCACTTCGAGACCAGCAGATGACATAATGGTTATGTTGCTGGACTCCCACTTAGTCGACTGCGGTTCAAGTCCTGAACCTGGCGGCCTAAAACTCATTCCGGGCATTTGTGCATGTGTGTCCAGAATCCCAAGAGAAGAATGGAGGAGAAGGGATTGCAGCATGGCCATCCCCCCGGGGGATGATATCTCGCTTTCTATCTCTCCGTCTCTGTCTCACTGGCCAGTGCACACTCCCTATAACAAAAATCTCTCTAATAGGAAAAAGGAAAGTTCCACTTTTCCATTGAGGGGAAGATGAATATTGGGGAAAGTCACCAGGATCTGTCACAGGACTCCAGCGGATCTCCCAGGACCAGGCTGAGTGATTCAGACATACAATCAGAATTTTTGCCACCTGCAGGCTGCAGCTTGTGCTCATTTATAAAAGAAAAGACTGGATTCTCAGAGGGAAAAGAGGGAGAGAGAAAGAGGGCGTAGAGGGGAGGCAGAGGGAACGTGCAAAAGCAGAAGGACAGGAAAAGAGGGCGAGAATGAGTAAGAGAACACCTGGGGGATCGAGCTGGTGGCTGGAGCCCGGGCGCGCACGCGCGAGCTGGGGAGTAAGCATGAGTACATCCCATGCCACGTGGAAGCTAGACTTTATTAGGAGCATGATGGTGAGTCATTGAAGAGTTTTAAGTCAGAGGAGTGACATGATCAGATTTACCTTTTAAATGATCACCGTGACATCGGCGGGTGGAAGGGATTGGAGAGGCCTGACCGGAGACAGCCAGGCCAGCGCGGCAGCGATGGCAGTGCTCCAGGTGAGAGATGATGAAATGGGATGACAGCAGGGACAGATGCAAGAGCAATTTAGGATATAGAATCAGCAGGAGTTGGCCACGCAGAGGCCGCAGGAGCCGAGGGAGAAAGAGCGGAGGGTGACGTCTGGATTTCCAGCTTGTACGAGTCGGTAAGTAGGTGAGCAGCTCTGATAGAGAAATGGGAGGTGGAAGTCATAGATGGAGGAAAAAAAGGGGGGAATAGTGAATCGAGTTGGAGACGACTCCCCAGAACCTAAGTGGGGGTGTGCAGTAGGCAGGTTATCCCGAACTCAGCTGTACCCCCTCTTCTCTTCCTGGTCCATACTCTCTCCTTCATTGGTCCTGTCATCTCGCTCACCAGCTCCTGTCTCATTGCTGGTAATTCTTAGGATTTTAATTCTGCCTGACCTCTCTTTTTTATTTTTATTTTTTGGCTATAGGGCGCATGTGCTCACTAGAAAGACAGACAATGAGAAATCACCCCACAGGGGGGATGGCCATACCACAATCCCTTCTCCCCCTTTCTCCTCTTGGGATCTTGGGCACGCACGCACACACGCCCGGTGTGAGTTTAAGCCACCGGGTCTGGGACTTGAACCACAGTCTACTACATGGGAGTCCAGTGACATAGCCATTACGCTAACTACTGGTCCCTGCCTGACCTCTCTTCTGACCCCCAACTTTGGAATCCAACCACCAATGAGACATTTCTTTCAGTATGTCCCATTGCAAAGATTAAATGACTGATCCCACGGCCAGCGTCATCTGCGGAAGGCTCCATCGTCCTATACAGAAGCCACTCGCCACCTCTGCCAAGCGAGTACTTGAAATGTGGCTGGTCTCTCAATAAGATGAGAAGGTAAACTATAGACTAGGAGAAAATATTTGCAAAAGACCTATCTGATAGAGGTCTAATATTGAAAACATAAACTCAACAAAGGTAAACAACCAAATTAAAAAACAAGCCAGGCCCAGCTTCTGGGTGTAGGCAGCAGTGACCTGAACCTCAGAGCTGAAGGCCTCATGCCCACCAAAGTTCGAGTCTGTAGCCCAGTTGACCTGGAAACCTGCTGGGTACACGCACACGTGCCTGGGATCCTGGTACGCTGGAGAATGTGAGGGAGGGGATCGAGGCATGGCTGAACCCTGTGGAAGGTGCTCCCCTCCCCACCATCTGTGTGCACATACACATGCCCTTTTGTGAATGAAAACAAAATTTTTTTGACATGGATTGGGAGCCAGCAGGTGGCATAACGGTTAAGGTGCTGGACTCCCACATGGCTGCCTGTGGTTCGAGTCTCGGCCTGGTGGCTTGAAAACCACACCAGGTACATGTGCATGTGTGCCCAAAATCCCAGGAGGAGAATGGAGGAGAACGGATTGCGGATGGCTATCCCTCCTGTGGACTGATTTCTTACTTTCCCTCTCACTGTTTCTCTCTGGTGAGCACATGTATCCCGTGGCCAAAACCTTAAAAAAATTTTTTTAAATGAGCCAAAAATCTTAACAAACATCTCACCAAAAAAGATACACAAATGGCAAATACATATATGAAAAAAAAGTTCCCCATCCTATGCTATCAGAAAAACGCAAATTAAAATGTGATATCGCTGCACACACAAATCTAGAACAATAACAGCCCTGAATGCTGAAGAGAAGACGGAATGGCAGCAGCTCCTGTCTCACAAACCAAACCACCCGATAATTGCACTCTGATGTGCACCCAGATCATCGAAAATGATGTCTACAGACACCTGCACACCAAAGGTTGTAGCACCTTTATTCAAAATTGTCCAAAGTTGGAAGTAACCAAGATATCCTTCAGCAAGTGAAGTGTCTTTACAATGGAATATCGTTCAGCCATAACAAGAATAGAGCTATTAAGCCTTGAAAAGACATTGGGATCAGCAGATAGCGTAATAGCTACGTCACTGGACTCCCATGTAGTCGACTGTGGTTCGAGTCCTGGATCCAGTGGCTTAAACTCATGCTGGGTGCATGTGGGTGTTTTCCCAAGATCCCAAGAGGAGAATGGAGGAGAAGGGATTGCGGTGTGGCCATCCCCTGTGGGGGGCGATTTCTCTCTTTCTGTCTCTCTGTCTCTTTCTGTCTTTCTGCTGAGTGCAGGTGCCCTAGAGCAAAAACCTCTCTTAAAAACAAACAAACAAACAAAAAAGACACGGTGGATATTAAGTGCATGTTACTAAGTGAGAGAAGTCAATCTGTAAGATTCTAATATGTGACATTCTGGGACAAGCAGAACTGTGGCATAATAAAAAGATCGGTGGATGCCAGGGGTTCATGGAGAAGGAGGATGAATGGGTGGGACCCAAGGTTTAGGGCTGTGGAACTGCTCGGGAGAATATTACGATGGTGGATACATATTTTTATAAACTTGTTGAATGAATATAGGCACCAAGAGCTCGTGGGCTTCGTGTGATAATGAGGTGTCACTGTAGGTTCATCGATTGTGACAAATGTCCCACTGTGGTGCTGGATGTTGAGAGTAGGGGTGCTGTGGGGGGAGAGGGAAAGGCAGTCTGAGGGAACTCTGTACCTCTGCTCAATTTCGCTTTGAACCTAAAGTTGCTGTAGAAAACCAAAGCTCTTTCAAAGTCATGTGACCACTTCCAACTGATATGCTATAACTACACAATCAAGACCCAACTTCAAAACTTGTGTGAAGAAAATGATGTGAGTACCTTATGCATGATTTTTACATAGATTACCCGATGAGGACACCTCTGGTGTGTATTAAGAAAATATAAAATATATTGACTTAGTCAAATATTTTTACTTTTTTTAATTTTCAAAAGTGCAAAGGCTAGATTGTGTTACCACTGGACCCACAGGGAAAGGTCATAGGTTCATTTCCTGAGACCAGCCTGAGCGTGTCAGGCATGCTGTGCTTGGGGCCTCGGGCTAGGGAATACCTATCTCTCTGTCTCTCGCTCATGGAAGAAGTCAATGAGTGAATTAATTTTTTTTTTCATTTGCCATAGGTCATGCATGTGCTTGCTCGAGAGACACAGAGAGAGAAAGAGAGAGAGGGAA
>NW_006159448.1:51252-69240 GCF_000334495.1 Tupaia belangeri chinensis | reverse complement strand
GCAATCCCTTCTCCTCCATTCTCCTCTTGGGATCTTGGGCACGCACGCACACGCACCTGGCGTGAGTTTAAGCCACCGGGTCCAGGATGCGAACCGCAGTCAACTACGTGGGAGTCCAGTGACATAGCCATTACGCCAACTGCTGGTCTCTCTTCTTGGGATTTTGAGCATGGACACACATGTGCCCAGTGTGTTTTTCAAGCTGCTTGGGACCGGAATTGTGTAGACGGCCATGTGGGATCTAGCACCTTCACCACCACACTACTGGCTGGGCCTGCCAAATAATTTTGTTTTAAATAAATAAAATGACTAGAAGATTCTACGTGATCTGTGACTAGCATCCTCTTTCTACTGAGTAGTGCTAACTTAGTGTTAAAAAAAGTCAACACCAGAATCAGGAATCGGGTGTCCCGGCTTCTAATGTAGGTCAGCCATTCATTTAACAAAGGTATGTGTTAAATACGTAATGGGTGAGGTAGAGATGGATCCTACCCACCCCTCGGAAAACTTACAAGTCTTTCCATCTTATTATTGAGATTAGTGTAAGCGACAACTTTGAAAAGGGCCAAGCAACTGAAAATACAAAGGATAATATGAGTATAATCTTCAGGCCGAAAGAAAGCGGGCTCTGATGACTTGAGTTCCAGCTATCTGGAATTTCTGCTTTGCCTTGGGTAGGTAGGACACCATACCAGGAGTCCAGTAACTATGACTAACTGTGACCTTGAAATGGCACTGAGGTTCTATCAGAGGGTCAAGTGAGGGGTATGAGGCCTATACAAATCTAAATTTCTTTCTTTTTTTTTTTTTTTGAGAGGTTTTTGCTATAGGATGCGTGTACTCGCCAAAAAGACAGAGAGACAGTGAGATAGAAAGCGAGAAATCCCCCCCCCCCCCAGAGGGATGGCCACACCGCAATCCCTTCTCCTCTGTTCTCCTCTCAGGATCTTGGGCACGCACGCACATGTGCCCAGTGAGTTTTAAGCCACCGGGTCCGGAACGCGAACCGTGGTCGACTACATGGGAGTCCAGCGATATAGCCATTACACTAACTGCTGGTCCCCAATACAAATCTAAATTTCTAGCAAAAGACATTTGAGATGTGAATATCTGAACAGTATATGTCACCGAAAGAACTCTGCAGAGAGAGTTGTGCATATCGACCAGGGTTGCCTTGGTAGTGTAGAAGGAGAGGTTGGGTTTTAGCTAGTGCTGTTGGGAGATCCTGGCAGGAACAGGTCAGGCAGAAAGAGTCAAAGACCATGACCAGTAGTTAGTGTAAGGGCTATGTTGCTGAACTCCCACATAGTCAACCGCGGTTCGAGTCCCGCACTGTGGTAGGCGGTTAGTTAGTCATGAGCGGGCAGCCCTACGAGAAGAAGTGAAGGTTCACCTAGCCCCGGGTGCCAGGAGGGCGAGGCAATTTGCCATCTTCCTTCCTTGGGGCCTGAGGGACACACACAGGGATGATTCTTAGATTTTTCTCTTATCAAAAAGACCCAAGCCAACATTTTGGTCAATACCCTAACCCCCAAGTAAGCGTTTCGGTCAATGCCCTAATTCCCACTAAGTCAGCGCCCTAATTCCCACTAGGACGGTGAATTAATTAGGCAGTCTAATTAAACAAGCTGGCTCACACTGGGCATGGGCAATAAGGTGATCAAATTCCTCATTCCTTACCTGCGAGAGAAGTGTGCAAGCACAGGAGAAAATGCGGATTCTAATTCCAACGAAGGACAGAGGTATATGACAGACCTCCCACAATAAATATTCATGATCACCTCTAGTAATAAAAGTAACAATGAACCAGTATCAAGCGCAGTTGTCACCCGGCAATCTGCCCGCCCAAGAGCCTTTTTGGGTGTACTTTCCTTTCTTTCCTATTAAACCATCTCTTCTACCTACTTCATTCATGGTTGCGGTTTCATTTTGCGCCTAGGGACAGATCTCTAATTTTAGTGATCTGGACCCAAAGAACCAAGGACTTCACAACGCACCTCGACATTCTCCCATCCGTTAACAGGACTTGGTGGCTTAAATTCACGCCGGGCACGTGTGCGTGTGTACCCAAGATCCCGAGAGGAGAATGGAGGAGAAGGGATTACGGTGTGGCCATCTCCCCTCGGGGGTGATTTCTGGTCTTCTGTCTCTCTGTCTATCTCTTTCTGGCGAGCGCACACGCCCTACAGCAAAAACCTCCCTCTCTCTAAAAAAAAAAGAAAGAAATAGTCAAAGACCAGGTGGGAAGCTTGAACCGTGCACAGCTGGTGGGACAGGGCGGCAGCTGTACAGCAGAGGCCTGGTCTGGGAGGAGCTCTTGGTCTGAACCAAGTACCTGGAAGACCAAGGAGTTCCGGGCAGGTGAGCAGCAGCCCTGGTCTCTGAACAGATGGAAGAGCAGAGGAGATGGAGGCCCGCACCCCAAGCTTTACGGCGGGTTTACCAAATGCTTCCCTTAGAACCGTGGGCCCTGGAAGGATTGGCTTGGACTCTGGTTTCCCAGGCAAAGGGAAAAGAGCAGAGGAGGAAGACAAGGGGCTGCACCCCTGCTGCCGGCCAGGCCCTGGGCTGTCCAGACCTCCCTCCCCACAGTGAGCAGTTCCCTTCCCAACTGGGAGGCTATCCCATTAATTTGGCAGGGTTTCCCCAGTGGGAGCAGCTTGCAAAATGATTCATTTAAAAAGTACCTTATACGATACCAAAAAAAAAAATAATTGCTCAAATTGTCCAAATTTCTTTGTGCAGTTCTATAAAACTGGGATGTTAGAAAAAACCATTATGAGAATGTTTTGTTCTTAAGTGAGGGGGAGGGGGCAAAGGAACAAGGCCATTTTCCGACAGCTGTTATTTGTCATTTGCTAATTGTCTTTAAATTTAGGTACACGCTCCATGATGCACTCCAACGAAGGTCAGACCCCATGGCTGAGAACGCCGGGATACACTTGAGGAACTCATTGATTGACTATGACCCAAAGCACGTGTGTCGCTGGATCTGGGTTAGAAATATTTTCTAAATTTATGTGACAAATATTTCCTGGGCTGTGACTATGTGCCAGGGACAGTTCTGGTGAAGAAGACAAAATTCTTGCTCTGAACTGCAGGGGGTGCCTTCAAGTAGATCCAGTCTTAGCGCTGTCCCTGCAGGGCATGTGAAAGCTCTAAACAGAGACAGGATCTACTGCTGTTTTTACAGAGAGAAGAAACCTGAGGTTAGCGGAAAACACGAGGTGTGGGACCAGCAGTTGGCATAATGGCTATGTCACTGGACTCCCATGTAGTCAACCGCTGTTTGAGTCCCAGACCCGGTGGCTTCAACTCACGCCGGGTGCATGTGCGTGCGTGCCCAAGATCCCGAGAGGAGAATGGAGGAGAAGGGATTGCGTCGTGGCCATCCCCCCTGGGGGGTGATTTCTCGCTTTCCGTCTCTCTGTCTCTCTCTGTCTTTCTGGCGAGCGCACGCGCCATATAGCAAAAACCTCTCCAAAAAACAAAACAAAACAAACAAAATGCACAAGGCATTCCTACAGCTGAAGCCCAGGGCTTTGCCCTCCCTATAGAGGAATGAGCAAAGAACAGCTCCAGGCCGTGGCGACCTCCAGCAGTGATGCCGGTCAGCCTGACTCCCACTTTACTTGTCTGTCTTTTCTCAATCCACAGCCCTTCCCCTCGAGGTACCTTACGGCATGTCCCTATAAGAAGTCAGGGGCTTGGATGGCAGGATGAGGGATAGATAACCACGAGGTGGGGGCTGTGTTTAAACCATGGCCAGGAAAGACACCTGAAGAAATGAAGCTCACATTCCAGACAGAAGCACTCAAGCCATGCGATATCTTGGGGAGAAATGCATCGGGCCAGGAGAGCCACAGAAGTGAAGGTGGAGTCATTGACTGTGTTCATTGAAGAGAGTGTTGCCTCTTCACAGAGGGCTGCCTGTGTATTCCTTAGAGAAGTAGCTGTGTTGAGAGCTTTCCAAAAAAGTAGAAATTTTCAAGATGCGCGGTGAAAGGTGGGAAGAGCGCTTTGGGGAGCAGAGGGAAGGGCCAAGGGAAAGATGAGGTGAGATCGTCCAGTGACCTTATGATCATCTCAGTGCTCCGAGCCCACCAAGGTTTCCTGGTCGCATGACCATAAAAGCACTCACGGGGCTGGAAGATGGCGCAGTGGTGAAGGAGCGGGACTCCCACATGGCTGACGGTTCAGGTCCCAGACCTGGTGGCTTGCTGTCTCTCTCTGATCAAATTTAAAAATTAAATAAATAAATAAAATTAAGTAATAATTCCTTTAAAAAAAAAATCAAAAAGGCATTCTTAGAGCGTGTCTACACCAGAGTTTCTTAGCCTTAGCATCGTTGATATTTGGAGCAGATAATTCATTGTTTTGTGTGGGGGTGAGTAGCAGTCACGTGCACTGTAGGAAATTTAGCAGGACTCCTGGTCTCTAACCAGTAGGTAGGGGTAACATTCCTCCCTTTGGAACAAGCCAAAATGTTTCCAGATATGGCCACATGTCCTCTGGGCAAAATCACTCTTGCTTCGGAACCACTGATCTATACGTTGGTAGAACAAATAACTAGAATTTTTTTTTCTTTCTTTCTTTCTTTTTCTTTCTTTCTTTCTTTTTTTTTTTTTTTTTAAAGAATCATTGTATTTAACTTTCTTTTTAAATTTTAATTTGACCAGTGAGAGACAGAGTGAGGTGGGTGGTCAGAAAGCAAGCTGTCAGGTCCGGGACTTGAACCACAGTTGACCATGTGGTAATCCAGTTCCCCTAGCCGCCATCCCACCTGCCAGCCCCATCTAGAATTTCTTTACTGCAAAAATGTCATACTGGAAAAATTGAGAGGGAGCTAAGTGTATAAAACAATAATTTGTCAAGTGCTTTTCTTTTAAAAAATTTTTAAAGAATTGTTTTATTTAACTTTATCCATTTATTTATTTATATATTTTAATTTGACCAGAGAGGGACAGAGTGAGAGAGAGAGAGAGAGAAAGTGAGAAAGCAAACTCTCTGGTTCAGGACTCAAACCACAGTCAGTCATATGGGAGTCCAGCGCCCTTAACCACCACACCACCTGCCGGCCCCAATTTTGCAAGTGCTTTTCGTGCATCAGTTTAGGTTGTCCTCACCCCAATCTGATGAAGGCGCTGTTGTGAGTCCTATATTATGTATGAGAAAACGAAGGTTTCTGGAGATTGAGTGATTGATCTGCAGTCATACAGCTAGTAACAACTGAGCCAGGGTTCAAATCCAGCTTCGTCTGACTCTAAAAGTCATCCTTGATGCCAGCCCGGCACTGTCCAAGATGGAACACGTTAGCCATATGTGGCTATTAAAACCTCGGCTAGGGGGAACCAGCAGTTAGCGTAATGGCTATGTCGCTGAACTCCCACGTAGTCAACTGGACCAGTCGCGTCCCAGACCCAGTGGCTTAAAACTCACGCCGGGTGCATGTGCGTGCGGGCCCAAAATCCTGAGAGGAGAATGGAGGAGAAGGGATTGTGGCGTGGCCATTCCCCTAGGGGGTGATTTCTCGCTTTCTGTCTCTCTGTCTCTCTCTGTCTGTCTGGCGAGTGCACGCGCCCTATAGCAAAAACTTCTCCAAAAAAAAAATAAATAAATAAAAAAAAAATAAAACCTTGGTTAATAGGGACCAGCAGGTGGCCTCATGGCTATGTCGCTGGACTCCCACATGATCGATTGCAGTTACAGTCCCTCAGTGGCTTGAAACTCACACCAGGTGTGTGTGCATGCGTGCCCAAATCCTGAGAGGAGAATGGAGGAGGAGGGATAGTGGCATGGCCATCCCCCCTGGGGGATGATTTCCCACTGTCTCTCTCTCAGGCAAGTGCACTTGTCTTATAGCAAAAATCTCTCTAAACATTTTTTTTAAAAGCTTAAGTTAATAGAAATGAAATAAAATGCAAAATTCAGATATACAAGCCACATTTTAATGGTTCCACAGTGACATGTGACCAGAGACTCACATACTGGGCAGCGCAGAGAGGGCCGATTCACCTTCAGGAAAGTTCTGTTCTACGACCCTGTTCTAGTCCGACTAGTGCAGCAGAAATGGAGGCATGAGGGAAGTGAGTAGATACAGCGCTGAGTCTCCACCTCCGGCTTTCCTCGAGTGTCAGAACTCCATCTAGCTCCCTTGTCCTTAGCTCACCACCCGCCCCACGGGTCCTCTCTGTCCCCAACTCCTTACTGTCGCCCTCGTAGGTGAGCTTCTGCTTGGCCTCTGCTCTGTTCAGAGAAGGCAGACACCCCTGCTGCCTCTGTCATGGAGTATCTGTAATCCAGACTCCCCACGGGCTGGGGCTGCCTGACACCGTCTGCTAGCCATGGGCAGCCTTTCTGCGGGAAGTGCTTGGGGGAGGTGGGCCTGATTTTGGAATTACGAGGAATTTTGCTTTTGTTTGCAAAAAAGGTTCTTAGAACAAGAGATAAGGCCGGCTGGAAGTCTTCAGGAAGCTATTTTTAGTCCTGAGCAGGCAGACCACGGAGCCCTGAGCTCGCCAAAGGCTTCTTGCTTGTGTGAGCATGAAAAAGCCAGGAAGAAAAGACACAGCCTTCTCAAGTCCAAACAGAGAACTGACGTCAGAAGTATTTGTTTTTCTTAATAACTTTTTTTTGGAGAGTTTTTTTTTTGCTGTAGGGTGCGTGTTCTCGCCAGACAGAGAGAGACAGAGAGACAGAAAGTGAGAAATCACCCCCCAGGGGGGATGGCCACGCTGCAATCCCTTCTCCTCTATTCTCCTCTCAGGATCTTGGGCATGCACGCACATGCGCCCGTTATGAGTTTTAAGCCACCTGGTCCGGGACTCGAACCACGGTCGACTACATGGGAGTCCAGCGACATAGCCATTACGCTAACTGCTGGTCCCGTAATTTTTTTTTTAACCAAAACCAGCACCAACAAACCAGGCATTTTTCCCAAATGAGGGCTGATTGGTTCTACAGCCCTGCAGACGGTGTGCTTGCCATGGCCCGTCCAGCGTGGGGGACGGCTGCAAAGCTGCCCACGGCGTCTCAGTCACTGCCCATTCTGGGATGAGTGAGGTTCCAAGGAAGGGATGGGGCAGCACCACAAGTTCCAGACCGGCATCTCCATTTTGATTATATTTTCTTTCACTTGCCTTCAAGTTCTGTGTGTTACTTTTCCCCTTTTTGAGCCATATTTCAGTCTTTTTCAGGAAAGAGGGTAGTTGGGAAAATCCACAGTACAGTTCTGCCTTGCCCTTTAACAGACTTACAGAGCCTGGCAGGGTCCACAGAGAAAAGGCTGGGCAAATTTAAACACGTACAGAGAGGGCACAAGACAGACCTAAAAACCACACCCCAGCCTCGTGTTAGGCGGGGTTCATGTTCTCCATCCTCCCCTGTCCCTTTCCTGTCTTTCTGTCCCCCCTGCATCATTAAGTTTTAACTCCACTGTAGGTGTTTGCAAGGACCAGACCTGAGGTCACACACGGGAGCTCGGGGCTCAGGGCTTAGCAGGTGCCTGGGGCCAGCACCAGCGCCCACTGCCTCTGCCCGAGAGACCTCGAGAGACGCGGGGGGAAGCCGCAGCCCAGGCCCGCCCCTTCCCCACTTCCCCACCACAGGCAGTCAGGTCTAGGCAGCCCGCTGGGCATCTCTGAATTTTATCTGCCTCTCCGGATCGGAGCCAAAGTGGGGCAGGATGAGTCACACCCGTGGGTGACGGCGCGAAGGGTCACAGAGCTGTCCGCTTGCAGTGTCAGCACACGCCCTTCCTGCAGCCCCCGCCTGCGCGCCCCCGCCTGCGCATTTCCTTCTCGCTTGTTCTCTTCCCTTCTCATTCAATCCTTGCAGGTTACCAAACTCTGTTTCCCAGTCTACTTATTTACTCATTAGCTACAGTAAACGCTTCTCCCCCATTCATGATAGAGCATGTTTGCGTGCAAGAGAGAGAGAGACATGAGAGATAGAGAGAAAGAGTGGGAGGGAGGGATGAGCACCTTCTGCAGGGCCTGGTCCCACGATGGTCCTGTGTCCGTCAGCCCTACACGCCATCAGAGTCTGGACGCTCAGGCACACACTTGGCGTGTTTCAGGCTGATGGCGCTGGGGTTTCAAACCACCGTCGCCATGTGGGATCTGGCATGCCCCAGGCAGCATGTGACCGCCAAGCCGCGGAGTCGGCCAAGCGGAACTCTTGCTGCGCTTCACTCCACTTACTCGGTTGGTCTCAGAAGACAACATCGACTATTCTCGAATGATACAGTGGACACATATTACAGGCCCATAACAAAACAGCCCATACCTTAGATCTACTTTGAAGTATGAAAACATCTTCAGTATTGCCATGTTTAAAATGTGCTAGTTACAGGGGCCAGCAGTTGGTGTAATGGCTATGTCGCTGGACTCCCGTGTAGTTGACCGCAGTTCGCGTCCTGGACCCGGTGGCTTAAAACTCACGCCGGGCGTGTGTGCGTGCGTGCCCAAGATCCCGAGAGGAGAATGGAGGAGAAGGGATTGTGGCTGAGAATGGAGGAGAAGGGATTGTGGCGTGGCCATCCCCCCTGGGGGGTGACTATATATAACTTCATTATTATTTTCCAGTTTGATCAGAGAGAGACAGAGAAAGGAAAATGGGGCAAGGGACAAAGCAAGCCACCAGGTCCAGGACTCGAACCTTGGTCAGCCATGTGGGAGTCCAGCACCTTAACTGCCACGCCACCTGCTAGTCCCCTATTTTTTAATTTTTTAAGAGAGAACTTTACATTAAAAAAATCTAATTCGGGGGACCAGCAGTTAGCGTAATGGCTATGTCGCTGGACTCCCACGTAGTCGACCGTGGTTCAAGTCCCGGACCCGGTGGCTTAAACTCACGCTGGGCGCGTGTGCGTGCGTGCCCAAGATCCCGAGAGGAGAATGGAGGAGAAGGGATTGCGGCGTGGCCATCCCCCCTGGGGGGTGATTTCTGGCTTTCTGTCTCTATGTCTCTGTCTGTCTGGCGAGCGCATGCGCCCTATAGCAAAAACCTCTCCAAAAAAAAAAAAAAAATCTAATTCGGGACATGAAATAGTCCCTGAAACTATATACCTGTTTTATATCTACAAGTCAGATGCACTTCCTTCTGGAGAGAGGGTGGGTGAACGCGTGCTCGCTGGAGCCAGACTGTCTGAATCCTGGCTCGCTCACCACCTAGCTGTGTCTGTCGCTTTCCCAGCCTGTGCTTTTCATCCATAAACGGGGCGCCATGAGAACAGTACCCACTTCACCGGCTTTCTCTAAGGCAGGGATGAGTGAATACATTCAGGTTAACCTGTTTCATTTCAGAACAGTGCCTGACGTGCGTAAATCAATAAATATCAACTCTGTTAGGGCTTTCATCAGATTTGGAAAAAGATCATTGACCTTAAAAGGTTAATAATCCTTGGTGCAGGGCCAGGAAGTGTCATGGAGGTCAAGTGGCTGGATCCCACATGGCCGACTCCATAGTTCGAGTCCTGGACCTGACAACTTGAAAATCACACAGGGCACATAGGCGTGTGTGCTCTAACTCCTGAGATGAGAATAAAGGACAAGGGATTACAGCATGACTATCCCCCCAGGGGGTGATTTCTCACTTTCCCTCTTTCTTTTGTTTTTGGAGAGGTTTTTGCTATAGGGCGCGTGCGCTTGCCAGACAGACAGACAGAGACAGAAAGCGAGAAATCACCCCCTGGGGGGATGGTCACACTGCAATCCCTTCTCCTCCATTCTCCTCTTGGGATCTTAGGCACGCACACACATGCACCCGGTGTGAGTTTTAAGCCACCGGGTCCAGGACTCGAACCGGGTCCAGGACTCGAACCACGGTCGACTACATGGGAGTCCAGCAACATAGCCATTACGCTAACTGCTGGTCCCTCCACTGGGATTTTTATTGTGATTTCCTGCCGCCAGGCCTGCCTTCCACAATCATAACTATCTCAGGAAGGGGAACACCTGCCATACCTCTTTTATTCAAGCTGAGAGCTAGGGGTCGGTCTCGATTCCTCTCTCCTTCACCTGCCTCCCTGTCCCCAACCCTCATCCCAGGGGCAAATCCTATTGATTCTTGCTATGTCTAAACCATAGCTTGGGCACATCCTCTTCTTCATAGCCAGCAGCACCCTACTCCACCATCTTTCATTGAGGCTCGTTCTCCTGCACCTCTCCCTGTCGGAGTCAGTGAGATTTTCCAAAAATACAAATCAATTTGAGACGTTCTTCTCCTTAAAGCCCTTCAATGTGGACTTGACAGTACAACACTGCTCTGTCTGAGGGAATCCTGCATGGGAAGGTTCCCAGTTCAAATCCGGAGAACTTTCTGAGTATGCCAGGCACCCGCATGCCTATGATCTGGGGCTGGATGAAGACTGGGTGTGGTCTCTCTCTCTAAAAGTAAATAAACTTAAAAACAAAACAAGGGACCAACAGATGGCGTAATGGTTACGTAGCTGGACTCCCACCTAGTCAACCATGGTTCGAGTCCTGAACAAGGTGGCTTGAACTCATGCCAGGCATGTGTGCGTGCGTGCTCAAGATCCCAAGAGGAGAATGGAGGAGAAGGGATTGCGGTGTGGCCATCCCCCTAGGTGATTTCTCACTTTCTGTCTCTCTGTCACTCTCTCTCTTTCTGGAAAGCACACATGCACTATAGCCAAAAAAAAAAAAAAAATCCCTAAAACAAACAAAACAAAACAAAAAAACCCTTCGATAGCATTCCATTGCTCTCAAAAGCAGACCTAGGTTTGTCATGGTTAACAAGGGCCTACGTGAAGCTGGCTGCTGTCTTCCTTTAACTTTATCTCGTTTTACTCTCTTCCTTTCTTTATTATTTTTAAGAGTTTATTTAACTTTATTTATTTGTTTAAATTTGAGGAGAGAGAGAGAGAAAGACAGAGAGAGAGAGAGAAAGAAGAAAGTGAGAAGGCAAGTTGCCAGGTCCAGGACTTGAACCGTGGTCAGCCATGCGGGAGGGAGTCCAGCGCCCTTAACCACCACTCCACCTGCTGGCCCCAACTCTTCTCCTTTCTTTCCACCAGTCACTTTGAACTTCTCTCTTCCTAGACGATGCTAAATTCACTCCTGGATTGAGACCTTTGCATTGGTTGCTCCCTGGGCCTGGACTCCTCCTCTCCAGGCACCTGCATGACTGTGACCTTGTCATTTTGGTGTCATACGAATGTCACTTTCTCAGAGATTCCTTCCCTGAATTCCCAATCCAAGAGCCCTCGAACTGCAGTTGGCCATGTGAGAGTCCAGCAGCCCTAACCACCACACCACCTGCTGCCTCTGTGCCTCAAAATATTTTAATGATACTATAGCAGCTAAAGAGAACTCGATCCTGGGGCCAGAAAGTAGCATAGTGGTTAAGGTATTGGACTTCCATATGGCTGACTGCAGTTCAACTCCCAGACCTGGTGACTTGAAAATCATGCTGGGCATGTGTGTGTATGTGCCCAAAATCCGGAGAGGAGAATGGAGGAGAAGGGATTGCAGTGTGGCTATCAGCCCCAGGGTGAGGGGTGACGTCTCACTTTCACTTTCACGTTCTGTCTCTCTCTGGTGAGCACATGCACCCTATGGCAAAACCAAAACCAAAACAAAAACAAAAACAAACCCTAAAAACTAAAACCTTTTCGGTCTATAGGGGCATTTTATTTCGTTTTTAGAAAGATTTTGGCCATAGGACACATGTGCTTGCCAGAGAGAGACAGAAAGAGGGAAAGTGAGAGATCATCTCTGGGGGGGATGGCCACAGTGCAATCATTTCTCCTCCATTCTCTGCTTGGGCTTTTTGGGCTCGCATGCACACGTGCCTGGCATGATGTTCAAGCCTCTTGGTCTAGGACTTACACTGTGGTCGACTATGTGAGAATCTAGTGGCTTAACCATCATACCACCTGCTGGCCCCTTGTCTTAAAATGGAAATGGGTCTAAAATTCCAGCAGAAAGGATCCTGCCCACCCAAGGGGATGATGATAAGTAACCATGCTGACTTGAGGACACAGCAGTTGAGCTAGAAAGCGGGACTGGTGTTGACTCTAAAAACGTAATTTATGGTGTACCCAGTGCCCAGTCAAGATGACTAATAATTCTGAGACTATAATTACCCACCTGTAGGCTTTATTCTTTTTTCCTCCAACTTCCTACTTTTCTGTATTTTTTTTTTTACAAATGTTTAATAATGAACATTGCTCTCCTTTTATAATAAAAAAAATTCAATTAACTTAATTAGAAAAAAATTACCCACCAGGTGACAGGAGGTTTCTCATTAATTCACCATCAGGCCTCGCTGTCTGGCCCCCCGTCCCTGACCACCAAGGAATAGTCGCTTGTGTGCTCTCAAAGGCTGATTCCTGGTGCAGGTTGCAGGGTGTGGCGGGGAAGGGAGTGAAGGAAAGAGAAAAAGGGGAAGGGCTGTTTCCCAGAGCACCATCCGGGAAAGAGAGCCAAGCAGCTCCCATGGTGTGGAAGCCATTATGTTATTGCGTGGCTTTTGGTGATTCCAAGGCGAGGGAGGAGGGACGGAAGGCAATGATCTACAGGTGGGGGAGGGTCTCTGAGTGTCGGGTTTGGTCACCCAAACCCTGTCTATAGGGTGGCCTTACATCTGGAAATCTGGGTTGGAGCAGACTGGAGCCTGGAAGAGAATGGGCTAGACATAGACTCCCTTCCTCCACGCCATGTGGGTCCCGCTAGTATGCTGGGAATGGAGAAGCCAACCCAGACTCTTCGCGACTGTGAAAGTTCTCCGAATCAAAATGGCGTCACTTGTGTCAACTGGCATCAAACCTTGACTCCAGTGAGCTGGGCAAGGCATGGAAGAGCCTGACAGTAAGAGCTGTTATTCAGAACATGCTACCAGACCATGACCTTGCCCCAAGACCACTGTGTTGGACACAGAGACAGCTTCTCCAGGGACAACTGCCCGGGGAATGCCTGTCCAGACCTTGTTCCTGATCACGTAGCCAAAGGTCATTGTCCCAAAACACTGGTGCAACTTCCTCCCTCTCTTCCACTCCCACGTGTGGTTTCGGCCTCTGAAACCTGCTTGAGGACTGTGAGACCTTGATGTGCCTGCTTGGAGCCACCGGAAAAGCTCATCTGGGCTGCACGTCAGGTCCACACCTCAAACTTGTACCCTGAAATGGGCTGGACGGGTAGTGCAGTGGTTATAGTCTGGGCTCTGGAAGCCAGAGTCCACATGGTCAACTCTGCTTCAAATCTTGGCCCTGGTGGCTTGAAAAACATGCCAGGGCCAGTACAATGGAGAAATGGAAGAGAAGTGATTGTGGTATGACCAAGCCCTAATGGGGGGGAGGGCTTTCTCTTTCTCTGTCTCCTCTCTTCCCCCAACTCTGGTGAGTACATGGCTCAAATAGACTTTTTTTTTTTTTTTTGATTGTGGCACTAGAATTTATTAAGATGTGCTTTAATCCAGACGCTGGGGCTTCCCCATGGTGCTCTTGTATAAAGCCCGGATGTTCTGCCAACTCTTCTTGAGTCATGACACCAGGAAGATAACAGCCAAGTGGGTATTGTACACAAGCTCATCGTCGGTCATCTTCACATGGCCAACGGCCACAGCTAGACCCAGCACCTTCTTCATCTGGAACTTGATTGTGGACTGCACCTCATCGACTTTGGCCACCATGTTCTCATTGTGTGTCAGCAGGGAAGGGAATTTGCCGGCCTTATTTAGACCCGGGCCCAGGATTCGAGGTACCTGCTTGATCAGGGACTCTGAGGCCAAAAAAGGCATCATACTTCTTGGCCAGCTTCTTATTCTTGTTGAGTTTCTTCAGCGCCTCAATGTCCATGTGAGGCATAGCCACAGCCTTGGCCTCGTCGCAGTGCTGCTGGTCCCCCCAGGACACACATGGAAAACTTGGGGCGGGGAGTAGACTTAAGCCTGACGGTGCCCGAGAAGCGCTTGTCCTTCTGAGGGTCAGAGTTCTTCAAGCTGATCTGCAGCTCTACTGTTTCCAGAAACTTCCGGCGCTTGTGCTGGTTCCCGTGCAGGACTTCCCGCACCACCTCGTACAGAGTGTCGCGAGAGACTTTGCTGCTCATGGTGCTTCATGCTGCGAAACCCGGAAAAGAGCAAATAGACTTCTTTTTCTTCACATATGTTGACTCAGTTTACCCTTTTAGGTTGTCACTGCCCAGGGCTGCGTTCTGTCTTCTAGTGAGTTTGCTGGGGGCACTCGATGGATCCGTCAGTGTTGGCACACCCTGGGAGTTTTCAAAACCATCAGCCTTCCATTGGGCTAGGCCCAGTGTTGGTGTTTGGGAGTCCTGAGTAGAAACGGGGAGACCTGGAATGGCTTGCTCATTGTAAATCTGTCTGCTTTGTTGCCGGAGAGAATCCGCGTCATCCTCTGACAATGGAAAATGAACACGCAGCATCTCAGAGACAAAAACTGGATCTGGATTGCCAAAGAATGTCCCCGCTCTGAAAGAGGCACTCAGGCGGTGGCCATAGTGCATGTGTGACAGCTTCGAAATAACCCTCCCATTATTGACCTACTCTGCACTGGGCTGCGGCCAGTTAATTGGAGCCTTTTCCTGTTTCTGGCTCTGGTGTGTCAAGGCAAAATAGAGCCTTTGTTGTACTCTCAGAAGAACTGTGTACACGTTTTGAGTTGGCAAAGCACCGCTCATTCTTCTGGGCCCTTCTGGCTTTTTTAGCCCTCTTGGAATCTGCAAGGAAAACCAGCTGAACCTTCAAACATCAGCTGAACCCTGGCAATCACCGGCACTTTTTGCCTTCATCTGCTCAGATGGCTGTACTGATGATGAACCAAGTTCGTGCCCCGCTGTGGAACAGGTAGGCCTGCCTGCTGGGCCTAGTCTCGGAACCACGAGCCCCAGATCATGCAGCGTTGCAGGCATCCTCATCTGGAAGGCAGCTCTCTCCCCCAGAGAGGGTCCCCTTCATAGTGGAGCAGGGAGGGCTGAAGTAAAGCCATCCATCCCTTGGAAGGCATCCTGACCTCCCCAGGACTGAACTTTCAACCTCTTGAGCTGACAGTTAGTGGTGGATGCACAAATTTTGTTTGCGACTAATTGCAGCCTGTAAATGGAGCATTGTGGCCCCAGAAAAGAGCCTGCAGTGTCTCTCTCCAGGGTCACCCAAGTGGAATCTGGACACAAGAAAGCCTGTCTCCTAATGGGCCTCCTCCTTGAGCCCTTCCCAACCTCTCAGGCCCTGGGCTCGTCTCCCCCATCCAGCAGAGAGCTGGAGGGCACAGCAGGAGGCTCCTCTGCGAAACTTCTCCCGGAATGCCAGGCTATTCATAGCGATGGCCGGCTCCCTCTGGAATTCCGAGACTAACTTCCCAGGGCGAGAGACTATTGTCTCCCCCGCCAGCAGCGGTGGCCTCTCACAGACCCAAGGACACATACACCATCTCAAGGCACAAAATGCTTTGCAAGCCATCCATGGCGTGTTCACCGAGGAAACTGCTGTAAGTTAGAAGAGCAGAAACAGGGACCAGCAGTTAGCGTAAGGGCTATGTCGCTGGACTCCCACGTAGTCGACGTGGTTCAAGTCCCGGACCCGGTGGCTTAACCTCACGCCAGACGAGTGTGTGTGCATGCCCAAGATCCCAAGAGGAGAATGGAGGAGAAGGGCTTGAGGTGTGGCTATCCCCCCTGGGGGGTGATTTCTCGCTTTCTGTCTCTCTGTCTCTCTCTGTCTGTCTGGCCAGCGCACGCGCCCTATAGCAAAAACCTCTCCAAAAAAAGAAAAAAACGAAAAAAAGAAGAAGAAGAAGAACAGAAGCAAGCCAGGGGGGTAGAATCCGATCTCAGCAGACGGACTGTTTATAGTCCATTTTCCAAAGCCAACACGCTTCGAATGGAGACAGAAGCCATCAAGGGCCACTCACGGTGAACCCACATTTCGGTTGCTTGCAGGCAGGGCTAGGTATGCTCTGAGCATCCCTGACAGCACAGCTGGCTCCGCTGTAAGACAAAAGGGGCGACGGAGGGTGACACTCTTTGTCTTCTCTGATGGTTTCATTGGGCTGAGGTGGTAGCTAATATTATCTTGTACCCAGAGACCATGAAAAGAACATAAGGAACTCTGAAAGTGCACAAGATCCCAAGAGGAGAATGGAGGAGAAGGGATTGAGGTGTGGCTATCCCCCCTGGGGGGTGATTTCTCGCTTTCTGTCTCTCTGTCTCTCTCTGTCTGTCTGGCCAGCGCACGCGCCCTATAGCAAAAACCTCTCCAAAAAAAGAAAAAAACGAAAAAAAGAAGAAGAAGAAGAACAGAAGCAAGCCAGGGGGGTAGAATCCGATCTCAGCAGACGGACTGTTTATAGTCCATTTTCCAAAGCCAACACGCTTCGAATGGAGACAGAAGCCATCAAGGGCCACTCACGGTGAACCCACATTTCGGTTGCTTGCAGGCAGGGCTAGGTATGCTCTGAGCATCCCTGACAGCACAGCTGGCTCCGCTGTAAGACAAAAGGGGCGACGGAGGGTGACACTCTTTGTCTTCTCTGATGGTTTCATTGGGCTGAGGTGGTAGCTAATATTATCTTGTACCCAGAGACCATGAAAAGAACATAAGGAACTCTGAAAGTGCAGACCCAGCTCTGCAAGCAAGCGTCACATTGTTCTCAGTTAATCAAATTTGTCAAATTGTTCCCCGTGCCTTAGAGCTACGGGGTGATACTCAGGACCACAGTAAACAAATCCCTAGCCATCTGCTCTGACAGCTGTTGGACCGTGAGCAAGAACTTGTACCCGTGGAGGCTCTCGAGGGCCCTCAGGCAGAGGTGTTCCTAGGACTGAGCTTCGGGAGCAGAACTCTCCCTGTGCTCTTCAGCCCCCAGCTCTCCCGTTCCTGCATCTTCTGGATATTTTCGCAATCATACCTTCAGCCTCACCGTAAAAATCAATGCAGTTAGTGAATTGCTTAGTGGAAACTGAACACATCTATAGAGGCTGAAACCAGAGCTCCGCCCTTCCAGCCAATTTCAAGAAACCTGCTTGGAGGATCTGTTCCATTCTGTGCTTTGCAAGCAAAGGTTCTCGGAGGGTTAGCTGGCAGTGGCAGTAAGTGATTTGTACAAAGTCGGTTGCTTCTAACAAGTCAGTGTTTGTGTGCTGATTTCATTAGGTCAATTGGGTTTCAGAAATGATGTTAGAATGAGATGACCTACCATCCCAGTTACCCTGAGACTCTGATTATTATTTTTTTAGTTTATTTCTATTTCATGAGAGAGACAGAGAGAGAATGAGAAAGAAAGACACTCTCTATAGGACGCATGCACTCACCAGACAGACAGAGAGAGACATAGAGACAGAAAGCAAGAAATCACCCCCCAGCGGGGATGGCCACACCGCAATCCCTTCTCCTCCGTTCTCCTCTCGGGATCTTGGGCACACACACACATGCGCCCAGCGTGAGTTTAAACCACCGGGTCCGGGATGCGAACCGTGGTCGACTACATGGGAGTCCAGCGACATAGCCATTACGCTAACTGCTGGTTCCCAAGACAGACACTCTCAACAGGGTCTCAAGCTACAATCCTCCCCAGCCTTTCGAACCAGCCAGGATTGTGAGCTAACCTGGGGACTGAACCCTGATCTTCCATTTGGCTTCCGGCATCGCGGAATTTGCACTACTGCTACACTCACTGTGGCTGGGCCAGATCTCAATTTTGAAATAGAAAATTCTGGTTCGTATGAGCGCTGTGGAGGACAATACGGAGGTGCCTCAGAGACCTGCACATAGAACCGCCATATGACCCCAGAATTCCACTCTTAGGCATCTACTCGAAGGATAGGAAAACACTCAGTCGGAAACACACCTACATACCCATGTTTATTGCAGCATTATTCATCATTTCTAGGACATGGGATCAACCCAAATGTCCAAGAACAGAAGAGTGCATTCAAAACTATGGGACATGCACTCTACGGAATACTACTTAGCCATAAAAAAAAAAAAAAAAAAAAAAAAAAAAAAACA
>NW_006159448.1:42929-51241 GCF_000334495.1 Tupaia belangeri chinensis | reverse complement strand
AAGATGGTGGGGGGACCAGCAGTTGGCCTAATGGCTATGTAGCTGGACTCCCATGTAGTCAACTGAGCTTCAAGTCTTGGACTTGGTGGCTTAAATTCACGCCAGGCACGTGTGCGTGCGTTCCCAAGATCCCAAGAGGAGAATGGAGGAGAAGGGATTGTGGTGTGGCCATCTCCCCTGGGCGGGGCGGGGGGCGTGTGATTTCTTGCTTTCTGTCTGTCTCTGTCTTTCTGGAGAGCATACGCACCCTATAGAAAAAACCTCTCCAAAAAAAAGGGAGACGCTGACATTTGATACAAAGTGGATGAATACATGAATACGGAAGATTTAACGCTAAGAGAAGCAAGTCAGACTATGAAAGACAGGCATTGTATGTCCCCACTCAATACATGCCGGATATCTGCAGTCTATAGCAGAAACTGAAGGCCTAGAAGGTATAATAGGAGGGAGGCCAACTGCATATACTAGAAACAGCATGGAGGGTGATGGGGTAGATAATGGGGGGGTGGAGAGAGGGGATCAGGAAAGAAATAAACACATTTTTAAAAATTATTTTATTTAACGTACTATTGATTTATTATTTATTTATTTATAATTTGACCAGAGGGGGACAGAGTGAGAGACAGAGAAAGTGAGAAAGCAAGCTGCCAGGTCCAGGACTCAAACTGCAATCGGCCATGTGGGAGTCCAGCACCTTTAACCACTATGCCACCTGCCGGTCCCCCAAACAACACATTTAAGAGCCACAAAAATGAAAATTTAACTGTTGATGATAATGTACATGGTAATATCTTTGACTTGGTTAATGTGTGTTGTATTCATGCTGAAGAAAAAAACATGTTTTACACTGTGGAGATATACAGGGGTTAAATGTAATTTTTTAAAAGAGATTTTTGGGGAACCAGCAGTTAGCATAATGGCTATGTCGCTGGACTCCCACGTAGTCAACCGCAGTTCGCGTCCCGGATCCGGTGGCTTAAAACTCACGCCGGGCACATGTGCGTGCGTGCCCAAGATCCCGAGAGGAGAATGGAAGAGAAGGGATTGCGGCGTGACCATCTCCCCTGGGGGGTGATTTCTCGCTTTCTGTCTCTATGTCTCTCTCTGTCTGTCTGGCGAGCGCACGCACCCTATAGCGAAAAAAAACTCTCAAAAAAAAAAAACCAATTAAAAGAGATTTTTGCTATAGGATGCATGTATTCACCAGAGAGAGAGAGAGAGACAGAGAGACAGAGAGACAGAAAGACAGAAAGCGAGAAATCACCCCCCCAGGGGAGATGGCCACGCCGCAATCCCTTCTCCTCCATTCTCCTCTCGGGATCTTGGACACGCACGCACATGCGCCCAGCGTGAGTTTAAGCCACTGGCTCCAAGATGTGAACCACGGTCAACTACATGGGAGTCCAGCGACATAGCCATTACGCTAACTGCTGGTCCCAATTGTCAAAGGTCTTATGTGCTTACCAGAGAGACAGAGAGGGAGAAGGCACCCTCCAATTGGGTGCAGTCATGCCGCAATTCACCCTCCTTCCTCTTTCCATTTTGTGGGGATTTGGAGCTTACGTGTAGAAGCTACCAGGGCCGAGATTCGAACCATGGTTGACCATGTGGGATCCTGTTCCCGGAACCACTAGACTAGAGGGCTGGCCCTATAAATGTTTTCTCGAGATGATTTCTGTTTCCACCTGTATATTTGTATTTACTTGGGAAAGGTTTGAAAAGCAGATAAGGAAGGAGAAATACTACCATTTCTCACTTAACGACCGACCTATTTTATGCCCACTCGGACTCAAGACCAGGTCTCCCATGTGGGGAATCCTCGTTTTCCGTCTTTGTCTCTTTCCCACAGTTGGTTAGAATTCACTACACAAAGCATTCGCAGCCACACGACACTAAATATTTTATTTATAGATTTGTATGTATTGTGCACCCATAGCAGTATTTAGAATAAATAAAAATGATGGTGCCGGATTTATGTGATTGTGTTGTGGTGTGTCCCATCACACCACCTGATGCTTAGCTCATGGACACTTTGTGTGGCTAGATTGAGTTAGTCTAGCGTGGTGTCACACGATCGCTATTGGAAAACACATACCCTATGGCACCATGACACACCACAAGACATCTGCCTTTAAGATCCTTGCTCATTCACCAATTTGCTTAAGGCCCCAGTCATAGGAACGGAACTCGATCCTCTCAGACCGCATTCTCAGCAGATCAAAGTCGTCGTGAATTGCCATCCATTCTTGTCTAAACTTTCACACCTGACTTCTTTTACTGCCCTCAGCTTGGCATCAGCCTGTGATTTTTTTTTTTTAAGAATTATTTATTTTTAATTTTATTTATTCATTTACTTATTTTATTTTGACCAGAGAAAGACACAGAGAGAGAGAGAGAAAGTGAGAAAGCAAGCCACCAGGTCCAGGACTCGAACCATGGTCAGTCATGTGGGAATGTCCAGCGCCTTAACCACCATGCCACCTGCTGGTCCCCCAGCCTGTTATTTTTTTAAACCTAAATGTGCCATAGGGAAAACAAAATCACCTGGGGATTTTGTTCAAGTCCAGCTTTAAATGGGGTCGCTCCGGGGAGGAGCCTGAGCGTCTGCATTTCCAGAAAGCTCACGGTGACGCTGAGACTGAGACGGCTGGTTCAAGGCCACATTTTGAGTAGTATGTTTCCAAGTGACTGTCCCTAAGTCTTAAAGGGAGTGGATGGGGGAAAAAGTGTGCTTCGTATGCTTAAAAATAATGCCTGTTAAAACAGAATGCTGTGAGCTTTAACACAAGACACAAACACAATTAGAATTGACCCAAAACATCCACATGGAGGAAACGAGGGTGGTGGGAAGGAAGGAAGTAGAGGACGTAGAGAGAGAGATGGCATTCCCAGTGGCTATGGCTGGTGGGAAGCCATCTTTTTTTTTCTTCTTCTTCTTTTTTTAATTGTGCTACGGAGTACATTCACTTGCCAAACAGATATAGATAGACAGATAGAAAGAGAAAGAGAGAGAGAGAGAGAGAGAGAGAGAGAAATCACTCCCCAGGGAGATGATCACATTGCTACCCTTTCTTCATTCTCCTCTCAGAATTTTGGGCTTGTATTCACACATGTGCAGTGCGATTTTTAAGTCACCGGGTCTGGGACTCGAACCACTCCGTAGTCCATGTGGGACCCAGTGCCTTAACCTCCATGCCACCTGATGGCCCAAAGGAGGCCATTCTTTTTCAAAGTATTGGTACTTATCTTTTCTCCTACTGCTGCCTTTCCTGACCATTAATAGCCAGCCTTTCAAAGATGACTAGAAGTGGGACCAGAAGTTAGCGTAATGGCTATGTCGCTGGACTTCCACGTAGTCGACCGTGGTTCGCATCCCAGACCCGGTGGCTTAAAACTCACGCCGGACGCATGTGCATGCGTGCCCAAGATCCCAAGAGGAGAATGGAGGAGAAGGGATTGCGGCGTGGCCATCCCCCCTGGGGGGTGATTTCTCACTTTCTGCCTCTCTGTCTCTCTCTGTCTTTCTGGCGAGCGCACATTCCCTATAGCAAAAAACCTCTCCAAAAAAAAAAAGAAGTGTTAATCTGAAATATTTTGTGTAATAATTTACATTAATTATATTGAGAAAACATTAGTGTTCATATTGAAGGGCAAGGAAGACTTAAGGAAATGGTTTGATACGTGTTTGTTTATTGTATAATAAGTCTTTGAGGCAGGTATTTGCTTCATTTTAGGTAAGGAGGCTCCGAAGAGTTCGGAAACTTCCCAAGTGACATAGTTAGTTTTGGAACCTCTATCTGTGATTCCAAAGCCCAGATACTGTGCATTTCACTAGATCTCCTTAGATCTACTTCCAATGCCTCATAATCTTTTATTTGATGAAAATGTGACTAAATACTCAAATAGTACAAAAGGATAAATGTTTTTATAGTGTGTGTGTTTTTGTTCCTGTTTTATTACTAGTTTCTTTATACAAATGTTGCCCAAATGCATTACACAATTCAAGTATGATTGCCTCATTTGAAAACCGTAAGCAAAACAACTCTTGCCTGAAATGTTGTCATTTACTATTTTAAGTCCAAGAAAGTCAAAAGGTGAGACAATGACTCAAGTAGTGGATGCCACTCAACTGCCAGTTGAATTTCTTTTTTGTTGAAATGAGCATATTCATTTAATATTCTTACCGGAAAATTTGGTACACAAACTTACCAGCTCAAAGATTGTTAGCTATGAGCAGCAGCATCACCATCACCAACATCATCACCGTTACCATCATCACCATCATTATCATCATCACTATCATTACCACATTCATCACCATCATTACCACCATCACCATCATCATCACCATCACCATCACCATTCTTACCACCATCACCATCATCACCATCATCATCACCATCACCATCACCATTCTTACCACCATCACCATCATCACCATCATCATCACCATCACCATCATCACCATCATCACCATTATCACCATCACCATCATCACCATCATCACAATCACCATTATCACCATCATCATCACCATTACCATTATCATCACCATCACCATCATCACCACCATCATCACCATCACCATCATCACCATCACCATCAACACCATCATCATCACCATCACCATCACCATTCTTACCACCATCACCATCATCACCATCACCATCATTACCACCATCAAAAACCTCTCCAAAAAAAAAATGACAAAAAGAAAAAGTTGGCTGGAAGTTAAGTCCCTTTGGTAAGAGACAGGAAACGTTTCTTTCTCTTCAGATTGACTGTGAGAAGCCTAGAGAAAGACCCATTAAAGAGGAAAACTGAAACATACACAGAAAAGTGTACGAATCCTTCACGTCGCTTGTAGCTGATTGTGTTTCTGAAGACACGAAAACGGATCATGAACTGCATAAGTAAGTAGAGGAAATGTCATTAAGTCAAATGCCTGGGCAGAAAATCACACAGTTCTGATCAAGGGGATTTATTTTTTAATGATTAAAGAATTATTTATTTTATTTATCATTATTTTTTAAATAATTATTTATTTATTTGCATTTGTTATTATTTATTATTATTAATTTGGCCAGACAGAGACAGAGAGAAAGGGAAAGTGAGAAAGCCACCAGGTCCGGGATTCAAACCATGGTTGGTCATGTGGGAATCCAGCACCCTTAACCACCACGCCACCTGCCAGCCCCAATTACTATTATTTTTAAATTTGCTGTCTGGCATGTATGCTTACTAGAGAGAGACAGAGACAGAGAGAGAGAGAGAGAAAGAGAGAGAAAGTAAGCTACCAGGTCTGGGATTCAAACTGTAGTTTGCTATGTGGGAATCCAGCACCTTAACCACATGCCACCTGCTGGCCCCAGTATTGATAGTTTTACAATAACAATGGTTCATGCTATTTAAGGAATTTCTATTGTTCAGAGTCCTGACTAATGATATGGGCACATTCAGAGGCAGTAAAAGGAATTCTGGTGTTAAGCTTTTTAATTATTTAAGACCAAAATGAATGTGCCTCAGAAACGGATGAGACATTTTTATTCTCCAAATTACATTAGTCATGACCTTGGGAGAGTTCACATCTTTTTCCTGCAGAGGGACATCAAGCAGGAACAGTTACATGTCACTAAGCACCGAGTAAGGACTTTGCAAAATGTCCGTGTTCCATGGGAAACACGTAGCCAAGGATCTAACCTTCTCAAGGTTTCAGATGAGAAAGAAAAACCCTCTTCCTTCCTTCCTTGCCAAAGACATGTGTGTTCACCAAAGAGACACAGAGAGAGAGAGCACCCCGCGATGGGGTGTGGTCACACTGCAGACCTTCTCCTCCATCCCTCCGTCCTGCTGGGATCTGGGTACACACAGATGTGCCTGGTGTGCTTTTCAAGCTGAGAGGTGACTTTTTTCTTTCCTATTAAATTTTCTAAAGGTGTGTGCTTCCTAGAGAAGGGACGTGAGAAGTAAGTCCCAGCGGGGATGACCAAGCCGCAATCCCTCCACTCTCTTCTCAAGGTTTTGGAGACACACACACACACACACACACACACACACACACAGTGGTTTTAGAGCTGCCAGGCTTGCCACTGAACCACACAATCGGCCATGTGGGATCCGGCTGCGTTAACTACCATGCCACCAGCCAGCTCTGGGGCCAAGATTTGAACTATGATTGACCATGTGGGACCTGGCTCCCTTAACTACCAGGTTACAGGGCCCACCCTTCCTTCCTTCCTTCCTTCTTTCCTTCCTTTTTTTTCTATTTCTTTCTCTTCAATTTTTTTTTGAGAGGTTTTCGCTATAGGGTGTGTGTGCTCGCCAGACAGACAGAGAGAGACAGAGAGAGAGAGAGACAGAAAGCGAGAAATCACCCTCCATTCTCCTC
This sequence comes from Tupaia belangeri chinensis, assembly GCF_000334495.1. NCBI lineage: Eukaryota > Metazoa > Chordata > Mammalia > Scandentia > Tupaiidae > Tupaia > Tupaia belangeri. Next base: position 44,853 of record NW_006159448.1, on the reverse strand, counting down.
TCGGGATCTTGGGCACACACTCACACACGCCTGGCGTGAGTTTAAGCCACTGGGTCCGGGACTCGAACTACGGTCGACTACATGGGAGTCGATCGACATAGCCATTATGCCAACTGCTAGTCCCCTTCAGTTTCTTGAGAGAGAAACAGAGAGAAAGATATTCCCCAAGAGAGTCCTCACCTTATGATCCGCCCCCAGACTTAGCCAGCTGGAGATTCTGCCCGCCACCCCCACCCCTTGAACCCCTCATGTGCTCAGGAAGGACCCAGGATACGAACCCTTGACTTTTTTCACTGAGTCCAGTTGTGTTACTGCTGTGTCATCATCTGGCCCCAGAAAACCCTTTTTTCTTATAGGCCATCAAAGCAGAAATGGCTCAAGGCATGTCCCATGTGTCTGTGTTTCCACCGAGGAGGAGCATGCAATCAGAATAAACCCGGTTCGATCTGTCCCCTTACCTAGGAGCATGCTCTATTGCACTGTCTCCCTTATTTTTGCCTTGGCCCCTGGCTGCTCACTATTGTCCCTCGATGTGTCTGGCTCTGACGGCCTCAGACGCCCTTGTACACTGGGGAGTCCTGAGAGCGGGGCTGCTTCTCCACTCCTCACCAGGACAGTGGTTCCGGGCTGGCATGCACACTTTGGTTCTCAGACACGCCGCTGCTGCTTGGTCTCCGAAAGGATGCAGAGCTCCCTCTCACATCCTGGGCCTGAGCACCTCTCCTTGTCCTCAATAGGGGTGCGTGGGGGCTGCTGGGGAGAGGGACAGAAGAGGCCACAATGGAGGGCCAGCCTCATTCCTCCGTCCCCACGACCTCTGCGTTCACAACCCCAGCTGGGAACCGCACCTGCATCTCATCCATCTGTCCCCACAGGCCGGACTTTGTACTTGGCAAGGGACACGGCTCCCAGGAAACAGAGCCTTATTTATTTATTTATTTATTTATTTATTTTTGAGAGATTTTTGCTATAGGGCACGTGCACTCGCCAGACAGACAGAGAGAGACAGAGGGACAGAATGCGAGAAATCACCCCCCAGGGGGGATGGCCACACCGCAATCCCTTCTCCTCCATTCTCCTCTCGGGATCCTGGGCACACACGCACACGTACCCGGCGTGAGTTTCAAGCCACCAGGTCTGGGACGCGAACCGCAGTCGACTATGTGGGAGTCCAGCAACATAGCCATTACACTAACTGCTGGTCCCATGTGTCTCCATTTTCTCATAAACAAATAGACCTACAGCACTTATAAGAGAATATGAGACAGAGACAGTGCTCCAAAATGGTGACCCTAGGACTGATCGTGCACACTGATAGGAATGGGAGAACCAGCCTCTAAGAAAACAGCTCTCATGAAGTTTTAGTGTCCCGGGCCCCAGGATTCCTAGCACCAGTTATCAATGACATCGTCAAAACCAAAAGGCCTGGTATTTACTTTGGAGCAGCAAGGAAAGATGCCTATAGATTACAGCTTCGGGACTCAGACAGAAAGGAGCTAGCTGTCAGCTCTCCGGCATTCCGAGGCGGACCTCATCTCAAACGTTGGTCTAGAGGGTGCGCTTCCGGGGGTAAGCAGTATTTCTGGACACGGTAAAGTCGGTCATGTGTTTGCAAACGTAGGGTTTTGAGTCTGATTTTTGGCATTCAAATTTAGTTCTGGTACTTATTATTTTAAAACCATGGGTTGGAGGCTAGCAGAGGTTATTTCTTCCATGGACTAAAGAAGGGACCATGGGATCAGCAGTTAGCCTAATGGCTATGTCACTGGACTCCCATGTAGTCAACTGTGGTTCGAGTCCCAGACTCGGTGGCTTAAACTCACACCTGGTGCGTGTGCGTGCATGGCCAAGATCCTGAGAGGAGAATGGAGGAGAAGGGATTACGGCGTGGCCTTCCCCCCTGGGGGGTGATTTCTCACTTTCT
>NW_006159448.1:19826-42644 GCF_000334495.1 Tupaia belangeri chinensis | reverse complement strand
TGGCCACACCGCAATCCCTTCTCCTCCATTCTCCTCTCGGGATCCTGGGCACACACGCACACGTACCCGGCGTGAGTTTCAAGCCACCAGGTCTGGGACGCGAACCGCAGTCGACTATGTGGGAGTCCAGCAACATAGCCATTACACTAACTGCTGGTCCCATGTGTCTCCATTTTCTCATAAACAAATAGACCTACAGCACTTATAAGAGAATATGAGACAGAGACAGTGCTCCAAAATGGTGACCCTAGGACTGATCGTGCACACTGATAGGAATGGGAGAACCAGCCTCTAAGAAAACAGCTCTCATGAAGTTTTAGTGTCCCGGGCCCCAGGATTCCTAGCACCAGTTATCAATGACATCGTCAAAACCAAAAGGCCTGGTATTTACTTTGGAGCAGCAAGGAAAGATGCCTATAGATTACAGCTTCGGGACTCAGACAGAAAGGAGCTAGCTGTCAGCTCTCCGGCATTCCGAGGCGGACCTCATCTCAAACGTTGGTCTAGAGGGTGCGCTTCCGGGGGTAAGCAGTATTTCTGGACACGGTAAAGTCGGTCATGTGTTTGCAAACGTAGGGTTTTGAGTCTGATTTTTGGCATTCAAATTTAGTTCTGGTACTTATTATTTTAAAACCATGGGTTGGAGGCTAGCAGAGGTTATTTCTTCCATGGACTAAAGAAGGGACCATGGGATCAGCAGTTAGCCTAATGGCTATGTCACTGGACTCCCATGTAGTCAACTGTGGTTCGAGTCCCAGACTCGGTGGCTTAAACTCACGCAGGGCGCGTGTGCCTGTATGCCCAAGATCCTGAGAGGAGAATGGAGGAGAAGGGATTGTGGTATGGTCATTCCCCCCTGGGGAGTGATTTTTCGCTTTCTGTCTCTTTGTCTCTGTCTGGCGAGCGTACACGCCCTATAGCAAAAACTTCTCAAAAAAAAAAAAAAAAAGAAGGGACCAATATCCCCGACAGGGTCTTTGGGCTGCGAGCCACCCCAGCCTCAGCCAATCAGCATCGGGGCACACATGCAGACCTGGCGTGTACAGGAAGCCTCAGGACGTGAACCCAGGACCCTCCCGTGTGGCCTCAGCATCACAGAATGTTGCATTAGGGCTGCACCTCTGTGGCTGGCCCAAAGCATCCTCATTATCCCAAATTCACGGTCCATTACCAGGGTTTGACCATCGGAGACTTTCCAGGCCCACGAGGAAGTGTAACAGGGTCCTTTATTTTTATGATCTGGCTTTCTCTCGCCTTCTCTGTCACTGAGGAGTCTGGAGGGTGACTAGCAAGGAGTAAAAGAGGCTCCTCTTCCTCCTCCCTCTCGTCCCTCCAAGGGCCAGTCTTACTGTCCTGAGAGCCATCGCCACTGTCACTCGTCAGAGGGAGGCTGTGCAGCGTCCTCAGACGGTGCCCGAGGGCAGATCAGAGCCCCCAGCCCTAGCAGAGCCTCTCAGACAATGGAGACCCTTCAGTGTCTCCCCCTGGTTGTCTCAGGGCCACCCTGGGTGGGATGGGGGTGGACCCACAAGTGAACCCTAGCCCTGGAGGGCGCCAGGAGGGAGGTAGAAAAGCACAGTTATAATCAGTTCTGTTTTTGAAGTTTGAGTTAAAATTGCTGTCAGCCTCAGCACCCAGAGGGGAGGCTTTCTCCTCCAGTTTGAGAACACTCCTGCTTTAGCGGCCTCGACTGTGGTGTTAAACACATTCACTTCCACCTGGATGGATGAAAAGGGCTTGTTCTGACAGGTTCATGTCTTGGAGAAGGAAGATAGAGGTCCTTTCCATGTGAAGGATGCTAGAGCCCCAGGCGACCCCTGGTGACCTTCCATCCCAGCCTGAGACTCCAGCAACAGAGAAGGGGGTAGGAGGCACCAGGACCACTGTGACATTTTGCTCAGGAGTATTTAAGTGCATGGATCATTTACGTTTTCTCTAAAGAATGATTTTATTTCATCTTATTCATTGCCATTATTTTTATTTTATTTTATTTTTCGAAGTTGACCAGAGAGAGAGACAGAGAGAGAGAGATAGCAGGAAAGTGAGAGACCAAGCTGCCAGGTCCAGGACTCGAATCATGGTCAGCCATGTGGATTCCAGTCGCCTTAACCACCGCGCCATCTGCCGGCCCCAAAGGCGTGTGATATTCTTTGTAGGAGGTGTACAGAGCTCTTTCAGCATTTGCAGGTATGAGAGTGAAATCATTCTCGCTCGGGAGAAGAGTCTGTTGAAATTCTCATTTTTCAAGTCTTGAGGATCCTGAAGAGGGAAGTGTGGCCCTGGGAGAGGCTTCCTGATGAAACGAACTGTAAGCTGTAAAGTTGCGTTTGCCATATAGCACGCTTGCAGAGGGCGTAGAAAACATAGATGCTGTTATAATACACACACACACACACACACACACATGTATATATAAAACAGAAGGGGTGTACCCCAGGTCCAAGATGGTAATGTTCATTTTTTCATGAACAATAAAAAAGAATTCTCTCCTAAAACCAGATGGAGATGACTTATTGCATTGTTTGGGAAATACCACTGAAGATAATCAGAAAACAATTACTCGAGGCAGCAGCAGTTAGTGTAATGGCTATGTCACTGGACTCCCACGTAGTCGACCGTGGTTCGCGTCCCGGACCAGGTGGCTTAAAACTCACACCGGGCACATGTGCGTGCATGCCCAAGATCCCGAGAGGAGAAAGGAGGAGAAGGGATTGCAGCGTGGCCATCCCCGCTGGGGGGTGATTTCTCGCTTTCTGTCCCTCTGTCTCTCTGCGTCTGGCTAGCGCATGCGCCCTATAGCAAAAACCTCTCCAAAAAAAAGAAAACACAAAAAAAGAAAATGATTACTCCATTTTGTAGGTCAAGGTGTGTTTTGTCTTGACCTAATTTCAGTAACACGCCTTACTGTGGAAGAAGGAAAACTACATCCCAGCGGTAGAATTATAGGGTTAAAATGCTGCTAGTCTGTGAAGTGTCTGCTCCATGCTTTGTTCCCTTAGCTGGTGCCTCAACTCTCAGGCACTGACCCCATTTCTCCTTTCAAGGGTAAGCTCTGGTCCTTTCCCCTGTGACTAGAGCAAGCCATCATTTCTCTTTCTAGAATTTACATCCAGAAAACTGCTACTGTTAACACGAGCGTAGAATCTTAGGACAATGTTGGGACCAGCATTTGGCGTAATGGCTATGTCGCTGGAGTGCCATGTAGTCGACCACAGTTTGAGTCCCAGACCCAGTGGCTTAAACTCACAGAGGGTGCATGTGCGTGCGTGCCCAAGATCCCGAGAGGAGAATGAAGGAGAAGGGATTACGGCGTGGCCATCCTCCCTGGGGGGTGATTTCTCGCTTTCTGTCTTTCTGTCTCTCTCTGTCTGTCTGGCGAGCACACATGCCCTATAGCAAAAATCTCTCCAAAAAAAAAAAAAAAGGAAAACAGAATCTTAGGACAATGCTCCAAAAAATTAAAGCAATAGATTGCTTTTAGAGACTATTTGACGTAGCCACCAATAACATTCGTGGTTAATTATTCTAGCTTTGATTTACCCAGGTCTCAAAATCAACTCTGTGCACGGTTGGCTTGTGTTGATAGTGTTGACGAGCCCTCAAAGCTAAGGATCCATTCTCTACCCCCCTCCAGATGAGAATTCAGCTTTGCAATAAATTTTTGTCTACAGTGATTTAAAAGTCCATGTAAATAGATAAACTTGGTCTTCTCCTTTCATTTCTCTGCCATTTTCTTAGGCAATTTCTGTGTGAAAGCCGTGTCACCCATAACAACCAGCCTTATTTTCTCCTTTCCCTTTAATGGTTTTGTGTTCCTGGCTTAATTTAAGAATGGATTGCTTACATTTCACTTACAAATCTCCCTTCTAACCAGTGTTATTAATATCACAATTTTGTTGCAATATCTGTACGAGCACAAAATGTATCCTCTCAAAGATGCATTTCCCAAGCTCAGAACTGCACACATTTCAATGACAAGTCTCCCTCCTAATTATTCTTATTAATATCACAATTACTATTGCAATATCCGTAAGCCTGCAGAAGGTGTCTTGTCAAGAGTGTGTTTATAAACATCGTTTCCAGTTTCCTCTTAGGGAAAAATGGACCAGACTTTATTTAAATTCAGCTTGCCCTGCAATTTACATTAGACAGCACACGCCTTCAATAATACCAGCAGAATGATCTACTGCACTGCAGACAAAAGTTATTGTGTCAAGTTGACGCTAATCAGTTAAGTCCAGTAAACCTTCAGATAAACAAAGGCTTGTTGTCTATCACCAACGTTGTGCAATGGGCCCTCGTGTGTCCGGTGCTGGGCCCATCTATAGAGATGTATCTGGCAGACACTCGCCCTGGGGCGTCTATATGGAAAGGGAGACACGATCTATAGTTAATGATGTTGACCCTGACTCCCCCGACAGAGATTGAATTCAAGTCCTCATAATATCTCAACAGCTGATATGTATACTGTGCTAATAATATTAACAATTACTGTGCCACTGGGATTCCCCAGGCCCTGGTTTTAAAAAGCGCTGTGAAAGCTTCTCCCCTTAAATGAACAAAGTTCCTTACTTAGGCCCCTGTTGTTACTCTGGTCTCTCCATGAAGCTTAGAACTTACTGCAGAATGGAAAAAGGCTTTTTTTTCTCCTTTTTTGGGAGAGGTTTTTGCTATAGGGCACGTGCGCTCGCCAGAAAGACAGAGAGAGAGAGAGAGAGACAGAGATAGAGACAGAGAGACAGAAAGCGAGAAATCATCCCCCCCCCCGGGGGGGACATCACTGCACAATCCCTTCTCCTCCGTTCTCCTTTTGGGATCTTGGACACGCACGCACACGCGACCAGTGTGAGCTTAAGCTACCGGGTCTGGGACTCGAACCGCGGTCAACTCCATGGGAGTTCAGAGACATAGCCATTACGCCAATTGCTGGTCCCAAGGCTTTTCTTAATGGGGGTATCTTGTATGAGGAAGAAGGGCTGTGTGAGTTAAAGGCTTCTGGACAAGGGGCTGGTACCATGTTGTAATTGCTAATGGGGATCTGGAGGAGGAACTGCGCATGTCAATAGGCCTCCCCTGCTGTGGTTCTCCTTGAAGGCCCAGGAGGGGCCCACCAACCCCTGCATGGCATCAGAAATCGCCCCTGGGGCTCCTGAGAGGGCCACCCAGCTGTGGAGGAAAGTGGAGGTCCTGAACCAGCCCTCTCCTCTTCTCCCTGCTCCTCTTTCCTTTGCAAATAAGTGGGCAAGGCCAGGGCAAGCTCACAGGCCACGGAGAAGCTTAGGCTGAAATGTTGACAGGGGGCACGGTGAAAAATTAAATTCTGCCCTATTTTGTGTACCATTCCTGTGAGTCACATTCGTGAATAGTAGCGAGAGATTTAATGATCGCATATTTTTGATCTGATTTCCCTTCGGTCGATGGCAATTTTTTTCTGTTAATGTCAACTTAGAGCTCAAAGTAATTTAGTAATTGATTCTAAGCACAGCGGTTCGCCAATGGCAGTTCTCCATTTGTGGGGAATATCTTTGCTAATTTTATCCATCAGAATGAGATTACCATGCTAATCTCGCCCATCCTCATCTCTTGGTCACTTGGGACATGCTGATGCAAATCACTTATTAGACACCAGGCCTTCGTCCCTCTCCAGGATCAGAGAAAGATGAAAGAAAGCCAAGATAAAGATATTTGAATGCTCTAACACACACAGATGGGAGGCAAACCTGCTGCTAAAATGATAAGACCCTCGACTGGAATAAACCCCAATCAAAACTAGTTCTGTCCAAGGAAAAAGGACGACTGATCAAAATCGATGCGACACCCTGACGGCAGAAAACAAGAAGAAAGGCAGCCTGGATGAAGCTGGGGCCATGGGATTGGAAAGCTCCACATTTGCGGGGTCAGGGAACCTAGAGGATCTGATGTCAGGTGGAGGGAGGGAGCCTCGTTAATGAGATTAACTGGGGAAAACCGAAGTGGCTGAGTTAACAAAAAGATTGAAGCTCTGTGTACAGACACAGTCTGTCCAGCTGTTTGCAGTGACTGACTGGTTACTAAGTTCGTGATTGAATTAAAGTGGTCAAACCAGGGGGAGCGTGTGTGGTAAAAAGAATCTGAACCTAGTTTGGGGTTACCCGTAGACAATGGGGTACAGCACGATGGGCGATGGGCGACAGGGTTTCCAAAGATGTCCCTGGCAAATGGACACCATCCTCCATGTTCACGTTATGAAATAGTAAAGTACTTAGAGGGAGTTCAGTTAGAGTTGCTTTAAATAATTCAGCTAAGAGGGGCTTTAAAGGAAGAAAAATTAGCCACTATAGGAGCTGGGGGAGTGTGTATGGAGGCAGAAAACACCCCAGAGAACAGATATGGAACATGTAAGAAGCCTGAGGTGAGATCAAAAAAGCAAAATCTTGATATTAAACAAATACACAAATCCTAGTATTATCCTCAATAGAAGAAATGAGAAACTGACATAATAATCTTTTTTTTTGAGGGGGGGAGACGTTTTCACTATAGGGTACATGCGCTCGCCAGACAGACAGAGAGAGACATAGAGACAGAAAGCGAGAAATCACCCCCCAGAGGGGATGGTCACGTTGCTATCCCTTCTCCTCCATTCTCCTCTCGGGATCTTGGGCATGCATGCACACGCGCCCGGTGTGAATTTTAAGCCACCGGGTCTGGGACGCGAACCATGGTCGACTACGTGGGAGTCCAGCGACATAGCCATTACACTAACTGCTGGTTCCCCATAATAGTCATTTTACTGCTATTGATTTTCTTTGATTATGTTTAACTTGTTGTTGTTATAGAGTGCACACACTTGCCAGAGAGAGACAGAGAGACAGAGAGAGATGGGGAGAAAGTGAGAACTCCCTCTCCAGGGAGTCGGGCGTGCCGCGATCTCTTCTCCATGCTCCTCTCAGGATTTCGGGCAAGTACACACATGCATCCTGCATGATTTTCAAGACACTGGGTCTAGGACTCGAACCTCTGCCACTTCTGGCAGAGCTCTGACTCCAACATGTTCCCCACCTGCAGCTCCAGCTTTCTATTTTATTTTATTTATTTTTGAAAAAAAGATTGCATTTAAATTGATTATTATTATTTTAATTTGACCAGAGGTAGAGAGAGAGAGAGAGAGAGGAGAGAGAGAGAGGATGTGAGAAAACAAGCTGCTAGGTTGAGTTCTCGAAGTGTGGTCAGCCATGTGGGAGTCTAGCACCTTAACCACCACGCCACCTGTCGGCCCCCATATTATTATTATTATTATTTAATTTGCTAAAGAGCACATGCATTCACTAGAGAGAGACAGACGGAGAGGGAAAGTGAGAAAGCAAGCCTCTAGGTCCAGGACTTGAAGCACAGTCAGTCCTGCAGGAGTCCAGCACCCTAACCACCACACCACCTGCTGGTCCTTATTTTAGGTTTTCATTTGAAAAAGTGTTGTCAAGGGACCAACCTGGTTTTTGCTATAGGGCGCATGCGCTTACCAGAAAGACAGAGAGAGAGACAGAAAGTGAGAAATCAACCCCCAGGGGGGATGGCCATGCCGCAATCCCTTCTCCTCCATTCTCCTCTCGGGATCTTGGGCACGCACGCACACGCGCCCAGCATGAGTTTAAGCCACCAGGTCTGGGACTCGAACCACGGTTGACTACATGGGAGTTCAGCGACATAGCCATTACATCAACTGCTGGTCCCAGAATATTGCATTTAAAAAGCGAAGTAATTGGTGAAAGCCTGGCACAAAGGAAGTATTTGCAAGTCGTAGTTTTTATGGATTCCAAAAATATATGTACCAGCAAGAATCTGGCCTGATCTCTCTCACTTTTCCCCCCAGGATGTAATAGAAAACATAAATGTCAGTTGTCTGAGGAATCATTTTAGTTTGCATCTTTATTGACCACATTTTTTTTTTTAACCTCAGTTACCAAATTTCTCCCAGAATTTAAGTCTCAGATCCTGTTTTATTATTTTTTTAGAGAGATTGTTGCTATAGGGTGTGCGTACTCGCTGGAGAAACAGAGACAGACAGAAGGACAGAAAGTGAGAAGTCACCCTCCCCTCCCCGGGGGGATGACCATCTCACAGTCCCTTCTCCTCCATTGTCTTCTCAGGATCCCAGGCACACACACACACACACACACACACACACGCCCGGTATGTTTTAAGTTGCCAGGTCTGGGACTCGAACCATGGTTGGCTATGTGAGAGTGCAGTGACATAACCATTATGCCATCTGCTGGTCCCAGATTCTGTTTTAATTGGCTTGAGGATTGCTGAGCTTCCAGGCAGAGATTTGCAGTTCCTCTTTATTTGAACTAGTTTGGCCTAACACCCATAGGGACCCTGAGCGCGTCGTCTCAGTTCTAACAGCAACTGGACACGGTTGAATGACGGCCCCGTAATTGACTTCTGCAATACCTAATGACGAGACGGTTCAGATGAGGCCAGTTACATCGTGGGAAGTCTTGGTGATGAACCCGTGTGTATGTGTGTGAGTTTCCTGCTTAAAAAGCTCCATGAACGGAGGCATGCCTCATAGGTGACTGGCCAGGGGCGTTCACCTTGTAGGGAAGGGTAGCATTAAGTCTTTTTTTTTTTTTTTACAAAAAGATATTTTATTGGGACCAGCAGTTAGCGTAATGGTTATGTCTCCGGACTCCTATGTAGTCGACCGCGGTTCGCATCCCGGACCTGGTGGCTTAAAACTCACGCCAGGCGCGTGTACGTGTGTGCCCAAGATCCCGAGAGGAGAATGGAGGAGAAGGGATTGCGGCGTGGCCATCCCCCCTGTGGGATGATTTCTCACTTTCTGTCTCTCTGTCTCTCTGGCGAGCGCATGCGCCCTATAACAACAACAACAACAAAAATTAACCTTTATTTATTTATTTTTTAAAAATTTGACCGCAGAGTGATAGAGGAGAGAGAGAAAGAGAGGAAGAGAAGGTGAGAAAGCAAGCTGCCATGGTCAGCCATGCGGGATCCCAGTGTCCTTAACCACCCCACCACCTGCTGGCCCCAGCATTCTGGTTTTTGTTTTTTGTTTTCTTTTAAAACCCAGGATGAAGCTTTTCCACTCTTTCATGACCTTCTTCTTTTCAAAAAAAAATTTATTTATTCATTCACTTATTTTCATTTAACCAGAGAAAGACACACAGAAGGAAAATGAGAAAGCAAGCCAACAGGTCCGGGACTCGAAACGTGTTTGACCATTTGAGATTGTCCAGCGCCTTAACCACCACGCCACCTGCTGGACCTCTGAGCTGCTTCTTTTATAAAACATCTTTAACTTTGTTATTTATGATAGACACATGCATGCAAATCAGAGTGTGTGCTTGTGTGAGTGTGAGAGAGAAATGAACACCCTCCACAGGGCCTGGCCATGCCACCATCCCTCCCTCCAGTCCTCCGGCCTGTCAGGTTGGGCACTGGGCAGACCTGGCTGGGGATTCGAACCATAGTCGCCATGTGAGATCCGGCATCTGGGCAGCCCATTACCGCTGATCCATGGAGTCGGACTGGGCTATTGTATTTCCCGTTTGTGCAATTCTTACTCGCCCTTCTTTGTCAGAGTCGGACCAGTGGCCGGATGTGCTCTGGCCTCGGCAGTCTGCAGATGGGATCCAAGCCCTCCCCGGGGTATGTTACAATGGACCCGATTTCTAGAGGAGAAAGCCTGGAAACGAAGCAGGTTTGGGTGGTTTGATCACACTGACATTTCTTGGGCTTAGTAAGCTGCTTTGTCCAGAGCATTCTGTGCAGTGTGACTGGCTGTTTTTACTCTTTTTACAAAATACGATGATGTGGTTGAATTTGTGTTGGGCCCTGACCCAACCAGATAAAGGGACTCCTAAGGATGTCCAAGAAGGAATATATTTTCTTTTTTTTTGGGGGGGGGAGAGGTTTTTAGTATAAGGCACGTGCGCTCGGCAGACAGAGAGAGACAGAGACAGAAAGCGAGACATCACCCCCCAGGAGGGATGACCATGCCGCAATCCCTTCTCCTCCATTCTCCTCTCGGGATCTTGGGCACGCATGCACACGCGACCAGTATGACTTTAAGCCACCAGGTCCGGGACTCGAACCGCAGTCAACTACGTGAGAGTCCAGCGACATAGCCATTATGCTAACTGCTGGTCCCAGGAATACATTTTCAAAAAGCATTCCAAAGAGGGACCAGCAAAACCCTCTCTTAAAAAAAAAAAAAAAAAACATCCCAAAGAGAATGAAGTGGACTATTTTTTTTTTTTTTTTGCATGCTCTCACCTGAGAGAGAGAGAGAGAGAGAGAATGAGAAATCACCACCCGGGGGGGATGGCCATGCCACAGTTTCTTTTCCTCCATTGTCCTCTTGGGATTTAGGGCATGCATACACACATGTGTCTGGTGTGATTTTCAAGCCAACAGGTCTAGGACTTGAACGGAAAGGTCGGTCATGTGGGACCCAGTCACCGTAACCTCCATATCACCTGCTGGCCCTGAAGTGGGCTATTCGTATATCACGCCTTGGCAGGAGTAAGATTTTACAAATTCTTGAAGAATTGAGAACGGTGCAGTGCAGCAGTAGGTGACCTGTGACAGGATATCACACCCCCAGTCTGAGTGCACACACAGACACGGGCAGTTACTTTTTTATAAGCCTCAGCTCAACTGACATCCCACCGCTGGACTCCCATGTAGCCGACCACAGTTCGAGTCCCGGACCCAGTGGCTTAAACTCACGCCGGGCGCGTGTGCGTGCGCGCCCAAGATCCTGAGAGGAGAATAGAGGAGAAGGGATTGCGGTGTGACCATCTCCCCTGGGGGTTATTTTTCACTTTCTGTCTCTCTGTCTCTCTCTTTCTGGCAAGCACACGTGCCCTGTAGCAAAAATCTCTCAAAGAAAACCCACATCAAAACAACCTGCATAATAGCTACTGTTTATTAATCACTTACCCTTGAATAATAACTTTACAAGTGGTGTTCTGTTTACCCTCACAGTAAGCCATGAGGCAGGCATCAGCTGTAGCACTGTTTCACAGGTGAACAAATTGAGGCTTAGGGATCGGAAGTAACCTAACAGCGGCCCTGGTGGAGGTAGCGCTTGAGCCGAAGGCTGCCTGGCTTCTAAACCCACGTTCTTGACACTCTCGGGGGTTATTCTCTTCTGACCCCTGTAGCCAGTGTTCTCAATCCCTTCCATTAGCCCAACCTGAGTTTTTATGTTTAGTCATGCAGTTCTTTCTTTCTTTTTTTAAAATAATTATTTACTTAAGTTTAATTATTATTATTATTTCATTTTGCTATAGGGCACGTGCTCTCACAAAAGAGAGACAGAAAGACAAACAGAGAGGGTAGACGTGAGAAAGCAAACTGCCAGGTCTGGGATCTGAACAGCAGTCGACCATGTGGTAGTCTAGCACCTTAACCACCATGCCACCTGCCGGCTCCTCTTTTTTTTTTTTTAATGTTTTTTTTTTTTTTTTTCTTTCTTCTTTCTTTCTTTCTTTTATTTTCTTTTTTTTTGGAGAGGTTTTTGCTATAGGGCGCTTATGCTCGCCAGAAAGACAGAGAGACAGAGAGACAGAAAGCGAGAAATCACCCCTCAGGGGGGATGGCCACACCGCAATCCCTTCTCCTCCATTCTCCTCTCGGGATCTTGGGAACGCACGTACACATGTATGAGTTTAAGCCGCTAGTTCTGGGACTCGAACCGCAGTCGACGACATGGGAGTCCAGCGACATTGCTATTACGCTAACTGCTGGTCTCAAGTTTATTTATTTCTTCAGAGAGGAAGAGAGAGAAGCAGCCCCAACAGTTTTTACCCCGTGACTCCCTTCTCCAGTGTCAGCCAGCCTGGATCGTGGGCCCATGCTTGCAAGCCCAACCTGCTCGGGGAGGTCCCAGGACTCAAACCCAGGACCTTCCCATGCAGGCTCAGTTGCACTGTTGCAGCGCCACCACCTGGCACAGCAATGTGCTCATTACTAACGAGCATCCCTAAACTGCACGGCGAGAGCCCAGCATGCGCTTCGTGCTCCGGGAAGCAGTTTGTTTCAGCTATGAAGTGCCCGGTACTGCGTGTCAGGAGGATGGGGAGCTCAGCGGGACCCTGGCAGGCACCCCCCTGAGGCCTTTTCCACTTCCAACTGGCCAGACCACGTTTGCTGTCATTATCTTACCACCCTGTAGAGTCATTTCATGGTCTTTTAAATTTTTTATTCATTTAATTTTAAGGTTTTTGTCATAGGGCGTGAGTGCTTGCCAGAAAGAAGAGAGACAGAGATGGTGAGAGAGAAAGTGAGAGATCACCCCCCTCCCCCCAGGATAAATAGCCACACCGCAATCCCTTCCCCTCCATTCTCCTCCTGGGATTGGGGGCATGCATGTACACACACCTGGCGTGAGTTTCAAGCTGCCGGTTCTGGGGCTCAAACCATGGTTAACCATGTGGAAGTCCAGCACCTTAACCACCAAGTCACCTGATAATCCCTTTTACCAAGTCTTGAAGAATAAGGAATGGGTGACATTGCCAGTAAGTATGTAAGAGGGCAGGAGGACATTTCTATTGTTATTTTCAAGTACTTTATTGAGTTCCTGCAAACAGAGGAATATTTTATTTATGAATTTAATATACACACCGTGAAATAGATGCAAAAATGCATGAAACCTATGAATGAAACATTAACACCAGTCAAGTTCCGCATGGTTTAATTTGACCAAGGTCCCCTGGGCTCCATGGGAAGAATTTCAACCGAACATAATTATTTTCAGCTCAATACATGCCCCCCCCAAAAAAAAAATTGAGTGAGTTTCTACTACATGCTAAGCACTGAATTCACATGAGTAAGGTAGATGCTGCCCTCCCCTTCTCTAACTATACCTTTCATGATCTTTGGCTTTTCTAAATGGATTGTACATCTATGTAATCCTGTATAATATTTTTTGAAAGTTAACCAGAGGGTACATGTGTTTGACAGAGTGAGGCAGAAAGAGGGAGAAAACCCCCCCCATGGGGGATGGCCACACAATAATCCCTTCTCCTCCATGTCTCCATCTGGTCATGATTCTGGGCATATACATACACCTGGCATGTTTCTTGAGCTGCCAGGTACAGGACTCGAACCACAGGGTCAGCCAGGTGGGATCTGGCTGCCTTAACAACCAAGCCACGGAGTCAGCCCTATAATCCAATAGTTTAATAATTCCCTGACCCTTGGGGGCCGGCAGGTGGCGCGGTGGTAGAGGTACTGGACTCCCACATGGCCGACCACGGTTCGCGTCTCAAACCTGGCAGCTTGCTCTCTCTCTCTCTCTCTCTCTCTCCCCGCCCCTTCCTTGTCAAATTATAAAATAATGACAATAACATGCACGATTAAGCCACTATGCAGTATATTCTGGGTGGGAAATCACATTTTGTATACTGTGATAATGCTTAGGATATGAATGTAAATTAATTTTATTAAAATAAATGTTTCAGAGGGACCAGCAGTTAGCGTAATGGCTATGTCGCCGGACTCCCATGTAGTTGACCGCAGTTCGCGTCCCGAACCTGGTGGCTTAAAACTCATGCTGGGTGCGTGTGCGTGCATGCCCAAGATCCCAAGAGGAGAATGGAGGAGAAGGGATTGCGGCGTGGCCATCCCCCCTGGGGGGTGATTTCTCGCTTTCTATCTCTCTGTCTCTGTCTGGCGAGCGCACGCGCCCTATAGCGAAAACCTCTCAAAAAAAAAGAAAAGAAAAGTAAATGTTTCAGGAAAAAAAAGCTCATGGAAATACGTGTAATGGGAAAACTATGTATGAATTTCGAAAAGTTTCTGTACCAAAATAAATTCACACTTTAATTGTAAAATTAATTAATTAATTAATTAAAAAAAGAAAAGAATGGTGCACCTCTCACTAGATTCTAGCTTTGTCCATAATTTTGATCCTTTGTGAATCAAGAAAATGTGAAAAAAAAAAAAAAAAAAAGGAAAGAAAAAGTTTAGTATGGAAGGGAGGGAGAGGAAAGGGGAAGGGGAAAAAATGGGTAAAAGTATGTTTAATGGACAAAAAATGAGGAACTATTTGCCGATGACAACATATACATAGTAATAACTTTTTCTTGACTGACATATGCATGGCGTTTGTGTTGGAAAAAGAAATGTATCCTGTAGACGTGATAAAAATGTAATAATTAATTAATTCAAAGGAGAAAATATAATGATAACAAAATTAAATATTTTTTACAATTGTTATTAAATAATTATTTTTAAAAATTAACTCCTTGACCCCGAGTTAAGCAAAAAAGCGCTCTTAGCACCCTTGTGTATTAGCTACCCTTCAGAGCAGAGATGGGCGATGTGGAACTCGACAGCCCCCTGGGCCCCCTAATGCGTGGCCCGAACTTAGGGTGAACTGCACAGCCTCTGAGTCCAGCTTCCAGACAGCCCTTTCCAGAACTGGCAGGTGAGCCTCCACTCCTTTCCTAAAGGTTTTCCATAAGTATGTGAAATACCATCCACTCAGAATGGTTCCTACTGAGGCTTTACAAACTTTACCAAAAAAAAAAAAAAATTGTCACAGGGCACGAGGGATGGGTGGGGAGAGACCGAGAGAGGAAGTGAGAAAGAAGCCCCTCACACGTGGGGATGGTCAGGCCACAATCCCTTCTCCTCTCCCTCCTTTCGGGATTTCAGGCATGCACACAAATACACTTCCAACATGTTTCTCAAACCATGGGATCCAGGACTCGAAGCGTGTAGCAGGCCGGGTCGGACCAACCACCTTAATCACCGTGCTGTGGACTGGCCTGGCTTTGCAAACATTGAACAGTCACTGCACAAATATTCACTGAGTACTTTAAAAGTTAGTGCTCCACAGGGCTGGTGGGTGGCATGGTACTTAAGGGTGCTCGATTCCCACATGGCTGACTGTGGTTTGAGTCCTGGACCTGGTGGCTTGCTTTCTCACTCCCCCTCGCCTCTCTCTCTCACTCTGTCCCTCTCTGGTCAAATTTAAATAAATAAATAGAGGTAATAAAATAATTATTAAAAAAAAAAAAAGTTAGTGCTCCAGAGTACTTGGGCTGTGCCAAGCATGCTCTCTGCACCTCTATTTCGTTCTCATAAAGACCCTGTGAGCAGGGACAGTAGGCAGCGTGGTGGTTAAGGAGCTAGACTCCCACATGGCCAACCACGGTTCAAGTTCCAGACCCGGTGGTTTGAAACTCACACTGGGCGCATACGTGTGTGTGCCCAAAATTCAGAGAGGAGAATGGAGGAGAAGGGGCTACAACATGGCCATTTCTCCTAGGGGGTGATTTCTCCCGTTCCCTCTCTCTGTTTCTCTCTCGTGAGCACATGCACCCTATAGCAAAATCCTAAAAACAAAAACAAAAACAAATCTATGGCATAAAGGTAGGTATACCTTGTTTAAAAGGGTAAGTAAATGAGTCATTGCAGTAGGATCATGCATTGCAATAATGACATTTCAGACGATGGCACATAGGTACTACATGCATGTGTAGCTATATGTGCATATACCCACAGTGGTCTCAGGGTTACAATGGAGCTGACGGTTTCCCATGATGTCACAGTGAGTGTGACTTTGTAGGGACACATATTCGTGTGTCAGTGGTGACGCTGGTCCAACCTACTGTGTGGCCAGTCATGGAAGCCTAGCACATGCCATTGTGTAGACGTAATCCTTGATCGCGATGACAGATTCACGTATTCAGCCCATGATGCTTCTCAGCTTTGTTTTAAAGCGTACCCCTCCTCGGGACGAGCAGTTGACGTAGTGGCTATGTCGCTGGACTCCCTTGTAGTCGACCGCAGTTCGAGTCCTGGACGCGGTGGCTTAAACTCATGCCTGGCGTGTGTGCGTGCGTGCCCAAGATCCCAAGAGGAGAATGGAGGAGAAGGGATTGCGGTGTGACCATCCCCACTGGGGGGTGATTTCTCAATTCCTGTCTCTCTGTGTCTCTCTGTCTGGCGAGCACACACATATGTCCTATAACAAAAACTTCTCCAAAAAAAAGAAAAGAAAAAAGAGTATACTGTGTACCCCTTCTCCTTATAAGCTCAACATAGAACATGATGCCACAGCAGGGCAGCAGCCTCAGACAGCTCGTGTTCATAGTCTCTTTTTTTAAAGAATATTTTTCTTAATTTTTGCTGTAGTGTGCCCTCACTAGAGAGACAGAGAGAGACTGAGAGACAAAAAGCAAGAAATCACCCCTCCACGGAGATGGCCACACCACAATCCCTTCCCCTCCATTTTCCTCTCAGGATTTTGGACGCACACACACATACCACTGGCACGACTTTCAAGCCTCCAGGTCCAGGACTTGAACCACAGTAGATTACGTGGGAGTCCAAGGTCTTAACCACTACGCCATCTGCTGGGCCTACAGAATCTTCCGGTTCCCTCATTTTCTCTCGCCCTGGATTTTATCTCTGTTATTTTGTTTGCTGTGGCCCTTCCAGTGGGACAAAGCATTGAGGCAGGGGAGAGGGACGCCGACGGTCCTGCCCCGGGCCTCATGGTGGTGGCTCGCACGTGGTAAGTGCCACAGGTTGGAAGACTGGAGCCACATGGGAGGTCTGAGTTCCGCTCCTGGACCCCTGGGCTGACTCACTGGAAAGGCTGGGGTGGAGGATTGCAACCTGGGAAAACTACAAAGCATGCCAGTCTCTGCCTCCCTCCCTCTCCCTTTCTGTCATTAAAAAAAAGGAAAAAAATCCTGGCCTTGTGTAAGCCTGCCTAATAGTAAAAGTTTATAGAACAGAGACATAAAGAAAGAAAATATTTTTGGAACTACAAAATGTGTTTTTTAAAAGAATTATTTATGTAATCTAATTTTATGTATTATTATTTTTAATTGGACTGGGGCTGGGAAGAGTGAGAAAGCAAGCCACCAGGTCAGGACTTGAACCACGGTCACCCACGTGGGAGTTCAACGCTTTAACCACCACGCCACCTGCCATTTCCCGAATGTGTGTTTTAAGTTATTACAAGAGTCAAAAAGCTTTTTAAAAAATTATAGATGCATAAAGGAAAAGAATTACAGTATATGAAGGCTGCTTTATTACTGAAGAAAGAAAAAAATTGTAAGTTTAGGCAAAACATATTTAAAAATGTATGAAAGCTTACAACTGCGTTTATCAAATGTTCTTCTTTCGATAATAAATGTACGAAGGGTCCAGGGCTTATGAAGTCCGCGCCAGAGTGCAGTCACGTCTGGGTCCCCATGTCCACTCCCCACTCGCTCACAGACCCACTGGACCCAGCATGCTAGCTGCTCTACTAGGGGGTGTCTTCTTTTTATTTTGTGCCTTTTTTTTTTTTTTTTTAGGATTTTGCCATTGGGCATATGTGCTGGTAGAGAGAGAGAGACAAACACGCAGATAGAGAAAGGGACAAACCACGCACCCCGCGGGGATGGCTATACTGCAGTCCCCTCTCTATTCTCCTCTCAGGATTTTGGGCACGAGCACACGCACCTGGTGTGTTTCATAAGCCACCGGGTCTGGGACTGGAACTAGGGGAGTCGGCT
Source organism: Tupaia belangeri chinensis (assembly GCF_000334495.1). NCBI lineage: Eukaryota > Metazoa > Chordata > Mammalia > Scandentia > Tupaiidae > Tupaia > Tupaia belangeri. The sequence goes on along the minus strand of NW_006159448.1, from coordinate 25,116 downwards.
GTGTGGAATACAGTGCCCTAAGCACCACACCACCTGCTGGCCCCTCACTGTGCCTTTTTTTAGGTTTAGGTAATTAGATGCAAAAACACTTGCCTTCACATTGCAATTACCCACAGTACTCAGGGCAGTGGCCTTGTCGGGTTTGTGGCCGGAAGTAATAGGCGACACCACAGAGCCTAGGCAGGTGTAGACGACCCCACCTTGGCTTGTTTGAGCACCCTGGGATGTTCACGCAGTGATGAAATTGCCCTCGATGCAGTTCTCAGAATGTACCACCATTATTAAGCAAGGCATTGTAATTCTCTTTCCTTTAGCGCTGTATGGAGGGGACCAGCAGGTGGCGTGGTGGTTAAGGCGCCAGACACTCCCACATGGCCGACCACAGTTTGAACCTGGGACCCGGCAGCTTGCTTTCTCACTTTCTCTCTCTCTCTCTCTCTCTCTCTCTGTCTCTGTCTGGTCAAATTAAAAAAAAATAAATGAATGAATAACTAAAAATTAAATAAATGATTGTTTTTTTAAAGAACTGTTTGGGTTAGAGAGCAAGTTAATGAAGACTTCCTAATTATAAAACAAATATATGTGGATTGAAGGTAATTTGGAAATTTCAGAAAAGGATAATGAGGAAAAAAGATTGCCCACAATTTTCCTAGAGACAACCACGATAAACCTTGTTATTTCCTTCTAGATTTTTACCATCGTAATAATGAAGAATGTTAAGCAGCAAGAACCTATCGAAGATAATCTAATAAACTCCCATGAATCCATCAGCTTTATTAAGCAAATTTTAACATTTTGCCATATTTGGTTAGACTCTCTACTTTTTAAAGGAATAAAACATACCACTGAAATGACTTCTCCCATCATCCCCAAGGACAATCATTCTCCTAAAATTGGTATGATTTCCAATCCTTCCTACCCTTGTTTTGAGAGAGAGAGAGAGAGAGAGATGATATATTCATAAAAAAAATTAACATTTTTTTTCTGAGAGGTTTTCACAACAGGGTGCGTATGCTTGCCAGAAAGAGAGAGAGAGACAGAGAGACAGAAAGTAAGAAATCACCCCCCCCAGGGGGGATGGCCATGCCGCAATCCCTTCTCCTCCATTCTCCTCTTAGGATCTTGGGCACGCATGCACATGTACCCAGCGTGAGTTCAAGCTACCGGGTCCAGGACTCAAACCGTGGTCGACTACATGGGAGTCCAGCGACATAGCCATTACACTAACTGGTGGTCTTAAGTTTTGGCTATCACAAATAAAGCTCTCACGAGAATCGATGTATTCTGGTTTTTAATTTTTTATTTCTCTGTGATTAACACCCAAGAGTGTAATAGCTGGGCCCTAAGGTAAGTCCATATTTCGCTTTATAGGCAACAAACAATTGTCCAGAGTGTCTGTGCCGTACCACAACCCATAGAAATGTCTGAGCGATCCAGCCTCTCTGCGTCTTTAACAGGATTTAGTATTACCACTATTTATTTGTAATGGCCAGAGGGTGCACGCTCTCTCTGGAGACAGACAGTAGGACAGAGAGGGGAAGCAAGCATGCCATAACTGGGCATGAACACACTGCAAGACCTTTACTGCCTTACTGCCTGCTGGGATTGGGGTATGCCCACACGCATGCCTGGTAAGGTTTTCCTGGGCTGGGATTCCAACTGCAGTCAGTTATGTAGGTTTTGACTCCCTCAACCACTAGGCGGTGAGGCTGGACCATAGGCATATATGAAATACGTATGTTCATATATTTCATTTCAATGTTTTGATAGGTATATAGTGGTATCTCATCATGGTGATCATTTGACTTTTCCTCAAGGCTAGCGATGTTGAACATGTTCGAATGTGCTTATTTACCTCTGTTTCTCCTGTTATAATATGTCCTTCATATCTTCTATCCATTCGCAAACTGCATTCTTTTGTTTGTACACTATTGAGGGTTTTTTTGGGGGGGAGAGGTTTTTGTGCTATAGGGCGCGTGCACTCGCCAGACAGACAGAGACAGAGAGACAGAAAGCGAGAAATCACCCCCCAGGCAGGATGGCCACGCCGCAATCCCTTCTCCTCCATTCTCCTCTTAGGATCTTGGACACGCACGCACACGCACCCGGCGTGTTTTAAGCCACCGGGTTCGGGATGTGAACCGCAGTCAACTACATGGGAGTCCAGCGACAGAGCCATTACGCTAACTGCTGGTCCCTACACTATTGGGTTTTGAGAGTTCTTTCTAGAGTTACAATACACAACCTTGGTCAGAAACGTAGTCTGTAAATCCAGTATTTTATCCCGGTCTGTACTTGTCTTTTTATTGAAGTCCAATTTACCAATTTTATGTTTATGACTTGTGTTTTTGGTACCCTGCCTAAGAATTCCTCACCAAGACCTGTGTTTTAAATTCGATGCCCCCACTCTTTTTTTTTTTTTTTTTTTTTTTGAGAATTACTTTGTTTAACATTTATTTACTTATTTTTATTTGACCAGAGAGAGACACAGAGAGAGTAAGTGTAAAAGCAAGCCACCAGGTCCGGAACTCAAACCATGGTCAACCACGTGGGAGTCCAACGCCCTTAATCACCACGCCACCTGCCGGCCTCTAAATGCCCTTTGAAACTCCCTTTCAGAATCCAGTCCATCTGCCACCATCAGCAATCCAGAATTCTTTTACAGGGGTTTTTAGCCAAGGTATGTCTCTCAACCAAACACCAGTTGATAAAAGGTTAAGGAGTTAACCCTCTTCTCCAGATCCCAAAGAAATCTTCAGAACAAAGTTCCAGGCACTGGAGGTAACATTTTGGTCTGGATGGTCTTCCCTGAGCAGCTCACATCATGTTTTTCAAAAGGAACAGCTCAGAGATGAGACAAGCCAGTTGTGTTAGACTTCCCTTGGGCTTGTTCTGTGCAAATACAGAGCCGTGGTCTTGGGGAGGTCCTGCTTCGCCCCAGTGTATGGCACAGAGAGGGGAGGAGAAATCTGTCTCTCCATGTGCTTTGAGACCTAGAGAATACCTCCTGCATTGGTAGACTACTTTCTGAACTCCGACCCCAAGGCCACAAACACAAGAAAATGCTGTTTCTAAACTACAGGTCACCAGAAGACTGTTTTATTATTTTGGAAGTCTTTGATAACTCAGAAACTTAAAAAACTTTTTTAAATTTCAGTCTATTTATTTACATTCATTCACGCCCCATCATTACAGCATACAGAATGAGATTTCCCATCCAGAATACACTGTATATTGGCTCAGTCAAGCACATCAACATATGTGTTATTGTCAACAAATAATTTTCCTTTTTATTTTTTTTTGGAGAGGTTTTTGCTATAGGGCACGTGTGCTCACCAGAAAGACAGAGAGAGACAGAGAGACAGAAAGCAAGAAATCACCCCCCAGGGGGGATGGCCACGCCGCAATCCCTTCTCCTCCATTCTCCTCTCGGGATCTTGGGCACGCACGCACATACGCTCGATGTGAGTTTAAGCTACCAGGTCCAGGACTTGAACCGCGGTCAACTACATGGGAGTCCAGCGACATAGCCATTATGCTAAGTGCTGGTCCCCCATTTCTTGTTTCCTGTATATTTTGCTTTTTTCCCATCCTACCTTTGTGGAAAATTCCACAGGGCTCCAATTGAAAGCCATCACCTTATGGGTTGCCATTTGAGTTTCTTCCATAAATCATCAGTTTTAAGAGTAACAAAATAGATATTTGACCTTGAGCACATGTCTTGATAGTTTTTAATTTTTTGTTTCTTTTGCAAAAGGACATGTGTGCTCACCAGAGAGAGTCAAAGAGAGAGGGACAGTGAGAGATGGCCCCGGGGGAAATGGCCACACTGCAATCCCTTCTCCTCCATTCTCCTCTTGGGATTTTGGACATGCATGCTCATGCAACCAGTGTGTTTCTCAAACTGCTGGGTCTGGGACTCAAACCACATAGTCATCCATGTGAGACCCAGCTGTCTTAACTACCATGCCACCAGCTGCCTAACTTGGTGCACATTTTGATCATTCTAATAATTCCCCGGAGAAATACTAACAAGCTTACACACTTCATATGTGCTTTCAATTCCTAAAATGTTTAAATGCAACAAACCATTTAGCTTCTAGTAGAACTAGGTGAAAAAAGCCAATTAATTATTTAGTGAAATTCGGTTGTTATAAGGGCCGGCAATTGGCAGGGTGGCTAGGGTGCTGGACTCCCACATGGTCAACTGTAGTTCAAGGTCTGGACCTGGCAGCTCGCTTTCTCATTCATTTTCCCTCTCTTGCACTCTCTGGTCAAATTAAAAAATAATAATAACAAATACAATTCAATAAAATAATCTTTAAAAAAACCTGGTCATTACCAAAATAAAGGAAAGGAAATCCTCTAATTCAGCTGTAAGATAACATTTTAGTCATGATTTTACATAGCATGTATAGACTTAGTTGGTTTGCCTGTATTTCATGAAATATATGTACTAACTCATTTCTATTAAAAAAAAAAAGCAGTTCATTTAAAATTCAAATTTTTATGGGGCCAGCAAGTGGAATGGTGGTTAAAGGCTCTGGATTTTCACATGGCCAACCACAGTTCAAGTCCCAGACCCGACAACTTGCTTTTTCATTTTCCTTTTCTCTGTGTGTGTGTCTCTCTCTAGTCAAATTATAAAACTAACAATAACAAATGGAATTAAGTAAATAAATATATATATTTTTTAATTTGAATTTTTCTTTCCAAAAAATGCACAATATTTCAATTTTCTAAACACCTTCAATTCATTGCCATTTTTTTTTCTGGATTAAAATATCTGAAACAATACAAAGGAGTAAGAAGCGATGCAGTATATCGGGTCACTGGGAAAGTTCTGATACATTTTTGCATAGAAATACATGGAAAAATATGTCATGACCTTCCCGACGGCCTAAGAGAACATGTTTGCTGACATCATTGCTGTGAAGAATTGATGGGACGGCTGGCCCCATGGCCTAGGAGTAAGAGGGCCAGATTCTACGTGGCCAGCTACACTGTTCAAATCCCAGCCTCAAAGGCTTGAAAACACGCTGGGCGTGTGAACCTGCACGTCTCAAATCCCAGCAGAACGGGGAATGGAGGAGAAGGGATTGCAGCATGAACATGCCCTTTTGGGGTGTTTCCTCCCACTTTCTCGCTGTTCTTTTTCTGGTGAGCACCTGCACCCTCTGGCCAAAAAAAGAAAAAAAAAACGATGGGAAAAGGAAGCATGCCCTGAGGCAGAGGGATGGAGCCAATGGCTTCCCAAAGTCCTTGGCAAACGACTCAGACCAGGCGTATG
>NW_006159448.1:7159-17999 GCF_000334495.1 Tupaia belangeri chinensis | reverse complement strand
TTTTTTTTTTTTTTTTTTTTTTTTTTTGAGAATTACTTTGTTTAACATTTATTTACTTATTTTTATTTGACCAGAGAGAGACACAGAGAGAGTAAGTGTAAAAGCAAGCCACCAGGTCCGGAACTCAAACCATGGTCAACCACGTGGGAGTCCAACGCCCTTAATCACCACGCCACCTGCCGGCCTCTAAATGCCCTTTGAAACTCCCTTTCAGAATCCAGTCCATCTGCCACCATCAGCAATCCAGAATTCTTTTACAGGGGTTTTTAGCCAAGGTATGTCTCTCAACCAAACACCAGTTGATAAAAGGTTAAGGAGTTAACCCTCTTCTCCAGATCCCAAAGAAATCTTCAGAACAAAGTTCCAGGCACTGGAGGTAACATTTTGGTCTGGATGGTCTTCCCTGAGCAGCTCACATCATGTTTTTCAAAAGGAACAGCTCAGAGATGAGACAAGCCAGTTGTGTTAGACTTCCCTTGGGCTTGTTCTGTGCAAATACAGAGCCGTGGTCTTGGGGAGGTCCTGCTTCGCCCCAGTGTATGGCACAGAGAGGGGAGGAGAAATCTGTCTCTCCATGTGCTTTGAGACCTAGAGAATACCTCCTGCATTGGTAGACTACTTTCTGAACTCCGACCCCAAGGCCACAAACACAAGAAAATGCTGTTTCTAAACTACAGGTCACCAGAAGACTGTTTTATTATTTTGGAAGTCTTTGATAACTCAGAAACTTAAAAAACTTTTTTAAATTTCAGTCTATTTATTTACATTCATTCACGCCCCATCATTACAGCATACAGAATGAGATTTCCCATCCAGAATACACTGTATATTGGCTCAGTCAAGCACATCAACATATGTGTTATTGTCAACAAATAATTTTCCTTTTTATTTTTTTTTGGAGAGGTTTTTGCTATAGGGCACGTGTGCTCACCAGAAAGACAGAGAGAGACAGAGAGACAGAAAGCAAGAAATCACCCCCCAGGGGGGATGGCCACGCCGCAATCCCTTCTCCTCCATTCTCCTCTCGGGATCTTGGGCACGCACGCACATACGCTCGATGTGAGTTTAAGCTACCAGGTCCAGGACTTGAACCGCGGTCAACTACATGGGAGTCCAGCGACATAGCCATTATGCTAAGTGCTGGTCCCCCATTTCTTGTTTCCTGTATATTTTGCTTTTTTCCCATCCTACCTTTGTGGAAAATTCCACAGGGCTCCAATTGAAAGCCATCACCTTATGGGTTGCCATTTGAGTTTCTTCCATAAATCATCAGTTTTAAGAGTAACAAAATAGATATTTGACCTTGAGCACATGTCTTGATAGTTTTTAATTTTTTGTTTCTTTTGCAAAAGGACATGTGTGCTCACCAGAGAGAGTCAAAGAGAGAGGGACAGTGAGAGATGGCCCCGGGGGAAATGGCCACACTGCAATCCCTTCTCCTCCATTCTCCTCTTGGGATTTTGGACATGCATGCTCATGCAACCAGTGTGTTTCTCAAACTGCTGGGTCTGGGACTCAAACCACATAGTCATCCATGTGAGACCCAGCTGTCTTAACTACCATGCCACCAGCTGCCTAACTTGGTGCACATTTTGATCATTCTAATAATTCCCCGGAGAAATACTAACAAGCTTACACACTTCATATGTGCTTTCAATTCCTAAAATGTTTAAATGCAACAAACCATTTAGCTTCTAGTAGAACTAGGTGAAAAAAGCCAATTAATTATTTAGTGAAATTCGGTTGTTATAAGGGCCGGCAATTGGCAGGGTGGCTAGGGTGCTGGACTCCCACATGGTCAACTGTAGTTCAAGGTCTGGACCTGGCAGCTCGCTTTCTCATTCATTTTCCCTCTCTTGCACTCTCTGGTCAAATTAAAAAATAATAATAACAAATACAATTCAATAAAATAATCTTTAAAAAAACCTGGTCATTACCAAAATAAAGGAAAGGAAATCCTCTAATTCAGCTGTAAGATAACATTTTAGTCATGATTTTACATAGCATGTATAGACTTAGTTGGTTTGCCTGTATTTCATGAAATATATGTACTAACTCATTTCTATTAAAAAAAAAAAGCAGTTCATTTAAAATTCAAATTTTTATGGGGCCAGCAAGTGGAATGGTGGTTAAAGGCTCTGGATTTTCACATGGCCAACCACAGTTCAAGTCCCAGACCCGACAACTTGCTTTTTCATTTTCCTTTTCTCTGTGTGTGTGTCTCTCTCTAGTCAAATTATAAAACTAACAATAACAAATGGAATTAAGTAAATAAATATATATATTTTTTAATTTGAATTTTTCTTTCCAAAAAATGCACAATATTTCAATTTTCTAAACACCTTCAATTCATTGCCATTTTTTTTTCTGGATTAAAATATCTGAAACAATACAAAGGAGTAAGAAGCGATGCAGTATATCGGGTCACTGGGAAAGTTCTGATACATTTTTGCATAGAAATACATGGAAAAATATGTCATGACCTTCCCGACGGCCTAAGAGAACATGTTTGCTGACATCATTGCTGTGAAGAATTGATGGGACGGCTGGCCCCATGGCCTAGGAGTAAGAGGGCCAGATTCTACGTGGCCAGCTACACTGTTCAAATCCCAGCCTCAAAGGCTTGAAAACACGCTGGGCGTGTGAACCTGCACGTCTCAAATCCCAGCAGAACGGGGAATGGAGGAGAAGGGATTGCAGCATGAACATGCCCTTTTGGGGTGTTTCCTCCCACTTTCTCGCTGTTCTTTTTCTGGTGAGCACCTGCACCCTCTGGCCAAAAAAAGAAAAAAAAAACGATGGGAAAAGGAAGCATGCCCTGAGGCAGAGGGATGGAGCCAATGGCTTCCCAAAGTCCTTGGCAACCGACTAAGCCTAGGCGTATGATTATGATTATGTTTATTTATCATCATTTCTACCGGGCCATTTTAGTTGATTAGCACAATGCAATTACTAAAAATATGCAGCTAAAAATTCTGGGAAATCTTTGCATTGCTAGGAAAGGCTACATATGATATCATTTCTGATTTCCAATCATTTAATTAAAATAAACAACCATATTACCTCCATGTTACAATAGGCCCTTAGCATAGCCTACAGCCTAATGAGGAACCCAGTCTAATTGCTTTAAGAAGGGGCGATGAACGTTAGCAATCTCAATTTCTTTGCTAATTCCTCATCGGACAGTGTATTCTCTTAAAGTGAGGGCGCCGAGGAAGACCTGAATATGGTTGCGTGTTTTCTCTGTTCCCTTCCATTGTTCCTGACGGGTCTAGTCTGGAGGCCACAACCTCCCTCCCACCAGAATCAGACTTTAGTGGAGGCCAGTCCACCTGAAAAGTGTGGCAGAGTAGGGGACCCTCAATCAGATAAGTGACCTGCATTTTTGAAATACTACCAGTAGAGATTGATCTGTCTGAGGAAGATGAAATAGTTTTAAAATTATAATTTTGTTAGAGGATGCTCGTGTTCATCAGAGAGAAGACAGAGAGAGAAGAGAGGAAAAAAGCATGCCTCCTCCCCACCCCCCATGGGGCATGGTCATGCCATAATCCCTTCACCTACACTCCCCTCTCCTTTAGGGATTTTGGGCACATATGCACATGTGCCTGGCATGTTTTTCAAGCTGCCTGGGTCGGCAGTAGCATGTGGAATCCAGCCGCCTTAAATACCAGGCCACGGGTCAGTCTTGTTAGTTTGAATGCAGAAACAGCTCCAAGAATCCAACTGTCTTCTATGAAGTCAAATATTCGATTTGCAAAAATATAAAATGGTGCCAATCTTTCAAAACTTTTTTGTGTCAAAAGTATTATTTTCATCCAAAGTATGTTATTTATGTTAACATGGAGTGATTTTCTATTGTTTTTTAAAAATAAGGTCTTAAGATGTATTTAAAAATTGTTCCCTCAGTTTAATTTTGAATATGACACCTATCAATAGGTGTAACCCGCATAAACTAAAGCTCCGTGGACTCTTCAATAATTTTTTTAAAGATATTTGTCATAGATTGCGTGGGTTCACTAGATGGCTGGGGAGAGAGAGACAGAAAGAAAGTCAGAAATCACTCCCCCAGGGGGATGGCCACACCACAACCCCTAGTCCTCTATTCGCTCCTTGGGATTTTGGGCACACACACACACACACACACACACACACCTGAAAAGCCGAAATATCACTTCCGGGGGATGGCCACACCGCAATCCCTCCTCCTCTCAGGATGTTGGGCATGCACACACACGCACCCAGCTGAGTTTTATTTCGTTTTGTTTTTAAAGGACCGGACGAGCTTTAATTTGCCAAATCTATGACTCGAACCGCAGTTGATTTTGTGGAAGTCTAGTGACATAACCATCACTCCACCTGCTGGTCCCCACCTGGTGTATTTCGCAAGCCACCAGGTCTGGGATTTGAACCATTGAGTCGGCATTGTAGGATCCAGTGCCTTAACTACCATGCCACTGGCTGGCCCAGTCCTCAGTAATTTTTAAGAGTGTAAAGGAATCCTGGAACCACAAATATTTGTTTTAAAGAAGGTCAATGTGATAGGGAAGGCATTAGGTCTTTTTACCTTATTTGCAAGTTGAAAATTGATCCCTAAAAAGTCAGGGTGATTTGCCTGGTGTCCTGCCCACCTACTGCTGTACTATAAATTACCCCAAATCTAGATGTTGCAAGTGCAAGCACCATTCATCCTGCTCTTCACTCAAACACTTGGGCTGAGCTTGGGCTGGAGTTGATCTGTAGTTTCAGCTGGGGCACCTCAGTAACAGAAAGCTGAAGCAATGGGGACTTGGTGGCCTCTCTCTTCCCATGGTCTTCCCCTAGCGGCTAAGCTTACAGGGTGAGCATTCCAAGAAGCTGGAGTGCGAACAGAAGGCTTTCTAAGACCGAGTTCTGGAAGCCTTGCAAGAAAGTCACTGAGATAGGCCCAAAGTCAAGGAGAGACCAGCAGATGGCGTAATGGCTACGTCGCTGGACTCCCAGGTATTTGACCGCAGTTCGAATCCCGAACCTGGTGGCTTAAACTCACACTGGGTGCATGTGCGTGTGTGTCCAAGATCCCTAGAGGAGAATGGAGGAGAAGGGATTGTGGCATGGCCATCCCCTGGGGAGTGATTTCTTGCTTTCTGTCTCTCTGCCTCTCCAGCTCTCTCTGTCTTTCTGGTGAGTGCATGTGCCCTATAGCAAAAACCTCTCCAAAAAAAAAAAAAAAAGGAAGGGAAATTCAATTTTATCTCTCAATAGAAGAACTCAAAGATTTTCAGCCCTCTGAAATCACTCATCTCCTACAACTGCACTAGGAGAACTGAAACCAGAACCCCGCTCTTCTGCCGACATTGACAGTACTGCGTAAGAGGGGGGCGGAAAGGGAAGGCCCCGATGCAGGGCACTGTATGAGTGAAAAAGACTCCAGGGTAGGCCCTAAGCACCCATGTGAGGAGCACGAGCATTTGTGAACCCAAAAGGAGGCTGTTAAGAAAGAGGACAGGGTCACAGTCTCCCTAAAACAGAAGAAAACTTGACTCTTGCTCAGATGCTCAGCCCTACTCAACTATGTGCTCCTGGGTTGCCGCTATCTATGATGGTGGGCTTGGTCCGTGGCCGGCCTTCTTCACCTGTAAGATGCTCTGATGATGGGAAAGTTATTCTGCAGAGTAGAAATCTATTATTCTCCGACTGATGAACAGTTTCCTACTCATACCTTTTACTGTCTTAAGGTACAATTGCAAAGGCTTCCACTCGTGCTGTGCACCACAGCTCGATGGCGATTAGAGCTTTAGAGGGTTTATGAGTCCCTGACCTTGAGTCATGTTTTTGACTCTTCATAGTTTTTTCTCTCTATTGTTTTTTAAGATTCTTTTCTTTTGGCCGTAGCATGCATGTACTCCCTGAAGAAAGAGACAGAGAGAGAGAAAGTGAGAAATCATTACTCAAGGGAGGTGGCCACACCACAATCCCTTCTACTTGATTCTCCTCTCAGGATTTTGGGCATGTACACACATGCATCGGCATGATTTTCAAGCCACTGGGTCTGGGACTCAAACTGTAGTCGCCGTGTGGAGTCCAGCGCCTTAACCATCACGTCACCTGCTGGAACTCATTGTAGCGTATTCAGTTCCCCTACCTATCAAGCCATTCTCTTATCTACTACCCCAGTCTGTCAATTGCTCTTTGAAAGTAGTCCCCCAGGGGAATCTGATCAGCTACTGTGGACCAGCACAGACACACTACATTCCGTGCACTTTGCTTTTGACTGTAGACATTAATAATACACTACTCGGGGCCAGCAGGTGGCATGGTGGTTAAGGTGGCTGGATCCCAGATGGCCAACTTTGTGTTTCGAAAAAGAAAAAAATTTTTTAAAAAGCCAGGCACAGAGAGACATGCAATTTTCAGCCTCCATGTGTGGAAATGGAAAAGACAGCCCCATAATGAAGAGTGATTGCTATGGGCTGAGGAATATTGACTAATACAAATAAAACTGCAGCTAAAAAGAAGGAACGATTTCTAGTGTTATCAAATACAGCATCAAAAATAAAGAAGGCGGGCCAGCCCATGGCCTGGTGGTTAAGTGAGCTGGGTTCCATGTGTCTGACTATGAGGTTCGAGTTCTGGATTTGGTAGCTTGAGAAACATGCTGGGAGAACCAGCAGATGGCATAACGATTAGATCTCTGGACTCCCAAGTAGTCAACCATGGTTCGAGTCCTGGACCTGGTGGCTTAAAACTTATGACAGGCGTGTGTGCATGTGTGCCTGAAATCCTGAGAGGAGAATGGAGAAGAAGGGATTGCGGCATGACCACCCTCTACGGAGGGTGATTTCTCACTTTCTCTTTGATGAGTGCATGCACCCAATAGCAGAAGAAAAACAAATACATAAAAAGAGAAATACGCTGGGTATGTGTGTGCCCAAAATCCTGAAGGAGGCAGAGATGGAGGAGAGGGGATTGGGTCTTGACTATGCCCTACGTGGGGCGCTTTCTCATACTCCCTCTCTCTGTCTGTCCGGATGACCAGTCACAACTTCTGGCAAAGTAAAAGGTATAGACAGGTAGACAGATGGCCAGACAGAGGGCAACAACTCGCTGTGTCTTGAAGTCACTTGAAGGGAGGGTTTTCGCTGTTCCCAACACTAACGGCAGAGATGAGGGGTGGCTGCTCAGCTTGAATGAGTCATTGCACGTCGTGTTCTCGGACTGTACTATCATATGGTACCCCCGATTATGTTCAATTATTATATGTTAACCAAAACCCGTGGGAAGAAGGGAAAGCAAAACAAAGAAATCTGCTGACTGTGTTATTGAATGTAAATTAATTTTAAAAAAATACGTAACAGTATTTAAAAAACAACAACATGTATCCCAAATCTGCCAACTTGCCTTCTCTCTCTCTCTCTCTCTCTTGCTCTGCCCCTCTCAGGTTAGAATATAATTAATAAATAAAGTTAAATAAAATATAAAACAAATGCAAGGCTAGTAGGGGGCATGGTAGTTAAGGTGTTGGACTCCCACACGGCTAACTGTGGTTCGAGTCCTGGACCTGGTGGCTTGCTTTCTCACTTTCTGTCTCGCTCTGCCTCTCTGACATATTCACATGCCCTATAGAAAACCCCTAAAAAATAAAAATAAAAACAATTATATAAGAAAAAAATGCAATTCATGGATCATATTTGGATCTTGATTCAAACAAATCAACTACAACACACTTTTATGAGACAATCAGGAAAAACTGAATATGAGATATTTGAGGATATCAAGAAATGAATGTTGGGGCCGGCAGGTGGCATGGTGGTCAGGGGACTGGACTCCCACAAGGTCGAACGAGGTTTGCATCCCAGACCTGGTAGCTTGCTTTCTCACTTTCTCTTTCACTCTGTCCCTCTCTGGTCATATTAAAATACATACATACATACATAAGTAAATACAATAATTATCTTTAAGAAAGGAAATGATTAATATTTTTGGTATGATAATGATATTATGATTATGTACTTTTAGAAAAGGCTGGCAGGTGGTATGGTGGTTAAAGCGCTGGGTTCCCACATGACTGACTGAGGTTCGAGTCCTGGACCCGGCAGCTTGAAAAATCATGCTGGGTGTGTGTGTATGTGTGTGCCCAAAATCTCGAGAGGAGAATGGAGGAGAAAGGATTGCAGTGTGGACATTCTGGGGGAAGGGGAGTGATTTCTCACTTTCCCTCTCCCTGTCTCTCTCCAATGAGTGCATGAACCCTATGGCAAAAAAAATTAAATTAAATTAAAATTAAACTTATTTTTTAGAGATAATACTGAAATATTTAAGGGAGAAATGATATTTTAGATTTCCTTTAAAACACAAGGGCAAGGTCCCTTGAAGGGTGCTTTCTCGCTTTCTCTCTTCCAGTTGCTCTGGGGAGTGAACGTGCCCTGTAGCGAAATAAAAAAAAACACATTCACAGGGAGAAGGGGGTCAGTGCAGAGGGGGTGGGCAATGCTGAAATCAGAGCAATCAGCAGTCGATGGCTGCTTTTATCTGGCGAGAGCTGCTCGACTGGGTTCCCACATGACTGACTGAGGTTCAAGTCCCAGACCCGGCAGCTTAAAAATCATGTGAGTGTTTTTTTTTTTTTAATAAGTTTTGCTCTTTCTTCTTTGTGTGTAAAATTCCCATAATCATTTTTTAAACCCAACCTAAAAGCGTGCCTGACGTTGTGTTGAAGTCACTGTTTTTTTGTTTCCAGAACCTACTTCTCTGCCCTTCCTGAAAACGTGTTTGTCGGGTGAGTGGGCGGTTCGCTCCTGCTTCATTCTCTGTGATTCCGAGAACGTCCTTGTGCCTTGGCGAGCTTACCAGCGCCTCCTCCTGGCCTCCAGGACACAGTTCTGGCAGAACCCATGAAAGTGACCAGGACCCTTCGTGGTCACTCCGCGGGGACTCTGGGGCCTGTCACTACTGTTCCTGCGAGTCCCTTCTATCCTGAGCCCAATTCTCCTTGACTGAAAGGGCAGGCGGCATGGAGGGCTTCTATTCACGTCATTTCTCAGCACTGAGAACTGCCATCTGAGAGCACTTCAATCCCTTTTGCCTTCTAGCTCTGATTTGATTTTTATTTTTAAATAAAGCTGGATTTTGGCAATTCCACTGTAATCAATCTCCACTCTTCTTTTTTTCTTTTTCTTTTTTTTTCTTTTTGGAGAGGTTTTCACTGTAGGGCGCATGCACTCGCCAGACAGACAGAGAGAGACAGAGAGACAGAAAGTGAGAAATCACCCCCCAGGGGGATGGCCACGCCGCAATCCCTTCTCCTCTATTCTCCTCTCGGGATCTTGGGCACACACGCACACGCGCCCGGCGTGAGTTTAAGCCACCAGGTCCAGGACTCGAATCACTGTCGGCTACATGGGAGTTCAGCAACATAGCCATTACGCCAACTGCTGGTCCCTCCACTCTTCTTCAAAGTGACCTCTCTCTCCCTTCTGTCTTTCGCAGAGGGTCACTCATTCTTCTAGGCAGTCTCTCCCCTTGCTTGAGGCCAGTCCAGTAGCACAGCAGTTAAGCACTGTGCAGAGGAAGCTGGATTCCATATGGCCAGCTGCAGTTCAAATCCTGGCTCCAGCAGCTTGAAAAACAGACGGAGCGTGTGTGCACACGTGTGTATGCCTCAAATTCGAACAGGGCGGAGAAATGGAATAAAGATTGCGGTGTGACTAAGCCCCGTTGGAGTTATTCTCTTCTCTCTTTCTCTCTAGCACTCTGGCAAGTACATTAGCCCTCCAGAAGTTAAAAAAGAAAAAGAAAGGGTGAAAGTTAAAAAGCAAATGAAAAGGAGCCTTGGTCGCTGACCAGAGCTGAGTCAGGCAGTACTCCACAGTGCTGGTGGGTACTGGAGTGCTCACTCCGCCATCTTCTGCTCTCAAGCAGAGATGGGGACTACCTTCTTGAGAGACTATTTTGTGGGCCAGCCAGTGGCACGGTGGTTAAAGAAGCTGGATCTCACATGACCGAGTCCTGGACCCAGCGGGCTGAAAAACATGCTGGGTGCTTGGGGACTAGCAGTTGGCATAATGGCTATGTCTCTGGTCTCTCATGTAGTCGACTGTGGTTCGCGTCCCGGACCCGGTGGCTTAAAACTCTCTCTGGGAGCGTGTGCGTGCGTGCCCAAGATCCCAAGAGGAGAATGGAGGAGAAGGGATTGCGGCGTGGCCATCCCCCCTGGGGGGTGATTTCTTGCTTTCTGTCTCTCTGTCTCTCTCTGTCTGTCTGGAGAGCACACGCGCTCTATAGCTAAAACCTCCCCCCCCCAAAAAAAAAAACATGCTGGGTGCTTGTGCCTATAGAACCCGCCCCCCAACCCTGAGAGAATAGAGAAGGGACTGTGGCACACCACCCCTTCTGAGGGTGCTTTCTCAGTCCCTCACCCCACCCCCAGTGAGTGCACACATCTGATAGCATATTTAAGAAATTAAAAAATTAATTTCAGACCAGCAGTTGGCATAATGACTATGTCGCTGGACTCCCACATAGTCAACCACAGTTCGAGTCCCAGACCCAGTGACTTAAACTCACGTGGGGCACGTGTGTGTACATGCCCAGGATCCCGAGAGGTGAACAGAGAAGAAGGGATTGCGGCGTGGCCATCCCCCCTGGAGGTGATTTCTTCCTTTCTGTCTCTCTGTCTCTCTCTGTCTTTCTGGCGAGTGCACATGCCCTATTCTCTAAAATAATAATAATAGTAATAATAGAATTTTTTAATTAAAAAATTAATTTAATTTTAAAAGAAAGGCAATTTTCTACGGTATTCAAAGTCTTTTTTTTTTTTTTTTTTTTTTTTTTTTTCTACAACACCCGATGTACCCCAAGA
>NW_006159448.1:2676-7092 GCF_000334495.1 Tupaia belangeri chinensis | reverse complement strand
CCCTTCTCCTCCATTCTCCTCTCGGGATCTTGGGCACGCACGCACATGCGCCTGGTGTGAGTTTAAGCCACCGGTCCAGGACTCGAACCATGGTCGACTACATGGGAGTTCAGCGACATAGCCATTATGCTAACTGCTGGTCCCTCAAAGCCTTTTTAAAGATGTGTATTCCATGACCATGGGATTCCACGTTTAGAAATTAATCTTCAGCATGTGGATGTGCATGTAGATTTGCTAAAAGAATATCTCAGGCAATATTTTAACAGATTTTAAAGCTTATTATTATTATTTTATTTTTTTTGAGAGGTTTTTGCTATAGGGCCCATGCGCTCAACAGACAGACAGAGAAAGACAGAAAGCGAGAAATCACCCCCCGGGGGATGGGCACGCTGCAATCTCTTCTCCTCCATTCTCCTCTCAGGATCTTGGGCACACATGCACACGCACCCGGCGTGAGTTCAAGCCACCAGGTCCGGGACGTGAACTGCAGTTGGCTACATGGGAGTCCAGTGACATAGCCATTAAGCCAACTGCTGGTCCCCAAACTTATTCCTTTCTTTTATGATAGGAGAAACAGAGAGAGCGAGAGCCAGAGAAAGAGGAAGACAGACACCCTCCACAGGGACTCAGGGCCATCCTCCCACCTCTCTGCCAAGCAGGACCCTGGGCAGGTGCACCGAGGCACCCAGGTCAACTGGAAAACCGGACCCGCCACCACCCACATGGCTCTAGCAGCTCTTTACCGTGGGACCACTGAGGAGCCCTAAGGTATTTTAAAAATGAAAAGGAGCCAGCGTGTCTCTGAAACAGGGTTGATGAACTAAACCGTGGATGCTCATGCAGAATAGCAGGTAGTCAGAAAAGCGGATCGATTAGAAGGCTATTCCACAGTACAAGGAGACGGCGTGATGTGTCATCTGGAGGAAAGGAAGAGCAAAGCAGAAAGAATAACCCCCATGTTTAAAATGTATGCTTATGCCTGGAATACACAACCGGAAGGTGGGGTCAGAGAGTTAAGGCTCAGCCGCTGTGGTGCGGGTGGGAGCCGCTGTGCCTACTGGGGACACAGCAGGCCCCGGGAGGAGCCTGGGATCCAGCTGACAGAGAGGCCTGGGGGAAGCCTGCAGCTTAGGAGGACCCTGTTAAGAACACCGACTCTCAAGACCAGCAGATGGCGTAATGGTTGTATCTCTGGACTCCCACATTGTCAACAGCAGTTCGAGTCCCAGACTCGGTGGCTTAAAAGCATGCCAGGTGCATGTGCGTGCGTGCCCAAGATTCCAAGAGGAGAATGGAGGAGAGGGGATTGCAGTGTGGCCATTCCCCCTGGGGGGTGATTTCTCACTTTCTGTTTCTCTCTTTCTGATGACAATAGCTATTTCTCCTTATCTACCTTGTGCCCAGCCTCAAAGGGTAAAGGTTTAAGGATAAACAAAGGGGGATGGCAGGGAGTTCGTGACCAGAACTCTCAGCCTTACCATGGTCTAGGCTGGTGCTGAACACCATTGTGGTAAACTAATGAGAGAGAGAGAGATGGAGAGAGAGGTGGGGAGGAAAGAAACGTTGTGTATCTAAAAGGAAAATTAATATTCTCCATTATCTCCAACAGGGAAATACTACGAACGTGCATCACTGTAACCACTTTATTTGTCTCCTGTCTCCTCAGGTCTAGGACACGTGGTGCCTGTCCCCGAGCACTGGGTGGCATTGGCCTCGATTCTGAGTCAGCTGAAATGCACATGAAAATGCAGGATGCCGCAGCCCGTTATGACAACCGCACGCCTCCTAAATAAAGCAGGGACACAAGCAGACAGCCATAGGATCCTTTGAAACCCAAAAGGAAAACGTTTGTAGAAGTTTCTGTTCGTTTGGTTGATTGGTTTTTTGTTTGTTTGTTTGTTTGTTGACAATAGCTATTTCTCCTTATCTACCTTGTGCCCAGCCTCAAAGGGTAAAGGTTTAAGGATAAACAAAGGGGGATGGCAGGGAGTTCGTGACCAGAACTCTCAGCCTTACCATGGTCTAGGCTGGTGCTGAACACCATTGTGGTAAACTAATGAGAGAGAGAGAGATGGAGAGAGAGGTGGGGAGGAAAGAAACGTTGTGTATCTAAAAGGAAAATTAATATTCTCCATTATCTCCAACAGGGAAATACTACGAACGTGCATCACTGTAACCACTTTATTTGTCTCCTGTCTCCTCAGGTCTAGGACACGTGGTGCCTGTCCCCGAGCACTGGGTGGCATTGGCCTCGATTCTGAGTCAGCTGAAATGCACATGAAAATGCAGGGTGCCGCAGCCCGTTATGACAAAACCACACGCCTCCTAAATAAAGCAGGGACACAAGCAGACAGCCATAGGATCCTTTGAAACCCAAAAGGAAAACGTTTGTAGAAGTTTCTGTTCGTTTGGTTGATTGGTTTTTTGTTTGTTTGTTTGTTTTTTGTTTGTTTGTTTGTTTTTCGTCAGATGCCTGCACGCCTTGCGTTTGCTCTATCTCAAAAAGCAGCTTTCAAGACGACATCAGAACCACGTCTACGCCTAGGAGCAGATCTCCAGCAGCTCGTAGGCATGTAATAAACGCAGGTGGAGTGGGTGTATGAGAGAGCAGTTCAACTGTCGTGGGCTACAGTGTCCGAGAAGTAAGCTTGCTAAGGAGGACCACAAGACCCAAGTTGCAGAGGCAAAGAGTGTGCCAGCAGTTATGGGACAAAGTTCTGTCCTGAGATTCCTTCCTGGGCTCCCTGAAATCCAGCACCGGGCAGGAGAACGTGGATCCTGCCTTCCTGAGATTCGTCTTCTCTAACATCTTCCGAATCTGTCACTTCTCTTCGGCCCACATGGCTATTCTCTTTGGCTTGGGCACCCACCAGGTCTTGGCTGGCATGGGGTCACATCTGGCTTCTCTGCCCCTGTGTCTCTTCCCCCCAAATCATGCGACTCCGAATCCGCAGCTCTGCAAGGTCTGATTCCGGCCTCTCTCTCCTGGCTTGTATCTTGCACACCCCTCTTTAAGTGCTCCCATCTCGCCTGCTTTCATCACGTCAAAGCAGTTAGAGAAGGCTCCAAGGGAACCAACAGTTAGCGTAATGGCTATGTCGCTGGATTCCCATGTAGTCGACCGCGGTTCGCTTCCCGGACCCGGTGGCTTAGAACTCACGCTGGGCGCGTGTGCGTGCGTGCCCAAGATCCCGAGAGGAGAATGGAGGAGAAGGGATTGCGGCGTGGCCATCCACCCTGGGGGGTGATTTCTCGCTTTCTGTCTCTATGTCTCTCTCTGTCTGTCTGGCAAGCGCACGCGCCCTATAACACAAACCTCTCAAAAAATAATAAAAATTAAAAAAAAAAAGAGAGAGAAGGCTCCTAAACATGCATGTGCTCCCTCTGACTCTTTGACCGCCACTGATCCCCAAACATGGAACCTCCTCCTCTCCCACTTCACGGCCATTTTAACATTTTTCTTTATTCATTTATTTATTTTGCTTGTGCCTGCTTACCCTTCCGTACCCAGTGAGGAAGATGTAACTTCTTCCACAAGGTCTCCTTGTCACCTTAAAGACCTCCATGTCCAACTGCGGTCGCCCATAGGGCGTATTCTCCATGACACTCTCTCTCTGGAACTCCGGCTGGCCAAGCAGCCATCATCTTCTGAAAGGATGAGGGCAAGAGAGAGGGTGCAGGTGTGGACACTGGGACCTCAACCTTCATCTCGAAGTCGCACTTTACATTTGCAATCAATTATCACTGATCAAAGCAGGTCACATGACCACACTTACCTTCTATGGGGTACCACGTACCCAGAGGTAGAGAACTGAAAATATTTGTTAAACACGCTCTAGTAATTTGCATGCCCAACTTAGCTGAGGCTGGCAAGTCCCCAGTGGCTAGGATGACTTGAATAAAGAATGTTTGGGGCCAGCAGGTGGTATGGTGGTTAAGGCTCTGGACTCCCACATGGCCGATCACGGTTAGAGACTCAGACATGGCAGCTTGCTTTCTCACTTTCTCTCTCTCTAGTGAATTAAAATAATAATAATAATAAAACATAAAATTAAAATAAATGATTCTTTAAAAAAAAAAGAAATAAAGAGTGTTTCATTTGCATGAAGACATGGAAGCCATATTTGGAGGAAGCTACGAGTGACTGAGAAGAAATAAAGACAGTGAGAACAGATAGCACCTTCAAGACGTAGGGACCAGCAGTTAGTGTAATGGCTATGTCACTGAACTTCCATATGGTCAACCGCAGTTCGAGTCCCGGACCCGGTGGCTTAAACTCATGCAAGGGGTGTGTGTGTGTGTGTGTGTGTGTGTGTGCCCAAGATCCCGAGAGGAGAATGGAGGAGAAGGGATTGCGGCGTGGCCATCCCCCCCAGGGGGTGATTTCTTGCTTTCTGTCTCTCTGTCTCTCTCTGT
>NW_006159448.1:0-2645 GCF_000334495.1 Tupaia belangeri chinensis | reverse complement strand
AGAGGCCATCGCCCCTTAAAAAAAAACCCTCCAAAAAAAAAAAAAAAAAAGACATAGGAGTAGAAAGGGGAGAGTTAAGTTTAAGTGGAGGTAAGGGAGTGGCCAAGAAAAGGGAAAGTGTTGGCTAGCTATCAGCATTAGGCTTGGACATGTTTAGATGACAACAGGATACGCCCTGGGGAGCAGGAGGGTTTGAAGATCCAGGAGAGAAGAATTGTTGAGGTGGTGTCCGTGAGCTGGGGGAGAAACCAGGCTCCAAACCACAACCAAGGGATGGCTCTTGGGCTAAAATAGGCTTCCCATCCCCATGCCACAGGGACACGGGGCTACAGAAGTCAACCGGCTTACAGATTGAGAAGGAAGTTGAGGGAATCCTTGTCCGATGGTTTCTTGTCGCCAGGAGATTAATTTATATAAAGCTATCATAACGTGTTCCACTTGAAAAGCTGAGGACATCATTATAGAGAGAGAGAGAAATGTTCCATTAGAACACTCTGGTTTCTTAGGACAGTGGTTGGGAGGATGGTAAGCATGTTGGTTTTGCCTGCAATCCCCGCCCCCCAACACACACACACACACACACAACAGAGCTCCATGGCAGGTACCAGGTAGGGAGTTTTAACTGTCAAAGGCGCTCTTCCAAGCTCCGTGAAAAATAGTTCAT
Organism: Tupaia belangeri chinensis; assembly: GCF_000334495.1. Classification (NCBI taxonomy): domain Eukaryota; kingdom Metazoa; phylum Chordata; class Mammalia; order Scandentia; family Tupaiidae; genus Tupaia; species Tupaia belangeri. The sequence continues at coordinate 1,981 of NW_006159448.1, read as the reverse complement.
TTTTTAACAAATTATTATTTTTTTTTAATTTGCGACAGGGTACATGCACTCGCCAGAGAGAGACAGAAAGAGAGAGCGAGAAAGTGAAAAAACAAGCTGCCAAGTCTGGGATTCGAACCATGGTTGACCATGTGAAAGTCCAATGCCTTAAATACCACACTACCTGCCAGCCCCCAAAGCTGCTCATTCTTAATTGCTGAAGTAGTACATTTTTTTCTTTTCCTTTTGTGTGTGTGTGTGAGGGGAGATTTTTGCACATATGCTCGCCAGAAAGACAGAGAGAGAAAGAGAGACAGAAAGCAAGAAATCACCCCCAGGGGGATGGCCATGCCGTAATCCCTTCTTCTCCGTTCTCCTCTTGGAATCTTGGGCATGCACGCACACGCGCCCGGCGTGAGTTTAAGCCACTGGGTCGGGGACTCGAACTGCAGTCGACTACATAGGAGTCCAGCGATGTAGCCATTACACTAACTGCTGGTCCCGACAGTAGGACTTTTAACATAGCTGTTAAGTGAAAATGTGTTTCTTCCTGAATTCATCTAAAAATATACCAACCCAACAGGCTTTGCCTCGTTCTGACTTTAATCGGAAAACGATTTCACAGGCCTTCCTGCACCGCGCAGGCCAGGGCATTGCCTGGAGCATGTGAAGATGCCTTCCGGGTCTCAGGAAGCTGCTGCTTTAGCGTGTTGCCACTCCCGCTAGTCTGGCAGCTGCTGGTTCAGAAAATTACAATCCTCTCCAAAAGCGCTCCTCGTACCCTGCAAACTTGGTCAGTGTGCACAGAGCAACTCTTTTCTCCTTCCAGTAGCGTTTCCTTTCGGATGTAGACACAGAGAGATCCCTGTCTAATTTAATTTTGTTTCTTTGTTACAAGCAGATGTCACTTTTACATCTGTGGCTCTGATCGAATGGCTCGTCTCCCCCCACCAGCCCGGCAGATGTTACTACCTTAAGCCAAACCCCAGCGGAAAGGTCACGGGCAGCTCTCTCTGCTAATTATGGCATGTGGGGGTGAAAAGGAGGAGTGGGGCTGTGTCCTTCCATGAGGACGCTCTGGCAGGGTGGATAGTGGGGCTCTGGACCCCATTCCTACACAAAAACATAGCACTTAGACCCAGGGCTTCCTCCAGAGTCCAACCAGATAATCACGTACCACCTGTAAGTTAGCCATAATGCTCGAACCCAGACCCACACAGCAGGGCAAATGCCTTTTAAAATGACACACAAATGGGGACCAGCAGTTAGCGTAATGGCTACGTCGCTGGAATCCCATGGAGTTGACCGCGGTTCAAGTCCCAGACCCGGTGGCTTAAACTCACTCCAGGCACGTGTGCATGCGTGCCCAAGTTCCCGAGAGGAGAATGGAGGAGAAGGGATTGCCATGGTCATCCTCCCTTTCTGTCTCTCTGGTGAGCACACATGCCCTATAGCAAAAACCTCTCCAAAAAAAAAGACACAAAGTATAACACACCACATTCATCATACATAAATAATGCATATGAGACAAAGCATGTAGCAAACCTATCTAATACAAAAATGCCTTCCAATAAGTTGCTTAAAGATGGGCTTCCACGGGACCAGCAGTTAGTGAAATGACTATGTCGTTGGACTCCCACGTAGTTGACCGCGGTTCGCGTCCCAGACCTGGTGGCTTAAAACTCCCGCCGGGCGCGTGTGCGTGCATGCGTGCCCAAGATCCAGAGAGGAGAATGGAGAAGGTATTGAGGCATGGCCATCTCCCCTGGGGGGTGATTTCTCGCTTTCTATCTCTCTGTCTGGTCTTGTGAGTGCACGCGCCCTATAGCAAAAACCTCTTAAAAAATTTTTTTTAGAAAAGGGCTTCCACATGGATTATAAACCATGCAATGGTATGGCCCGTGCATCTATGAATGCCTACATTCCAAAAAAAAAGGGCTTCCACATGGATTATCAACCATGCAATGGTACGGCCCGTGCATCTATGAATGCCTACATTCCA
>NW_006159447.1:3508805-3512212 GCF_000334495.1 Tupaia belangeri chinensis | reverse complement strand
AAAAAAAAAAAAAATCACAACCCCGCTCTCAAAGAATTTACGGAGAGTGATATACAGATACCATATACAACTTAAGTGTGACAGATTCACATTTGGGATTGTGAGAACAAGCACTAAGTGTGTTTTTATTTAAGCCATTGGTCATGCTGTAAATATTTAGACAGTCTTGCTCCACTCATGTATGTTGGTGATGACTCAATATATGTGTTGGAATACACAAAAATATCATTACAATATCATTAAGGGCTAACGTTAGCTTAATGACCCAACCATTTTTAGTATATTTCTTTCTATATTATTTTCAAATATTTAAAGAACCATCCATTACAGAGCTGAGAGAAGGATGAAATTATTTTCATTTAAAATTTGCAGCTTTTTATTAGTAAGTGATATTTTCAGCATGAGCTGGATGGATTTTTGCCTTATTTGCTCCCAAAGAGTACTATTCATTTCTTGCATGGAGCCCTTTAGATGAAAATAAGGATGTCCAAATAGACAGTACTATTGAAACAGGTTACTCAAAATACATGCTGTATCACAAAAGGGGCTGTTCTAGCAAAGAGAATGCAATCAGGCTGCCATTATACTGAAGAATAATTGTGCCTTCTTGCAAATGTTCATTCCAAGCAATCAATAACATTTATTTATTTATTTATTTACTTATTCATTCATTCATTCATTCATTTTTTGCTGTAGGTTGTGCATGCTCGCCAGAGAGAGACAGAGACAGTGTGAGGGAAAGTGAGAAATCACCTCTCAGGGGAATGGCCATGCCACAATCCCTTCTCCTTCATTCTCCTCCTGGTGGGACGAATCATGAGGTCCAGGACTCAAAAGTCCATGTAACCACCATGCCACCTGCTGGCCCCTGGGTTGAGTTACTTTAAACAAATCATTTCATGTCTTAGAGGCTCAGGTTCCTGATCTCTAAAATGAGTTTAACAATAGTAGCTATTCATATGGTGATTATGAAGATTAAATGAGTTAGTATAAGGAAAATATTTACAACAGTGCCTGGAACATGGTTATAATAAATAATAAATCTTATTTTGGTGTTCTCTGCAAAGCCCTTTCTTAATTGACTTTTTAAAGGTGGAGGTAATACATAATACAGAGACCAAAAAGTAATTTTGTTACAGTGGCAGGGTCTGTCCCATAGTCTAGTAGTTAGGGGAGTCAGATTTCACATGGCCAACTGCAGTTGTAATTCCACCCTCACATCCACCCTGCCCCAAATCCCAAGAGGGAGAAATGAAAGACCAGGGATTACTCTATGGTCATACCCCATTGAGGGGGTGCTCTCCTCCTCTTTCTGTCTCTCTGTCTCTAGTGAGTGCAGGCCACTTTCTGACAATTAAGAAAAGTTAAAGTGGTAGCATTGGGGGCAGAAATTTAATAGTAGTTTGTTTCCACAATAATAATATGTCGAATATTCTGTTTGTAAAACTCTTAGCAATTAACAATAATAGGAATCAGTATTTGTTGAAAACCTACTATGTGCCTGGCATGCTCCTAAGCACTTGGCAAACAGCATTTGATCCTTAGATCATCACTGTGAGGTATGAAAATAGTGATGCCCATTCTGTAGAATAAGATCCAGGATGAACAAGTTTAGATAATTTAACCACATATTGAAAATTTAGTTCTGGTTGGGATTTGAATGGCATGCTTCATTTTCTTGTGGTTCAGTTTGCAACAAATGGATCTTTGATCTAATGTTTTAAATGCAGATAGCTCAGTGTAACTTTACAATGTCATTTCATCTGGGGACCTTTGTTAAATGAGTTCCATTATGACAGCATTAGATAGATTTAGCTAAGTCTGCAAGTCATTCATCCATTAAGAAATTTTCCATTTCTGAATAGAGTCCTCAGTGTAAAAACATTTTCACGAATGGAAAGACTTGCTTAATGTAAAGACCTTTCAGTAGACCAGTACACACCAGGCTTTCTTGAAACTTTTAAAATAAACATTCACCACCTGATCTCTTACAACGGCATAATGTCTACATACAAACCTTTGACTAGACTTCTGCCCTATGGAATTACAGGGATTCCTACAAGTTCAATTTATTTATTCACGGAGTTGAATGCCTACTAAGTGTTGAGTGAAGCCGATACTATCACTTGAGGAATCTATGTGGGCTGTCTTTTCTGTTGCAAGTTAGATGAAGTCAGCAGCTTTTTCTTGGAGTACAACAAATTTATTCAGAATTGTCTTGCATTTATAATAGTTTACATTCCTCAGCCTTTATTTAGGGACTTCTTTTCCAAGGCACATTTCTGTGGATTGATTAAAAAATAAAACTCTGGCTTTTATTTCAAAAGCAATGGTATACATATTTGTACAAATTATACAGGAGACAGTACAGACCTGTAAGTCAAAAGATCTCATTTCTGAGTGTCTTCAAATGGAAACTAATGTGGCTCAAAATAAATCCTACTTCAGGCAAGTGATGCAAGAGGCAGTTCCTTTTTCACTTTTGTGATTGTTTTTCTTTGTGTTAACTGAACATTGCAAAAGATATTATCTGTGTAACAAAAAATAGAGAGCAAGAGGGAGAGATACACAACCTCCTGCTTTCACATTTTATAACTTTCAAGGAAATACTTAGCCAATTACAAATGTTCATTTTTCATTGTTGGACATTTTTGTCTGGGTGTAGTACAAAAGGCAAGTCATTTTGGGTCAGATGTCAATATGAAAACAAGATTAAAATATTTCTCAGCAATTGAGTCATTTTTATCTATGAATGGGAATTAAAATGTACCCCGGGCTCCACTTTCCACTCAGTACCAGATTTTACTCTCTGAGTTTTTTTCTTTCCTGATATAACTGAGCTTATAATTTGAACTCAAGCTGTCACTGAATTTATACAAATACAAAATGTACATAGCACAAGAGTACTATAAAAAGAGTACTGATGATCTAAACAATCTTCACTTTTAACTTGGTGTCTTTTATTAACTCCATCACAAGACTAAGATTTATTGAGCACTTACTATTTGTCAAATATTGAAGTCAATGTTTTTACTTGTCCTCCATCAATCTACTGAATTTAAGGAAAGCAATGAAGGTACTAACTAAGTTAGAAAATGAATAGCTATTGTACTTGTTGGTAGTAATGAAAACATTTAGGCATATACAGATTTTAGGGGATACATTTTTATCACATTTACTTTCAGTGTTATAGTTCAAATAATGGTAAGCTCTTGAATTTGTCAATGAACAGACAGGGCATATGGCACTGGTATGATCCTTTCCCTAATTAAAGTGAAAAACACTCAATGTGATAGTTGACAAATGATAAATGTTCAATAAATCTTGGTCTCGTGATGGAATCAATAAAAATTAGAAACCAAATTAAAAGCAGAAGATGATTTAGGTCCTCAGTATTCTTTTTATAA
>NW_006159447.1:3481366-3508774 GCF_000334495.1 Tupaia belangeri chinensis | reverse complement strand
TCCCTACCTTGAGTTTTATAATAAAAAGAGTCTGACCCAGATGAAGAAAACAGTCAAGAAGGTTAGTGATCTTATGAAAGTCAGATACAGACTCATTTTACTTACTTTTTGAAAGGGAATCCCTCCCTAACTTCTTCAACCCTCAGCTTCTGCCTCTATAGACTGGGGACAATATAAATATTTCTTTCTAGGGATGTTGGAGGATTAAATGAGATCAAGTACATAATATTGCCTGGCCCATTATAGGCATATATATTAGCTACTATTATCATTTTAAGGTTAAAATAAACAATTTATGTGAAAATACATTGTCTCTTTTTTTTTTTTTAGATAATTTAACAACACTTGGCTTTTATAGGATCATCAACTAGTCTACTGTTGATTTCGACAAAAAGTTTTAACTCAGTGAGTAAAATTATAGGCGACTCCATGACCTAAGTTATATTTCTCTTTTATTTGAACAGCAGAGGGCTAAACACATGCCAGTTGGGTAACTGCCTGGTAGATTTGAAAAGATGGAATAAACACACTAAGAAGTATGATCATGTGCCAGAACTACAAAACTTTTCTAGAATCATCTAGAAATGATCAAGTATCAGAAAGGGTAGAAGAAATTTCTTAGGAGAAAAAAAGATTGGAAAGAAGTAGTAGAGTTATTAAATTTCTTTCTACATGTGTTTGACTGCTCAGTTAAGCCTGCTTATTAGTTTAGTCCCACTAGGGACTGCTGCCATAAAAATCTTGCATTATTGAATATACGTTTTTATTAAGAATGTGAGTAATTTTTATAGTGGTTACTATATCCTTAAATCCATTAATCTATCTTCCACTCAACTATGCTTTTAAAAGGATCTATTTTCTTTCAAAACTGAGTCTTTATAGTCTTACCATCTGGCTTTTATTGAATTATTATGGAATTTGGTAGGGAATGCTCACCGATAAGCTACTAATCTCTCATATAATAATTATTCCTCCAGGAATTTGTTCATTACACTTTACCTATTGCTGGGTATTAGAGTATAAAAGTATATCGAGATTTTTTTTTTTTTTTTGGAGAGGTTTTTGCTATAGGGCACGTGCGCTCACCAGAAAGACAGAGAGAGAGAGACATAGAGACAGAAAGCGAGAAATCACCCCCCAGGGGGGATGGTCACACTGCAATCCCTTCTCCTCCATTCTCCTTTCAGGATCTTGGGCACGCACACACACGTGCCCGGCGTGAGTTTTAAGCCACCGGGTCCGGGACGCGAACCACGGTCGACTATGTGGGAGTCCAGTGACATAGCCATTACGCTAACTGCTGGTTCCCAAGATTTTGATAGTAATTTGTAAATTTCTAAATTAGAAACTGAAGACTGGAATTTCTCTTACCTTGTACTGAAATGATTAAGCAATACCCCTCAAAACAGAAAGGCTGAGTGTTCAATCACATTCTTAAAATCTAAGCTCATATCATCCATTTCAACATAATCAAATTCTTCAATAAGTGGGCAGACTGAAAACTGACTTAATAATTCTTTGTAGACTTCTAGTGACTTTTTTTCCTTCTAGCCACAAAGAACTCTTTTAATTATTGACTTCTACAAATTCTCCTTTGTCTACTACTGTTTGGAATTTACCACAGAGAATTCTCTGTTTAATTGCATTTCTGTTATGGCCAAAAGTAAAGATTTATCATTGGTAAGCCTGAAATCTGCAGGTACTTTTGCTTCAAAAACAGATTCTTTAGTATTTGATTGGTCATATATTTGGGATACAAGTACTATATACAATACAATTTAAAATATAATTACTGGGAATCAGCAGTTAGCGTAATGGCTATGTCACTGGACTCCCACGTAGTCAACCGAAGTTCGCGTCTCGGACCCGGTGGCTTAAAACTCTCTCCAGGTGTGTGTGCATGCGTGCCCAAGATCCCGAGAGGAGAATGGAGGAGAAGGGATTGTGGCGTGACCATCCCCCCGGGGGTGATTTCTCGCTTTCTGTCTCTATGGCTCTCTCTGTCTGTCTGGCGAGCGCACGTGCCCTATAGCGAAAACCTCTCCAAAAATAAATAAAAATAAAAATAAAATAAAATGTAATTATTGTAATTCTTATGATATTATAATTATAAAACACAAATTATAATTAAGAGTAGGTATGATATGTACTACTGGGCTGTTGTCAATACTACATATGGAATATAATACATGAGCAACAAAATTTTAGGAAAAAACAGGACACAAACACATCATTCTATTTAATTTCTATCAGGCGTTCTCTGAGAACTTACTTTTGTTCATAGCAATTTAGTAGATAGTACGATATAGGGTAGAAGTGGGTTTCAAACAAAGACTATGATTCACTTCTATCTTGGGGAATTTATACTCTGATTACAAAAATAAAATATGGACATATGAAGGAGCAAGAAAATAATATATGGCTATCAATCGTCAGGGGCTAAACAAGTGCTAGAGGTCTAGAAAGGTGGGATAGAGTCTGGACAGGGTTATTATTGATGTCCTTCACTAATAAAGCTGCTCTTCATTGAGTATGTACTGTCAGGGGTTTCATAATTTTCTAAAATTAAGAAATAATAATAGCACTAAAGATTGGGCCTAAACTATTCACTAGAATTGTTTCTCTTTCTTGGAGTTCAGTAATTCATCCACCCAAGTAACCATCTACAATCCACTTGTCAATACAATATATCTTTGGTTTGCTAATTCCATTTTCTTATAAAATCTTGTTTATTCTACCCTAGGAGTATTGTACATTATGTTAACTATCATGAAATAATATACCTTAAGAGGAAACAAATCATAGATATCATGCAAACATTCTCTTTTTTTTTTTTTTTTTTAAGTGAGTTTTTATGCTATAGGGCACTAGCACTCATTGGAAAAACAGAGAGTCAGAGAGACTGAATACGAGAAATGACCTCCTGGAGTATGGCCATGCCTCCATCTCTTTTCCTCCATTTTCCTCTTGGGATCTTGGGTACACACACACATGAGCCTGGTGTGAGTTTTAAGTCACCAAGTCCAGGACTCAAAACGATGTTGACTACATGGGAATCCAACGAAATAATCATTACACCATCTTCTGGTCCCCATCATGCAAACATTCTTAAAAGTCTCTTATAGTAACTGAAAATAAGAAAGTCTTCCATAGTTTTTATACTCTTTCCAAGTATCTAATCCAGAGTTAATTTTGTTTCTTAATTTTGCCAGAGGGCGTGTGTGCTCACCAGAGAGAGAGAGGGAGAGAGAGAGAAAGGAGTAGGAGGAGCAAGAAAGCACCTCCTCTGTGGGGGAATGGTCATTCCACAATCCCTTCTCCTCCATCTCTCTCTCTTGTTGGGATTTTGGCACATATGTACAAATGCCTGATATATTTCTCAAGATGTCAGATCTGAGATTAAAACTACCAAGTTGTTCCAATGTGATCCAGCAGCCTTAACTATCACACCATGAGCTGGATTGAAGCAAAAAAATTTTGAAGATATTTTTAAGGCTAAGGGTTAAATTTACTGTAGTACCCATCTACTGATTGAAGTCTGAAAAAATTCCTATATACACAGCATTTCACCTCTATTGTTAACACAAAAAGAAATGCCACAATATAGCAAAGTCCCCAAGTAAATCACTCTACCACTCTCCACCTGTTTCCTGGTGTATAAAGTCAATAGGCTACACTAGAACAGCTAATTAAAAATGTACTTTTTTTTTTGGCTTCATTTTTTCCCTTCTCCTCCCACCTTCCATTTTAATGAAAGAAAGATGTTTTTGACAGAGTCTGTGCCATGATTCTCCTGCCCCAGCTCCCCAATTAGCTAGACTTACAGGCCCACACCTGACATATTTAGGTTGGCCTGGAAACCAAACCTAGGCCTCCCATATGGCCTCCAGCCTCCCAAATGATGGTGCTACCTTGCGCCACCATACCTGGGCCAGAACTATGCTCTCTGAGGATGACTGAAAGGTAGGAGCATCTGCCAGTTCATGTACTCTCCCCCATTCAATCAGCTTGGGTCTTTTCTAATATTATATATTTACTTGACTTGGTATAAGATTTCACTTGTACAAGGGATCTTTAGCTTTAAAAGACTTTGAGAACCTCCAGATCTTTCTAAAGTTCTATACTGCTGGTTAACCCAACAGAGTTAGGAAAGTAGAAGACAATGTGATTCATAATTATCTTGATTATTCTGTTACATGGGGGAGATATGTAGATTAGAAGACCTGGAATTTTTTATAAGAATAAAATTCCTTACTAATTATAGAATGACTCAGATTAGAAAATGCTGCTAATTAGCTGTGAATGTATAGTGTTAAAATAAAAGTCTGTGTACACTATTCTTTTTTGTGGTAATGAGTGAAGGGAATATGATTTCTTGCCAATTAGAAGTCTCTCAGCCTTAAATTCTGTATTGCATAATGAAAAATATATATTCTTAGATTGATTCATTACTTAAGTAACTATTAGTAATTAAAGGGTAAGCTTCACATTAATAATAACAGAAACCTAATTTTAAACTATTTACATCTAACCCAAATTAGAGGCTTATGTCAATTTCCTGTGTATAATAGTCACAAATTTTGAATGGATTCATAGTTGCTTATATAAATGAAAGTCATTTACAATCTTACTTTTTTTTTTTTTCATTTTGCTTTTTACATTGCCAGAGGACACATGTGCTCTTCAAAGAGAGAGGGAGAAGGGGAGAAAGCATGCCTCAATGGGGTGTGGTCACAATGCAATCCCAACTCCTCCATTTCTCCATTCTGTTGGGATTTGAGGCATACATGTACACACCCCCACATGTTTTTCAAGCTGCCAGAGTCAGGACTCAAATCATACAGTTGGTCATGTAGGGCCTGGTTCTTTTAACTACTAATTTTTTATAACTAATTCTCACTACTAAACTATTTATGCCACAAACCATGTGATGATGATACTACTATTTGCATTTTAAAATGCATTTAAAAAACAAAGCAGCCTCATTCCCGGAGCTTACTTCTTAGAGATAACAGAAGCATATCACCTAGTTCTTCTAGAATATACTTACCTCTGACAATCACCTACGAGATAATAAACTAACCAATCACATGTTTCAGCTCCTTTAAAGAGGCCCTTGTCTACTATCCATCTATTCCATCTATTCATCCATTCTACCTGTCATCCATCCCTTTACCCAACTTTTCCCCTGGAAAATAGAAAAGGATTTTTTTTTATTATTATTATTGGCTCAATAACATGGTTTCCCTTGCTTATTCACTTACTGGTGCGGAGTTCCCGTTTGGCCCTCTTGATCGAACCATCCTTCCTAGAACTTCTACTCCGTCTGAGGTGATGTTAGCAGATGCATTTATTGCCTTCTCTCCTACTTGCTTGCAGTCAATAACTACTTTGGCCAAAGTCTTGCTGACAATGATATGTAGCTAGACAAAAACAAAGATGTTTTAAGGAGTAAGAAACAGAAGGAAATATTAAACCGAATTTATGTAATTGTATGACTCATCATTAAGTAGTATGAACACATGTCACCGTGTGTTTGCTAGAGGAGAGAATTTCTACTTTGACCATCTCGGCGACTGTCTCACATCCAGGTATCAGCTCTATTTTTATTTAAGTAATAACTTTCCTTGAGAATGATAGAAAGGATTCCATTTTTAAACCTATTTTTCCTCTAAAGCTATGCCATCTTTGAAATGGTGGGATTGTTGTATAAAAGGGTAGGATTGTTGTACTAGGCACATTAAATGAATTGTTGTACTAGGCACATTTCTGAATGCACATTAAAACAAACAACATTTTAAAAGGATAAAAAAAATCATAAATTCAACATTATAAAAAGTTAAAAGTGCTTGTTGATTTACCACCAAAAACTGTCTAATGTATGCTCAGTGGTTGACATACTACAATTTTATAATACTAAATTAATTTCAGAGGAGTGGAGATCTAGAAGCCGAGGGAGAACAAGAAATGCTTTCTGGGGACCAGCAGTTAGTATAATGGCTGTCTCTGAACTCCCATGTAGTCGAATATGGTTTGAGTCCGGACCCAGCGGCTTAAACTCATGCTGGGTGCGTGTGCGTGCATGCCCAAGGTCCCGAGAGAATGGAGGAGAAGGGATTGAGGTGTGGCCACCCCCCAGGGGGTAATTTCTTGCTTTCTGTCTCTCTGTCTCTCTGTCTCTCTCTCTAGCGCACACACGCCCTATAGCAAAAACCTCTCCAAAAAAAAAAGAAATGCTTTCTGATGGCATTAGACCTAAGTGAAATAAAGCCCAAATATAGTGCAGTTTTCTCAAACTAGAATCTGCAGAATCTGGAGGTCTGTGGTCATATTTTCAGGAGCTACACATTCTTTGTGAGGATTGGCAAGAGTTTATCATTTAGACGATTGTCAAAGGTAAGTATGTTCTAGGCGAGCTAGGTGACCATGGTGGGAGCAAGCTCTTCCACACAATTGCAGTGCTTACATGTGCACTTCAGTTGTGATGGTGATGCTTCCTAAGTACTTGTGGCAGGCCAGTGAGCCAAGAACATAATTAACAGGTAAACAATCATCTCATCTCAAGTGGAAGCCAGAAGTTACAAATGTCTGCCTAAGGGATGGTACCATGGTTGTTTAATGAAAAAGGGTATTGGGTAATATACATCTCAGCTGTGAGAATTGTATGTGTGCATTGGAAAGAGGTTGTAAGTAAGTGAAATGATGCTATCTTTCATTTTGAAACAGTATTACTTTTAATTTTTTAAAATTTTGCCAGATTGCTTGTGTGCCCACAGAAGACAGAAAGAGAAAATAAGAAAGCATTCCCATGGAGAGTGGTCTCACTGCAATTCCTTCTCTTCCATCTACGCTTCTTTCAGGATTTTGGGCATGCACATGCACCTGGTATGTTTCTCAAGCCACTGAGTCTAGGACTCACACCACACAGTTGCCACCTTCACCACCACTTCACCAAATGGCCTATTATTTAATTTTACTAGTTTTGTTCTGTTTTTGTTTCATGTTGCACAAGAGCTGGAAGTACGTGAATTTATACCAATTTTTATTAATGTTTTATTTAAATTACATTATGATAAAAATTATTTAAGCAACAGTGGGGCTGTTGAGAATTGTTTTCCTTCAAAATGGAGGTAACTATTACCCAAGTAGAGAAACTGCTACAGTAAACACCACCACATTCCATACTGCTGATAAACATTTCTATTAACATCTCTAATATGACGTAGAAGGATAAAACTTGACTCCTGTGTATTCGGGGCTTTGAAATACTTTGAATTATTATAAATTATAAAAATTTTAGGAACCAGCAGTTAGTGTAATGGCTATGTTGCTGGACTACCATGTAGTCGACCACGGTTCATGTCCCGGACCTGGTGGCTTAAAACTCACGCTGGGCGTGTGTGCGTGCGTGCCCCAAGATCCCGAGAGGAGAATGGAGGAGAAGGGATTGTGGCATGGCCAGCCCCCCTGGGGGGTGATTTCTCGCTTTCTGTCTCTCTGTCTCTCTCTGTCTGTCTGGCGAGCACACGCGCCTTATAGCGAAAACCTCTCAAAAAAAAATTTCATATTGGGTGATAGAAAACTTAGCATATAATATCCATGCCTTAAGAACAGTTAACTTGTGAAAAGATTTTTTTTTACCTCTTAAAACAAAAAGCAAAAACAACAAATCCTATTGCTAAACAAAACTGTTAAAGTTGAAAAGTTTTCAAAAATATTTTGCATCTTGGGTTGTGCTTAATGGTTTATTTATGCCATTATTAACTTTTTGAAAAAAATGTTGGGGTCACACTTCATATCCAATCTGTAAAAAATAAATCCAATTGCAAATCTATGAGAAATCAAGGTAAACTATTTATTCACTTAAAAATATAAATCTACAAACAAATTAAATTTTATCTCTAAAAGTTAAATTTGCTTTGAGATCTTCTATTAGTAGATCTATTATAATGCATTGCACAATAAGCCTTGCCTTTCCTTCTTTTCCTGTTTTGCTGTTTGATTTTGTTAAAACTTACACTGGAGAAAGTCTTTCTTACAACTTCATGAACTTGAGGGTTTATAAATTTAGAACCAATTTTTAAAGAACCTTAATCCTAGGTCTTAGGGTTTTTTTTTTTTTTGTAAAGTAAGTCAAGCTTAGAATTCACCTATGACTTATAAAGGACTCTTTGGAATGAGAACTACAAGTTTGTGTCTAAACCATAGACTAAGATGACAGTGTTTCTTTCAACACTCATGAAATCTCTAATGCTTTCATCTTCACTATAATTTTTCTTGACTGCTTTACAATAAACTCTGCATAACCAGGAGAATAATCATGCCAAGAGGAGCTTAGTAAGTAAATGATGTTAAGCCCAAAGAGCTGCTAATGGGACAATTTTGAACCAAGAACTAATAAAACTCCACCTGTATTTTAGGTGCCTCTCAGTTATCTGTATATTTCAGATAGCATGACTCTATCAAATTAAGTGGAGAGCAGTTTTCTTATACAATCATCTTAGTTATGTGGTATGTAAGTATGACATTCAAAACTACAGAAAGTAGCAAAGTTGTGTAAAGTCAATTGATCTGACCACATTTTAGATCATGAGACTGAAGCCAAGATTAAGATTGCTATGCAACATCCCTTCTCTAACAGGGTGGGAGGCAAGGATTTTTTTTTTCTTTTTTTCAGCACTTGCTATTAAATGCTCTACTCATTTTGTGGTTTAGTTGCTTAATGCCCAGAGATCAGTAAGATTATTCACCAAATACAAAGGAAACAAAAGATGTTAGAAAGAATCTTCATCAATGATGACCAGAAGTGTTTCTGAGAAGTGAATATTAAGGAACAGAGTTCTATCACAAGTGCCAAGTTCTTAGAATAAGGACAAATAAAGTTTGTTCTTTTCAAAATGTTTGCTCAGGGTAACTCATAATGGCAGTGATGGATTGTACTTGTATCCATGTAAAAATATCAGCACAATCTATCTTATAGTTAGTTGTATCTATCTTCAAATTGTAAGACAATTCAGCTGATTGTGCCTTTTTCAGTTCTGGAGGCCGGGTAGACCAGCAGTCTTTTGTACAACATGTATAACATAACAAATAAGCAACTATTCACTTAACATACAAGTAATCTTGACTACATTGTTCCTCAAAGGAAGAATCGTACCACTTCCATCAATAGTTCCTGGCATGCCTGTTAAAAGTGCAGATTTCAGGGTTCATTGTCAGAACCACCAAATCAGAATCTTGGCATTATTAACCAACCCTGCAGGCAATTCCTCCAGTTGAAATATGAGATCCAAAAATCTATGAATTTTTAAATATTTCTCTATTGCTTTGCCCAACAGCAAACAGAATAAAGACTATAGGTATACAAGACATTACTAACCTTGTGAAAGCTTCCATAGAATATTTTCCTAATTTCAGGTCCTTCAAAAGTAACAGTTTGAAACTCCCCACTGTAGTCATAGTTGAAATATGTTAGGGTTTTCCCACCATCTATTCAAACAAAGAAAATGAAAAACATATAGAAAGAATTAAACTGAGCAAATAACTTTTTAAAAGTTCAACTCAAAACCAGAAATAATGCATTCATTGTTTTGAAACCAAAAGTAATGGGTCACACAATGACCTATAGTCCTGGAGTTGCTGCAGGCTTTCGGTTGGCTAGATTAACCAATTTAACCACATGATAATGATGGTGAGGCAAGGACCCCTAGACATTTACTCTGCAATATACACATAACAGGCAAGATGGCATGCCTCAGACTTTACTCATACATGTATGTGCAAATTGATTAAAAATAAATAAATGTACTTACTATCTAAAATAACCCCAACCAATGGGTCAGACTGTTTATTTAAAATCTCCCAAAGAGCAAATGGCTCCTGTGGAGTGTCAGGAAGAATCCGGAATAGAAAACTGATTGTGTAGTCAGAGGGCAATCCTTCAGGATGCAAATATCTGAAAGTAGAAAAAAAATAATGTTTAACTGTATCCCTCCTCAAGATATTATTCCTTTGATTAAAGAGGAAACACACTTTCCTTAGACAAGACTTGGAAGAAATTAAAAGATCACCATTAATTCCAGCCAGATCACTATTTTGGTGTGACAAGTCCCTCTGGTCTTTAAAGAATATGTGTGTTTATCTAATTTTTATCATTTTGTCTCTTTTTTACTTGTCATATTTAATAAACTTGTTTTTATTTCCTTGAAATTGTCTTTGAGAGCTTTTGCTATAGAATGTGTATGTTTACTGGAAAGACAGAGATAGAAAGGAAAAAAAAAATCACTCCTCAGAGGGAATGCTTATAATCCCTTCTCCTCCATTCTCCTCTCAGGATTTTGGGCATGCATGTAAATGCTCCCAGCATGAGTTTCAAGCCACTGGGTCCAGGTATCAAATTATGGTAGACTATGTGGGAATCTAGCACCTCAACCACTATACCACTTACTGGTGCCTTTCCTTAAATATTTTTAAGAGCATAAGATTTAATGGCTGCATAATTTTCTCGTTTAATTATTATTCTATAGTTTATCTAATTAGTCACTTCTCATTAAACTATTAAGTAGTTTCGAATGTTTTAGTGTAGTAAACACTATTTGTTATAATCTCTTTGTAAAACAGGTCTTATGATGTCACTTTCTACTACATGTTGTACAATAGTTACTTGCATTCCCCTATGTGGTGGGTACAGGGATGCACCATCCAGATCCACCCTCGAGAATTAAGAATGTGTTACTCCTGGTCCTGGGATCATTGTCTACAGTCAGCTTTCAGACACCTGCCTCCTTCAGGAGGTGCCCACCCCCCCCTCCTCCCCCACAAAGGTCATTTCCAGGGCACCTCTTTTCAGTGACAGGTCCTTAAGGAAATATTAAACTTGGACTTCTGAGTCCAGTGGGAGACAGCTCTGAAGGGTCCTCCCATTTTCAGAATCTGGATGGCCAGCTCACGCTTTCACTGAGATACAGCCTGACTTCTACCCTCTGCCCTATCCTGCTTCCTGCTGTTTCTCTCCTAGAAAGCTCATCCTCATCAACTTCCCACACACTAATCACCTGAGAATCTGCTTTCTGAGGAACTCACCCTTCTACATAATCTTATCTCTCATTCTAAGACATCGTAATCTTTCCCCAAGCAAAACCGAACAAAAGCCCTTTATACATGGTAGGAACTCCTTTATTGTCATTAATTAAATTACTAAGTGTGAGAATTTGTGGAAATTCAGCATAAGTTTGAAAATAAAAGTTTTGTTTACTTCAGTAAAATTGTTTTAGTCATTCATATATCTATTTATGTATTAGTTAATTTAACAAATAGTAACTGAGTGCTTTGCCTTATATGCCAGACACTGTCACAGGAGTTTAAGAGACATCAGTGAGTAAAACTGACAAAGTTCTCTATCTTTCTTGCATTTAAATTCCATCAGGGTGATTTATGTGGTATGTTAGAAAATAATAAATACATTGAAAAACTAAAAAATAGAGCAACGTAATGCAGATTGTGAATGTCAGACGAAGAGTATATGGTAATTTTAATTAAAATCATCAGAGTTGGCTCACTGAGAAGATTAAATTTGAACAAAGTTTTATTGCACAGTTTTTATTTGAGCAAAAACTCAGAGAAGGCAAGGCAATTAGACATGAGAGTGTTTAAAGGAAGGGCATTTGGGCAGAGGGAATAGCCAGTAAAAAACACCAAGGTGGTTAAGTGTGTGGTGTTTTGGAAAAAAGCAGGGAGGCCAGTGGCTACAGCAGATGGAAGAGAAAGGAGGTGAAGTCATAGAGGTAGCAAACACCCATCTTACTTAACGCTCTGTAGGCCCTTCAGGAATTTTGACTTACTGTAATAGAAATAATAGAAATAGACAATTGTTGGCAGGTTCTAAAATGGTATCTGTGTTTTTTTTTTTTTTTTTTTTTTTTTTTTTTGCCACGGTCCCTTCTCTATTCTCCTCTCAGGATTTTTGGTACACACACACACACACACACACACACACACACACATGTGCCTGGTGTGTTTTTCAAGACACCAGATCTGAGAATTGAATTGTTAACTCAGTCGTGTCAGATCCAGTCACCTTAACACCATTCTGCAGGCTAGCCCCAACAAATATTTTAAATTATTAAGAAAGTCTACTAATTTTGAAGATCATTCCACATAACAAAACACAACAAAAGAACTTAGATAATACTATGACAGGCTAAGATTTAATAAGCAACATCTTTTAAGAAGACAGAAAGGGAATTTTTTAAATATAAATTAGATAAACTTAATACTCTAAAGTGCTCTTTCCCACTTTAAAAAAAAAGTTTATTTATTTCAAGAGAGAAAAAGAGGGACCAGCAATTAGCGTAATGGCTATGTCACTAAACTCCCATGTAGCCAACTGGGGTTCGAGTCCCGGACCCGGTGGCTTAAATTCACACTAGGCCCATGTGTGTGCGTGCCCAAGATCCCAAGAGGAGAATGGAGGAAAAGGGATTGCAGCTTGGCCATCCCCCTGGGGGGTGATTTCTTGCTTTCTATCTCTCTGTCTCTCTCTGTCTTTCTGGCGAGCCCACGAGCCCTATAGCAAAAACCTCTCCCCCCACCCCCCCAAAAAAAAGAGAAAAGTGAGAAAGCCATGCTGGTTTCCTCCCTCTACTCTCTCAGCCAGCCAGGGTCACAGGTAAGCCTGGCATGTTCAGGTGGACCCAGGACTGGAAGCTAGGTCCTTTCATATGGCTCTAGCGTTATGAGGTGGCACCTTTCCACCTGTACCCACCATGGCTGGCTGCTCCCACTTTTTCATGTCCCTCTGCACAGCACATCAACATTCAAACACTCAAAATGTTCCACGTAAATACTATCGGCATTCTGAGACAAACATAAATGCTGATTTGGATTGTAGGGTAGTAGATAGTGTCTTAAGAGACAACTCCTTTAACCAGGAATTCCCATCCTAAAATCACAAGTACTTCTGGAATCTGCAGACTTACAGCAAATGGCCCCATGAATCTCTATGTGCACCACAGACTGTGTGTAAAGTGGCTAATGTTATTTTTACATAAACCGGATGCTACTCTAGAGTTTTGTTGTGACTTCTCGATGATAAAAACCATTTTGTGGCACTGTCATGAAATGGTTCAGGGACTGGGCTCTAGAGCTGGTTGCTAGGTACTAATCTAAGCATTTCTATTTAACAAACTAGATGTCATTCATTTAGCTTCTTTGTACTTCAGTTTCCTCATTTGTACAAGTGTGTCAATAACTGAATCTCCTTCATAGAGCTGTTCAGAGGTTTCAGCAAGTTAAAATACATAAACATTTAGAACAATGACTGGTATATTATTGTATGATATAAGTATATAAGTATCAACTATTTTATATATATATATATTCACAGTTAAATACATTTTTTTTTTCAGTTTTTAGTTTTTGCTATAGGGCGCATGTGCTCACCAGAGAAAGAGAGAGAGACAGAGAAAGGGAAAGCGAAAAACCACTCCCCAGGTGGGATGGCCATGCCACAATCCCTCTTCTTCTATTCTCCTTTTGTGACTCTGAGCACTTGTGCTCATGCACCCAGCATGATTTTCAAGCCATCGGGTCCAGGACTTGTACAGCAAAGTGATCCATATGGGATCCAGTACCTTAAGCTCCATGCCACCTTGTTGGCCCAGTTCAAACAGATTTTCAAGTTCAATGAGCACTTTCTGTGAGTCTGATGATTTAAACAAAGAAATATAAACATCATCTATTCTAAACATACTGGAAAATTCTCCCAGGGACTATTACAACATATTTGAAGTTGGAATCATTTTCATATGAGATATAACAAATGATTGGTTATAATACCATGCAATTGAGACATACCTAGTTGGCTGGGAAACCAGGGCATCTTTATGGATTTGGTAACATGGATAAACATTGAAGGTACCAGGCTCCATAGAAACCCCTTCCACTGATGAAAAATCTTTTTCAACTAGACCGAACATTTCCATCATCTTAAAACCTAAATAAATAAGCAAAAGCAAAAAAAAAAAAAAAAAAAAAAAAAAAAAAAAAAAAAAAAAAAAAAACAAAAACAAAAAAAAAAAAAAAAAAAAAAAAAAAGTGAAAAAAATTAAACAGTACTTTAGGGTTTAAAATGTTGAAATTTAGCTCTTAAGGATTTAAAAACAAAAATCTGTACTCCCAGTGAAAGTCATGTAATATATCAGCATTTGGAAAAATGATGATAATGCATACCTGCAATATCAATGCCGTCCTTGTGCACCAATGGGCAGGCTGAAAACAAAACAAACAGTATAAAACCCTAATTTAAATATTTTCCAAACATAGTCTCTCTTCGTCCTGAGAACAAAAAACTAATATAATCATTATGGAAGTCAATTATGGAAAGAATCGTAATCAGATGTGTCTATTACTTTCTGTGGTTTTGTATAAATGAAATCTTCTAAAGTCTCTTATTAAAAGCAAAGGACCACAGTGTCCTTCTCTCCAAGACCATTCAAATAAATGGCTATCACCAGAGAACGTGTGCTGGGGGTATCTCATATCTAATATTCTAATTGCTCTACTGGGCAGTCTTCATACATTTTCAAGGCTCTTTGCTACACCTGTTTGAGTATAGTTACTCTTAAATATAGGTGCTCATCTGATTAGGGAAGGTCTTCATCAACCTAAAACTCTGAACAGAGAGGAAAGGAGGCTCACTCCCCTGTGTTCCATAAAATTTAATGTCTACATCAAAAACAGCTATAGATGTAGATGGTCTTTCCTCTGATCAAGATGGGACCCGCTATTTAACCAGCTTAGATAGTTCAACCTTTGAATCACCCAAGTATAAATCCCAAAGAACTAACTTGCTGATGCAGTTTCACAGACAAAAGTAATGAGCTCATCTTCAATTTTCTTAAAGGCGTCAAAGTCATCCACAAAGAAGACGTGGCGTGCACTGGGCTTGCTGCCAATGCTAACCAGCTCCGAGTAATCCGCATCAGCCACACCAATTGCAAAAATGCTGTAGCCTGTGGCAGAAGGGGAACAGAGTTTGGATTGTGCTAAATTGCACAAAATACAAATATTACAAGACATGTCCAAATGTTTAAAATAGGTTTGTTTAGGAAGGCCCATGCGGGTGGGTAATTCATTCTTTACAGTTCATCAGTATCGTACATGCCCATATTTCATGATGTGATAATTATTCCATCATCCCCTAAAGAAAGTTTCCATTTTAAAGAAACTCAAGAAGGCCCATGCCCCAATTAGTGACTGAGACCAAATAGTTCCTATTGGAGCAGCCTCTTTACAGCTGCACGTTTTTAATAGTTATTCTAATATTTGTGGGATGAAGCATAGTTGAAACAGACATTGAATTTATTTTTTTTATTTGCTTTAATTCATGATAGTGAGTGTGAGAGGAGAAAAGCACCATTGACAAGGTCTCTCCTCATGCCCTGATCCCCCTTCCCCAGCTCTCCAGTTTTTTTTTTTTTTTTTTTTTTTTAAGAGGTTTTAGCTATAGGGCGCATGCACTCGCCAGACAGAGAGAGACATAGAGACAGAAAGCGAGAAATCACGCCCCAGGGGGTATGGTCACGCTGCAATCCCTTCTCCTCCATTCTCCTCTTGGGATCTTGGGCACGCACATGCGCCCGGCTGAGTTTTAAGTCACCGGGTCCGGGATGTGAACCACAGTCGACTACGTGGGAGTCCAGCGACATAGCCATTATGCTAACTGCTGGTTCCCAAAAGGTAATTAATTTATGAATTCACAAGTGTTAATGATTGTTTGTGGCGGTAAAAAGTTGTTTCCGCCCGGTTTCAAACCCGGGACCTTTCGCGTGTTAGGCGAATGTGATAACCACTACACTACAGAAACCTTGGTCCCAGCTCTCCCCTTTGTCAGGATTTTCAAGACGATCCATGAATCTGACCCTAAGATCAGCCATGGGGCAGTTCAGCCGGCCATTGACTGCACCATCAGACTGGGCCTCAGCTTTTGGTTTTTGTTTTTGCTTTTTTCCAGAAGTAGAAATGGACATATTAATAAGCCAAGCAACCTAAGGTGGGTCACCATGTAATGTTTGGCAAATAAATATTGAATTACTATTTATCAGGCACGTATTATATTATAATCTTTGCGTCAGTTCTGTGAGACTCTCTATTTCACATGTAGGAGACTAAAGAGTTTCCATAATGACATTCTCTTTGTGGACCTTTAAAATAGTCCTTTTCATAGCATCAGACTTAATTGTAGGAGTTCATTATACAAGGCATCCTGCATGTAACAAAAGCATTAGAGAAAATAGTAAATTTATCGTTAAAGAAATAAATTTATTATTTTTTCTAATAAAAAATTTTAATAATTTCTAATAACTACAGATTCCTAAACCAGAAGGTATTTTTAAAAATCTCATAGTCCAGGGCCAGCAGGTAGTGTGGAGGTTAGGACACTGGACTCCCACATGGTCAACTACAGTTCAAGTCTCAGACCTGGTAGCTTGAAATTCACACTGAGCACATGTGCACGAATGCCCAAAATCCTGAAAGGAGAGTAGAGGAGAAGGGACTGTCATGTGGCCATGCCCCCAGGTGGTGATTTCTCACTTTTTCTCTCTCTGTCTCTCTCTCTGTTGATTTCACATGCCCTATGCAAAACCTTAAAAAAAATAGTCCAGTTAATATTAAGACTTAGAAATGTTTAAGTAGTGCTTATATATCCTATACATTGCATTTAGAAAACAACAATGCTAATGTTATTACTGGTAGTCACTATTATTTTATAGATATAAAGATATAGATATAGATATAGATACAGATATAGATATAGATATCTTACCTTCTAATTGCATCTCCCTGGAGATTTTGGTCACATCATCTTGTGATCTTCCATCAGTTATAACCACAATAACCTTTGGGATGCCTCTTCTTGTACCTGACTCTGCATTAAATAGGGTATCTCGAACATGCTTAATTGCTTTTCCTGAAACAAGGGAAGGTAACGGTTCAGTTTCACTCCCACTCATTTTTGTTTCATTGCAGAGGTGAAGGTGTGAACAAAGTTCTTAAATCAATGAAAAAAGTTTCTAAAAATTATGATGTCTCTAAAAAAAAAGTCATTTAGCAGTTACTACTAACTACTTTGTGCCTTAGCTGGGTTTTTAAAAACTCTTACCTGTTTTTGTATTTCCTCCTTTGTATGAAATGTGTTTAATTGCATCAAGAAGAGTCTCTTTGGTTTTGTAAGCATTTAGTTTAAATTCTGTTCTGGGGTCATCGGTGAACTGAACCATTGCCACCTGGAGAGAGAAGGTGTGTTCATTTTAGCATGCGTGTAGCTTTCCACTGGGTCAGAAAGCACATACAATAGCATGTTATTATCGGCAGGATTAATTTTTTTCCTTAACTCATTCCACAATTTCCTTAGGTTACAATTTCATTCAAATTACATACTAAATTTGAAGATAAATTAAATAGTATCTTTTCTCTATGTACTTTTAGTACATGAAAAAACTCTCTCTAAAGCATATGAAAATTTTGCCACCCCATTTGACAGATGAAAAAAATGACAGCCTAAACCTAGTAACTTGACAAATGTAAGAGAATCAAAGTTGGATTATTTAAAAGAATTTCCTTATGAAGCAAACCTAGGAATTAGTTTCTGTTATTCTGCCCATTTCATATGAAGACACTGAGACACAGGAAGTCAAGCAACTTGCACAAGATTTCAAGTCAGCTACTGAGAGGGCCAACAGTTGAAGCCTGGTACATTCTATCACAAAATCTGCGTGCTCACTCACTGTAATCTAAAAATTCCTACTTTTGGGTCCAGCAGATGGTATAGAGTTTATATCACTAGACTTCCACATGGCCAACCATAATTTCAGTCCTAGGTGGCTTGAAAATCATGCCAGGTGTGTGTGCATACGTGCCCAAGATCTTGGAAGGAGAATGGAGGAAAAGTGATGGAGGAGCAGCCATCCCCCACTGGAAGGTGATTTCTCACTTTCCCTCTCACTGTGTCTGTCTCGCTCTCTTTCTCCCCCCAACCCTCTCAGCAAAAGCACATGTGTTCCTAAGGCAAAAAAAACTCTAAACAACAACAAAAAATTCCTACAATTTGCCTTTATTCCTATGGAACTTTGGGGCCATTTTTAATAAGAGCATTTTTGTTTGCTTTTTGGAACTATGTTAAAGGGAATAAAGCGAGTTCTCAGAGTGTGCTCTTTGTTTAGGTGAACTCTCAACTGCCATGCTAGTTGATCAAAGTTAACTTCATATGTTGCTATCTTTAGGAAACCTTCTCTGATTTTTCCATTCAAAAGAAAGTTCTTTCTCCCTGACATACCTCAGCACTGAATTCTTCTCTAATGGTACTCCTTACACCTAAAGTCTCATAGCCATTCCTCCACGATCTATTACATATCTGTTCATTTCAGTTCATCTCACTGCTACACCTCAGAAGGTACCACCACCTCTTCTCCAGGCCCAGAGATCACCTTTCTATCTCCGCTTTCAATCTTCTCCTTATTAGTATTCATGCTTCACAAAGCGGTCAGAATAATCTCTTTTCAGATCTTTTGCCTTCTCTCTTTTACACTTTCAGTGGCTTCCAATTGCATTTATGATGATACACAATTCTTGTGATGGCCCACCATGCTTAGAATAATATGATTTTCCCTTCCATCTTATAACCCTTCTCCTACCCCACAGTCTCACCCACCATCTTCCAGCCATAAGTTTTGGCATATTAAAACTCATTCTCCTAAGTCCTTTGGACTTCCTATTTCTCTGTGTAGAAATTCTACTCTCAGATATCCTCTGCACCATTTATATCTCAGTTCAAAAGCCACCTCCTCAAAGAGGGCTTTGCTAACCACATGATTTAAATCATGTTCCTCTGTTCTTCTTTTTCTTTTTTTTTTTTTTAGAGGTTTTTGCTATAGGGCACGTGCGCTCGCCAGAAAGACAGAGAGAGATAGAGAGATAGAAAGCAAGAAATCACCCCCCAGGAGGGATGGCCACGCCGCAATCCCTTCTCCTCCATTCTCCTCTTGGGATTTTGGGCATGCACACACACCCAGCATGAGTTTAAGCCACCAGGTCCAGGACTCAAACCACGGTCAGCTACATGGGAGTTTAGTGACATAGCCATTACTCTAACTGCTGGTCCCATGTTTTTCTGTTTTTATAGTTCACCTCCATGCATTGTGACTTTGCTTGCTTGTTAACATCTGTCTCTCTCCTTCTTCTCCCTGCCTTTAAATTAGGGACACTGGTTGACATTCATTATGACAGTATAATGCATGGCCATAACAAATTCTCCATAAATATTTATTGAATGAATGAATTACTTCTGCTTCATCTAAAGTAATGTGTACCATAACCTCTCCCTTTCAAAACTTCAATGTTCTCAAGGGCAGGGGAAATATTGCGTGTATCATTAAAGGAGACACTCTTCCTAGTATGTAAGACAGACATCCCTTGATGTGGCCTTTATACCCTGTTATAATCTGTTAAACTCAACAGCCTGTAAAGATGCCTTGAAGGATTAGCATTCTCTCTATCAGAAACCAGTAAGCTGCTTCCAAATGCACACTTGTTTATTCCCTCATTGAAAGTTGTATCTGATCATTGTAGCTTTTTACCTATATGCCCTGATAGATACCCATAATAAGAGTTGATGTGTAATTTTCAAACACATAGAATGAATTAGTGATTGATCTGTTAACCTTACTTGAGTTCCATCTGCACCAATCTTGTCCAGGGCTCCAACAGTGCTATACAGAAAGTTGATGATCTTGTTGAAATTATCATCTCCAATACTCCAGGATCCATCCACCATGAACACCAGGTCTGCCTTGGCTGCTTTACATACTGTGGACCAAGAACAAATTTTGTATCAAAGAAGGGGAAAACATTTATTAAACTAGTGAGACAGATAATGGTTTTCCTCTGGAAATCAAAGCTCATTCCCCAAGCACTGGTGTAAATCTGTTAAGGTTCATATTATAAGCTCTTTCTCGTTATTCTTCGCCACCATCATTTCTCTGCTACCCAATGTTCCTACTCATGACTAGAAAGCACCTATTGGGCATGTAGAAATAGAGAGAAGAAATGTTCACCAATTTTAGCCCAAAAGAATGAAAATGGAGGAATAAGAAAATGTGGGGTCTGAGAGATTCAGAAGCAAAAGCATCAACAAATACTGCAGACTGGAAGGAAGACCAAGATATCCCTATGTGCACCCTGTCCTCTGCTTATTGAGTTAGTAGGTTAATGTCATAGAGATTCAACCTCAGAATGAAGGTATGTGATACAATCAAATTAGATTAATTTGCAATTCCATTTGGTTGAGACCATAGCAAACTCTAATTTCAGCCTTTCTCATAAATTCTTTCTATGTCCACCTACTATCCATTGATACATACCAAGAAATGTACACTAATGCTAACCCAGGGAAAGTACTATCAGGTGGTATTATGGATAGCAACACAATCAAGCAAAATAAATAAAAACAAAGTGAAAATGCAACAAAAACCTACTCCATTGAAAGTGTTTTTCGTAAGTCCTTTTTTGGTATCATATGCTGTTTTAGATTATCTGTGCTTCTCTATCCCTTCATTAGAATAGATCATTGTAGTTGACTCTAATTTATGAGGAAACAAATGATTTTCTGATGAAAAATTGTGGTTGACTCTGTTTTATGATAAAACAGGTGATATCTTCGATAATCTGAATCTTTTCATCTTAGGCCAGTTAAGCACAAATACTCTATGAGATAATGTGCCTTTCTCCTTTACAAAAAAATGACTTGGCTTTTGTTTTTATTAAATGCAAAATAATTTTTGTAAAGCTATTCATAATGCAAAATAAATCACCTCCAAGAGAGGTAATACTCTAGGGACAATGGGAATTGGTAAGGTTGTTCTCCTGAGTTCTGTGACTTATGAAATTTTTCAAAATTGTAGTTTGGACTTAAGGGTGAAAGGGATCAAAAAATATGCTAATTATAAATTTATAAAAGAAAACCAGGTCCTCTGTTTCAAAGGAAAAATAAAATTAAGATTATATTTCTCCTTTGAAATGAGAGCAAAAAATTCTATTTAAAAATATACTTGGGGCCAACAGGTGGTATGGCCTTTAGGCACTGGACTGCCACCTGTCCCACCATGGCTTGAGTCTAGGACCTGGTGGCTTGCTTTCTCTTTCCCCACCCTCCCCTCCTTGCACAAACTCTGATAAGAGGGGAAGTTTCAGGGGCCAGCAGGTGTATGCTGGTTATGGCACTAAATCCTTCATGGCCAACTCTGCAGTTCGAGTCTCAACTTGGCAACTTCACAAACACTCTAGGCATGTGTGCATGCATACTCCAAAATCCCAATGGGAAAATGGAAGAGAAGAGATTGTAGCATGGCCCTCCTCCCCTATGGAGGGGAACAATTTCTCACTTTCTCTGTCTGTATCTCTCTCTGGTGAGCACACATGCCCTATAGCAAACTTAAAAATAGTAATAATAAATAAAATAAAATAATTTTTAAATATACTCAAAATAAAAAAGTTACTTAGTAAATCAAACAAAATAGATCAAAATACTTGAAAAGAATACCTCTGGAATATGATGCGTTTTTAATTTTCTTCTTTGATTTTTTTCTTTTTAATATTTTAAAATAAATATTCAGCATTATTTTAGTATTAAATTTAATAGACTTTTAAATTAAATACACCCAGGGCAAATAGAGCCTAAAATAGTTCATTGAAGTTGTGAAAGTCCCATCATCTAAAACTATCATGACAAAACTTTACAACCAGTGTTTCCATTTTGTCATTCTTTACTCCCACAGACTCTTCTAAATTGCTTCCAGGATCACTCATGAGTGTTTACTAAATGACATCCATGCTCAGCTTAAATAATATTCTGACCTCCAAATATTCTGTAGTATCTGCATCACAAATGCCTAATAGAAAATGCATCAATTAGGATTCTGTTTCTTTTCCTATGGTGACAAAAGTCATAGATATTGAGACTAGAGAAGATTAGATAGAAAGTGGAAGAAGAGTTTGGCAGTCTAGGCAGAGGGAATATCATTAAAACATGCAGGACAGCATAAGACATATATGGGGAACCCTGAGTTAAAAATCTTAATAACATAGTCTACATGAAGATGCTGCAAAGTAGGTTGACCAATAAAGACTTTACAGGCCACACTAGGATGGATGTGGAGCTTCAGCTGAGGTTCTTGTTGGCTCTGTTTCCTGACCTTGGCTCTTCCATGCTCTGCAGTATCTGATCCCATTAACTTCAAGGCTCTATGCGGCAAGAACTTTTTTTTATTATTATTGTATCCCTAGTATATGAGAAACACTTAAAAGTGCATGATGAATAGAACTCTTCCAACTACGTGTTCTAACTCTCTCTAGTTCACCCTTTTTCCAGTTCATCTTCTCCATTCCACCAAAGTTACCTTTCTAAAACATAGATTTCACCAGATCACTTTCCCTTCATACTAATTTATTGTGGCATGCCATTTCATACAAGACAAATCCCTAACTCTTTATTCTGGCACACAAATCAATTTAAAACTCTGTGCTCACTCTTTTTTCTGTGTCACACTAGAGCATTAATGGTTCTTCAAATGCATTATGCACTGAGATCACTGTACAATGCTGGAAGAAAGTAACTGTGGCATGACTAGACCCTGCTAAAGGTGCTTCCTCTCCTCTTTGTTTCTCTTTCTCTCTTGTGTATATGTACACATATAACATATATACATATTCTGTACATAAATAATAATTTTGGGGTTTTTTTAGAGTGATTTTTGCTATATGGCATGTGCACTCACCAGAGAGACACAGAGATAGAAAGCAAGAATCACCCCATGGGGGGATTGCAATGCTGCAATCCCTTCTCCTCCATTCTCCTCTTGGAATTTTGGGCATGCATGCACACATTCCTGGCATGAGCTTTAAGCCACCAAGTCTGAGACTTGAACCAAAGTCGACTATGTGGAAATTCAGTGATGTAACCATTATACCAGCTGCTGGTCCCCAATAATATTTTTTAAATATAAATCAAATTCCTCCTCCCTCTTAAGTCATTAATCTGCAATTACATTTACCATTCCGATTTCTGGAACACTACAGCATGATCTGTGTATTTTAACCCATATCTTTGACTGGTAACTATGAATGCAAGCAGCTATTTCTTTTGCAATGCTGAAAATAAGCAGAGAGCAGCAATCATACACTATTATTGTTTTCCTCAGGCCTACTATAAGAACTTTGAGAGGTAAATAACAGGGCAAATAAATGTTAATTAATGGAATTAAAACATCAACAATCACTATTTCACTGGGAAATTTAAAAAAAAATTATTAGCAGATCAGGTAAAAGGTGATGAGGAATTGCTATGATAAAGACAGAAAAAAAGAACAACTGGGAGAATGATTTCAGGTATCTTCTGGGAAACCATTACACTCATTTGCAGAATTATTAAAGTGGATTTTCACTCACAAATTATATAACTACTCTTCCTTTATAAACATTTACTGGGACCAGCAGTTGGCATAATGGCTATGTCACTGGATTGCCATGTAGTCGACCATGGTTTGAGTCCCAGACCCAGTGGCTTAAACTCAGGTCGGGCATATGTGCATCCATGCCCAAGATCCCGAAAGGAGAATGGAGGAGAAGGGATTGTAGTGTGGCCATACCCCCTGGGGGGTGATTTCTTGCTTTCTATCTCTCTGTCTTTCTGGCAAGTGCATGCACCCTAAAGAAAATAAAATCTCAAAAAAATGTATTAATTTTGTATTTTCAATGAAAACAATATTAAATAGCTCTGTTAAATATCCACTCTTGGGCCAGGTAGTGACATGGTGGTTAAGGCAACTGGATCCCTCGTGGCTGACTATGACGTTTGAGTCTTAAACTCGGCAGCTTGGAAAAAACACACTGGAAAACAAAAACAACTGAATATTTTTTTCTTTGCTGGAGGGAAGAGAAAAAAAGAAACTCATGCCAGGCACATGTGCACATGTGACCAATGTCTTGAAAGGAGAAAAGGAGGACTTTGACTTGGCCCCAAAGGGTTTCTCACTTTCCTTCTTTCTTTGATCTTTATCTTTCTCTGGTAAGTGCATGCACCTGTGGCAAACTTAAAAAAAAAAAAATCTACTCTTGGTGTTCAAGATTTATTAAGTGGAATCTTTTTAGAATTTTTTTTTCCTATAGGGCACATGTACTCACTGGAAAGACAGAGAGAGACAGAAAGTAAAAAAATCACTCCCCAGGGGGATGGCCACACTGCTATCCCTTCTCCTCCATTCTTCTCTCAGGATTTTGGGAATACATGCACATGCTCCCAGGGAGAGTTTTAACTGCCAGGCCCAGGACTAGAAACGTAGTGGACAATGTGTGTGCCTGGCAACATAACCATTATGCCATATGTTGGTCCCATTAAATGGATCTTTTTAAAGGTGATCACATCATGGTTTGATGAGCATTTGTACTAAGGAGAAAATTAGATGGCACAATAAAAGTCTTTTAGTAATACTTTACTTTTAAATGAATAAACAAACAAAACAGACAGAAATCTAAACCTAGAAGCACATCATTATTATATTATTCTCTTACCTTCTTTTGCTGGTGGAATGGTTGGAGGAAAAGTTGGTGGTTGAGTAGGAGGTGATTCTGTACAAAGGAGGAAGAAAGAACATCAATCAGTCATCTCATTTGGAGGAATAAAGGGAGAGAATGGAGGAATGATTATTCGGAGGGATCAAAGATTGTGACAGCTGTCTTTTTGAAAATATAATGACTACTATAAATCAGCCAGAGTCTGTGAAAACTGACTTCATCTATTCAATATCTTTTCAACCTCGAACCATTTTGCCACAATTCAGTTTACCCAGCAAGAGTGAAAACAATCATACTGTCAACTACAAAGTGGTTCTAATGTTGATTTAAGGCAGGCACCATGCCAGCCCATTTCAGAGTTAGTTTCTGGTTGCTTTCACACATACAATAAACCTCATTTCTATTCTACCTAACTGAGGACCATCAATCCTTTTTCAATAGCAACCTCACCTTCTTGCCCTGCATCCCACCAGGATATTGGTCATCAGAGGAATTTCACTCCATTTTTATTCTGCTCAGACTGTATCTGGAAAATATCTCTGAGTTCTGAGGACTGAATGTAAATGTAGACAGGCTAGAATGCGTTCACATCTTTTCACCCTGGATAATGTGGGATGAGATCTCTCTGCACTATGCAGGAGTATAGTTTGGTTAAAGGACTCAGAAACAGATCAGAATATGATTCTTATCCTAGCTTCCTGGCAAACACCAGAAAAGTTACGGTGTTATTAGAAAAAAAAACACCAAGTATTATTCTGTTATGTATTAATTTGTTCTTCTTATTTTGTACTAAAGGATTAATAAAAATGATTTCAGTTTAGTATTTGGGAAACCCCTCTATTAATCATAGCCATTTATAGAGAGGGTGTCCTGCCTTAGGATGTAGTAAATGCCAAAAAGCTCGAAGGATTTGAACTCAGGCAGCGTGATCGTTTGCTGGGAATATTGCATAGGGAATCCCTTCATTGGCAGAACGGTTGGAAGAGACACATTTTAAAGTCTCTTTCAATTCAAAGATCCAAGTAGAGTTATTTAAATAAAATAATTCAGCATTGGGCCAGCATGGTGTGGTGGTTAAAGTGGCTGGATTCCACACAACCAATAGCACAATTCAAGTCTTGGACCTGATGACTTGAGAAATATACCAGACATGTGTGTCTGTGTAGCCAAAATCCCAAAAGTAGGGAAAATGAAGGAGAAGAGAATGTGGCATGACCATCCACCATGGTGGGTATGGGAGTTACTTTCTCACTTTCCTTCTCTCTTTCTCTGTCTTTCTCTGGTGAGTGCAAGCATCCTCTGGCAAAATTAAATAAATAAATAAAAATAGCATTACAAGAATGGGGTAATTGCATATTATTTACCTGAAAAAATATTCCAGGATGAACTATTACGTGATATAAGGCAAGTTGCAGAATGCTATGGCATTATCCCAATTGTGAATTTGAATTTCTTGAAAGAAACTAAGGTAGTAAAATGGTATTTCTTAAAAAGGAAGAAAGAGGAAGACTGATGATGCACTTTAAGCATTTCTATTGTACTATTATTAACATACGTCATTTTTCTTTTTTTTCTTCTTTTTTTTTTTTGAGAGTTTTTTGCTATAGGGCGCGGGCACTCGCCAGACAGACAGAGAGAGACAGAGAGACAGAAAGTGAGAAATCACCCCCCGGGGTGATAGCCACACCGCAATCCCTTCTCCTCCATTCTCCTCTTGGGATCTTGGGCACGCACACACACGTGCCCGGCATGAGTTTTAAGCCACTGGGTCCAGGATGTGAACCCGCGGTCGACTACGTGGGAGTCCAGCAACATAGCCATTACGCTAACTGCTGGTCCCCATTGTCATTTTCAACGGCAATTTTTTGAAGCTATAAAGTTTCAAGAGTTAAAAAAAGAGAGAG
The DNA here is from genome assembly GCF_000334495.1 of Tupaia belangeri chinensis. NCBI lineage: Eukaryota > Metazoa > Chordata > Mammalia > Scandentia > Tupaiidae > Tupaia > Tupaia belangeri. The sequence continues at coordinate 3,482,246 of NW_006159447.1, read as the reverse complement.
AGAAATCTTAGTATTAGAACTAGATTGCAAAACCTTCTTGAAAGCATCCCCAAATGCTTCCAAGAATACATCCCAGAGTCACTCATCTTAAAAATCTATGGAAGTAGCAGGTTGTTTTTATAATTGTGCATCTTATTTAATGTGGGAAATTAAGGCATATCCCAAGTTCAGTCAATAAATAAAAACCAAATCAATGAGAGGTCATGGTAGCTAAATCAATATGTTTGGCCATAACATCTGGCCAAAGAATCTCTTGGGAATAAATGAACCACAATGAACTGGTGACACATGTTTATATTCTGTATGTGGCATACAGATGGTCCCTATCTCAAATATGTGAGGGGCTGTCACACGGAAGAGGGAACAGTCTTGATCTGCATCGCTTCAGGAAGTTGGACTAGAGCCATTGGGTGGAAACTCCAAAAAGACAGATGTCTCCTACATGAGGAAAGCATTTGCATCAAACAGTGTTATCCAAAATGGAATTAATCCTAGGTTGGTAGTTAACAGTTTCAGAGTTAAGGTTAGGGAAAGTTGAAGAAGAGAGTCCTCTCAAACTCAAGTGTTCTAAGAGGTCAGGTAAGTAGTGAATATGAGCAAAGAACTTAACCTAAATATTAAGGAGCAGTTGCAAACTTGGGAACACATGCACTGTCCAAGGAGACAGCAGTTAATTGGTTCCAGCAGACTGGCACCAAGAGGGTAGATGGTTTCTATGTAGCAAAATCTTTTGAATTTTCCAAAAATACTTTAAAACTTAAAAATAGAAAGGGTGACTCAGAGAAAACATGTCTGAAAGTGAGATCTAGCCCCAAGTCAATTTGTAACTTTCAAGAAGATATTAACGATGATGACAAAAACTACTTGTTCTGGAGCACTC
>NW_006159447.1:3470486-3481355 GCF_000334495.1 Tupaia belangeri chinensis | reverse complement strand
ATTGGTGGGAATGTAAGCTAGTGCAGTCATTGTGGAAAACAGTATGGAGATTCCTTAAGAAACTAAAAATAGAACCCTCATATGATACATCAATATCATTACTAAGCATATATCTAAAGAAAAGGAAATGGGGACCAGCAGTTGGCATAATGGCTATGTCGCTGGACTCCCATGTAGTTGACTGCAGTTTGAGTCCTGGACCCAGTGGCTTAAAACTCATGCCAGGTGCATGTGTGTGTGTGTGCCCAAGATCCCAAGAGGAGAATGGAGGAGAAGGGATTGTGGCATGGCCATCCCCCTTGGGGGGCGATTTCTCACTTTCTCTCTGTCTTTCTGGCAAGCACACACACCCTCTAGCAAAAACTCCTCCAGAAAAAAAGAAAAGAAAAGAAAAGAAAAGAAAAGAAAAGAAAAGAAAAGAAAAGAAAAGAAAAGAAAAAGAACATGTCATAAAAAATATTAATACCTCCATGTTTATTGCAGTATTTTACATAATAGCCAAGATATGGAAGCAATCTCAGTGTCTAGCAATGGAAAAATAGATGAAGATAATGTGAAACACATACAATGGAATAGTATACAGTCATTATAAAGGATGAAATTCAATCATTTGAGTTAAATAGGAAAACCCGGCAGACATTATATTAAGTGAAATAAACCAGGTATAGAAAGATAAATACCACATGTTCTCCTTCATATATGGAAATTGGAAAAAAATAATATCATAGCAGTAGAGAGATGTAGAATAACTAATGGATGCACTGGATGCTGGGAAGGATGTGGGGTCGAACAGAAGGATTTTAATTAACCAAAACAAAATTGCAGATGGATGGATAAAACAATACGTAGTGTTATAAACGATGGTGGGGAGAATGCAGTTAACAACTGACAGTATATAAGGTTGCAAATAGTTAAAATAATGGAGACAATACTGATTACTCTGACTTAATCATTATGTATTGTATTCATGTGCTGAAAAATCACATTGTAACAATCATCATGTTAATTAAAAAATCACTAATTTAAAAAGGTACTCATTCAATGAGTACAGGTTGAAAAGTTTTTCAATAGGTACTTTTTTAAAAAAATTATTTTATTTTATTATTTTTTAAATTTGCTATAGGGCAAATTTCTCAAGAGAGAAAGAGAGCGAGAGAGAGAGAATGGGAAAAACCAAGCCACCAGGTCTAGGACTCAAACTGTGGTTGGCCATTTGGGAGTCAGCACCTTAACTACCGCACCACCTACTAACCCCCAGTAGATACTTTTTATTGAATCATTTATGCCACCACTAGAGGTAAGAGAGTAGGAATAAGTATTTAATTCTATTAATAAGCAAAATGAAGCTCAGAGATGGTGAATTGTTCCAAGGGGAAAACAATCCCAATGAGTCTGTTTGACTCTAAACTGTATGCACTACTGGTCCTGTAGATGATATAGAAACATAGAAAATGGTTGTGAATACCAGATACAGTGTGGGAAGAGGGTAAGCAAAGGAGAGTCTGAGGAAAGACGTTAAGGAGAAAAACAGAGAGGCAAGGCATTTATGGGACAAAGAAATTGGTTATTATCTGTTGAAGATAATGTGTATAGTATTCTCAACTGGACCGGTGAGAAATGTATACATGTTGGAATATTCACTTTACAAGCTAAGTGACATATGTAATTAAATGTATAAAAGAAATTGAAATTAAATTTTTTTAAATCTTAAAAATAAAAAAGTAAAGGATCTAAATGTGCATTAAATTATCCATATTCTTTATTCTGTATGGTATACTCTCCCATACCCTCTACCCCTTATTTATATGCATTCTTGTGTCTGTTAAAAATTATCTCACAAACCCTCTGTCCACCATTTCCATTTGGCTTCTAGAATCTACCATTACTCTAAAATGTCATACTGGGAGCCAGTAGATGGTGTAGTGGTTAAAGCTCTGAACTCCCATGTGGTCAACTGCAGTTTGATTCCCAAAACTAGCAGCTCGAAACTCACGCTAAGTGCACATGTGTGCATGCCCAAAATCCCAAGGGGAGAATAACTGAAGGGATTATGGCGTGGTCATTCCCTCTCACTCCCAGCGGGTGATTTCTCACTTTCTGTCTCTCCAGCAAGCGTATATGCCCTCTAGCAAAAATCTCTCTCTCTAAAAAATAAAGGTCATACTGTATACCATGAAAATATATATCAAATGTATATAAACCAGAAATCTTAGTAACAAATAAGTTAAAATTAAAAATGAAAATAGAGACCAGCCCCCAAGGTACAGCAGTGAAGTACCATGCACAGGGAGGCAGGTCTCGCATAGCCAACTGCAGTTAGAATCCCACTCCAGCAGCTTGAAAAACACGCCAGGCACATGTGTGCATGCCCAAGATCCTGACAGGCTGGAGAAAGGGAGGGAAAAGTATTGTAGCATGATCACCCTCAACTGAAGAGTTTTTTCTCTTTCTCATTTTCTCTGTCTGGCAAGTACACGCACCTTTAGGTGGCAAAATACAAATAAAAAGTAATTTTTAAAAACCCTTAAATAATTGTATGATCTGTACCCATAAGATGGAACTCTAATCATTAGCAATAAAAAGAAACAAACTACTGATAAATATAGTTTGTTTTGAGGTTTACTACAATATAATAAACCTCAAAAACATATGCTAAGTAAAAGATGCCAGATACAAAAGACAATATGTTGTATGTTTCCATTTATATGAAATACACACAAAAGGAAAAATCTATAATAAAAGAACATAGATTGCCTGGGACTGAGGGCAAGCAAAGGGATTGACTGTGAACAGGAACTAAAGATTTCTTTGAGTTGGTGAAAGCATTCTAAAATTGGATTGTAGTGATGGTCACGCAACAATCTAAATGTGCCCCAAATCATTGAACTGTGTACTCCAAACGGCACTTCGACTTTATGGTATGCAAATTATGCCTCAAAGATACATGTGTAATACAAAATGTGGACTTCTTCATTATTATGGAATAAAGTCTTTACATTACAAACAAATAAAATAATGCTATTTATCATTTATCATATTTTACTCTTTGTTTTTGAAGACCCTACATTGTTGATGATTATTTTGTGCATGTGCCAGAAAGGTTGAAAGATCGATGAAGAGGCAGTAGTCCTTTCCAAATGTCAGACACAGGCCAAAGGGGCTTCCAAGAAAACTCATCATTCACCACTACACAGACACAAATCCTCAAAAACTTCAAGTGTAAGATACTGAGTTAAACACACAATGCCTCCCCAAATCCACTGTTTCCAACTATTTTAATATTTGTGGCCTCTAGGTCAGGAATCCTTGATTAAAAGTCATTCCAAGAAGTTGACACCCCCCTTGTTCTTTGAAACATGTAAAAAGTGCTTTGTTTTAATATTTTACCCTTTGCCTTTCCCCTCAGTGCATCAGATCAGCAGCCAAGTTGGAAAAAGCACAAGAACCTCGTAAGCAGGCCGCGGCTCTAGGGTCAGTCAGTTGGAACATCTTGGCTCTGTTCCCATTCTCATAGCTGCAGGAATATGCCATTGCATTCATGTCAGGACCCAATTTTTAAACTCCATTTCCCACTTCACATACCACAAATGTTCCTCACGGATATGGGTCACAATGTGAGTCATTGTCTCAAGCACTTTGCCATCATAGGACCTATAGCCCCTTGTGAATGGAAAAATATAAAAACGAACTGATGACCTCTGTGGGCCATATGCAGTGACTTCAGGGGTTGGAATAAGAAGAGCAAACTTGCACTACATATATTCCTTGGCAGCAATAGCTAATATTTGTCTAAATGGAATAAGGTGTCTGAAGCAAAACAGGATGCCTAAAATACTGTTTGTTCGTGAGGAGGAGTTCAGGGGAGAACACACTGGACTTACGAGTTTTTTCCATTATGCTCACACTGGGCCCCTCGATCTCCTGGAGCTTTGTGTAAACACTGATTTTATATTCTGAGTCGGGCTGGAGTCCGTAGAAGCAATGCCTGGTTGTCCCTCCACCCACAGTGGATTCTTGCTTTTGTGTATCTATAATAAAAACAAAACAGAACATATACACAGGAAATTTTTTTTACAAGTCATAAGTAGATGCTTTGTTTCTAAAATGATTAATATGCATTTTATATCCAATAACTCTAGAATAAATTATACTTGTTTTAAGTTTTTTTTTTCTGAAGAGTTAATATAGCCACAGGTTTTCTTCAACAGAAAAATCACATTTATACGTACAAAAAATGAAACTTACTATTAAAAGACTCCCGAGATTAACCCTCTAGTTAATCAATTATTGGTGAAACAATGCAAACACATCTCCTAACTAAACTGTTTTTAAACATGATTCTCCAGAATACCGTCATCTGATTCCAAATTGAGATAAAGGATATGTCCTTTTGGCCCCATAAAACCTATTACCATCCAATGGGATGCCCTTCTAGGCAGTCGTTTAAAGATACAGGTATGGGGTTAGAGATTACAGGGTTTGAAGCAGTCTTCATGTCTTTGAGCTAGGAGGAGGGTTTTCAGCACCACAGAAGCCTGATTCATGGGTCCTGGTTGTTTCCAAAGTTGCCAGAAATGCAGGTAAGAGCTTGGAGCCACACTGAGACAAGGGAGTCCCAAGATCGCCCAATTTCCTACCTTTCAACTTTTATTTATTTATTTTTAGACAGATTTTTACTATAGGGCATGTGTGCTCACCAGAGAGACAGAGAGACAGAAAGTGAGAAATCACCCCCGGGGCGGGGGGGTGGGGGAGATGGCCATGCTGCCATCCCTTCTCTCCATTCTCTGCTCGGGATCTTGGGCATGCACGCACATGTGTCCAGTGTGAGTTTTAAGCCACGAGGTTCAGGACTTGAACCATGGTTGACTACGTGGGTGTCCAGTGATATAACCATTATGCCATTTGCTGGTCCCTTAACCAATGCCCATGATTTTTTTTTTCCATTGCAAAGAAGATGCTTAGGGAGCTCAGAGGAGGCACTCTTAACTCACTTGTCTACTCTGAAGCTTCCTTTCTACTTTTTAAATCATAATTGGGAAAATAGTACATGATGCTTATGGAGTTTAGGGCCCTACTTGCAATGGGACTCATTTCCCAATTCCTAGTTTCAAGTCCTTTTTGTTCTATTGAGGAAACACGTCACATACAGCCAGTGGCGCGTTCTTTACTATGTTATGGTAGCACAAAGACCTTTAAGGTCTGATTAACTGTTGGCTCCTTTCTTCATTCTCACACCCAAGGTCAAATTTCTATGCTTCTCCTGGGAGAATTAGTACTTCCCCTTAGGTCTGGAGCTTGGGCAAGTTGGACCAATTATATTCATTATTTTCTGAGGACTTACTAATATACTGGGTTCTGGGCTTGGTATTAAATGATAACAAATATCATAGTAGTCAATATTTTATAAGTGCTTATTATATGTCAGGCAATAGTCTAAGGATTATATAAACTCACTTGGTCCTTAAGACATTTACAGTTATTTCCAAGCTAAAGGTATGACACTGAAGGCCAGAAAAGTTAGTAACTTACCCAAGTTTATACACTAAAGGGCAGTATCCAAGATTTGAATTCAGAGCGATAAAGTTAATCTCAGAGGTTGTTGCTTTAATTTCCACTAAAACATCATAAAATATTATAAACGAAATACATAATTTTTCAAATGAAAGTTTGATCAGTGAGTCCATATTAACGTGCAGACATGACACTAGAGGTGGTCAGGTGAGGAGTCCTTATGACTTGGTGCTTTTTACTCCATTAGTTATGGCCGGATTTGGTACCTTTTCCGATGGGCTTCCTTCCTAGGCATAGAGGGCTTAGTTTTTACACTATTAAAAAAAAAAAAAATTCACTGGGAACCAGCATGTGGTGTGATGTTTAAGGCACTGGACACTTCCACATGGCCAACCACAGTTTAAGTCCCAGACCTGGTTGCTTGCTTTCTCACTTTCCCTTTCTCTCTCTCTCTCTCTCTCTCTCTCTCTCTCTCTCTCTCTGTCTCTCCCTGGTCAAATTAAAATAAATAAATGATAAAATAAACAAACAATTTTTAAAAAGACCTACTTCTAGTACATGTTCAAATTTATCTCTAAATTGATCTTCTCCATAAATTGCATCTGTTTAATCAAAGCCTTATAAACTGTAGAAAGCTAAAACTGAGTGTTAAAAACCTGCATTGATTAAATACATTGCACATATTACTTACTGGTTAAAAGGAACTGTTCACACCTTCAAAATGTTATTTGCAGAGGAGTTTATTAAAAACAAAATATAGAAAACACAAAAATAGACAAGGTACTTTTTAAAGTACAAAATACAAACAAGCTAAAGAACACTGGTTAAATTTTAATTTATATTATCACATACATATATTGTCACATACATATATGGGAACAAAAAATATATGTATATGATACCATGCACATATCAGAACAAATATGTGTAACTTAAAATTTTGTCTATGGATAAATCCTTCCTTTTAAAAACGTAATTAAACTAAAGCCTTTGAAATAAGTTTTTGTATGTTTGAATATTAAAGAGTTTCAGAAGTGAACTTTATAATATATTCTTTATCAATATATTTCTTCAGAATTAAATACTATTAACTTCAACATTTATCTCTCAAATATTACATTAAAACGAAATATAAAATTCTTAAGATATTTATAAAATTAGATCAATATATTATTATGAAAAAACTTTAATAGTAAGCAAAATTTAATAAACCCAGAGCTCTTTTCTGCTGATGTCCACAGTGAGTCTGTGGTTCCCAGGCTCAGAACATCACAACAGTTATGTTTTCCTGACCCTAACCACCCTTTGGAGCCTGCTGGAAACTTCAGTGAACCACCTGTAATAGAAACATTTCCTGGATCCTATGTATACATCACACTGATCTATCTTTTTTTTTTTTTTTTAAGAATTGTTTTATTTTACTTATTTATTTATTTTTTTTATTTTGACCAGATTGAGACACAGAGAGAGAGAGAGAGAGGGAAAGTGAGAAGAAAGCAAGCCACCAGGTCCAGGACTCAAACCACGGTTGGCCATGTGGGAGTCCAGCACCCTTAACCACCACGCCACCTGCTGGCCCCACACTGATCTATCTTAATAAAAGCTTCCAGGACTCTGTAGGAGTCAAGTCTAGAAATGTGCTTCTCTATTATTTCCTATTTCTTGTGGATGCCCATGCACTCTAAAGATCCTTAAAAATAAGATATAAACAGGATTTGGCTGCTAAAGAAATACATTCATAAACTGTTAGAAAACTGGGATAGGCACCATCAAATTCATGGCAAACAGTATTGGTTTGATTCTCAATACCAACAAAAAGGGATTGCATGGATGGGGGTGGGGTGTATATGCATGTTGCTTTTGGCATATGCAATTCAGGTCTGATGGTTTTGCTTTAAAGGAAAACACTTAAACTGATCAAATGATGACTAATTTCCTCAGCTCCTTGTGCCAAAAGTAAGAAATTAATTCTTTTATTTTTAGCATGGGGGAAAATGTTCTTTATTTGTGTATTCATTCTTATGGAGCCAAATACAGTCTCTGAATTAGTAACATGTGGATAATGATGCCACCAACTTGACTTACCCAAATGTCCTAGGACTGGTTACCAAGATCCACAAGCAAAGAGTAACTAAGATCTCCAAAACCGGTCTGCTGGAATTATATGTTATAAATAGTTTGACTCCCCAGGCCTCTCAAATACTTTGACCCCAATTATAATGTCACTACTTCAAACGTTGTCAACATAATTTTGAGAATAGGTTTTTGTTCCATAGGATCATTTTTCCTGGATGTGGTCCTTCCTAAGTTTTGGTTCTTTACTACATTGTAATGCTCTATCCTTATTAAATAACAATACTACTAAATTAGCATTTCATCACCTGAAGAGAGAAGACAAGTGAAACATCTTCTGTGCCCTTTCTAAAGCAAGTTGTAGGATATTTACCAAGTTATGGGAATTAGAAGGGCAATACAGTATTTGGGTCTGTGTGGCATATAAATACATCTGAAGGGAACTTGAAGGGAAATGCTATACACAATGTTAGGTGTCAAATAAATTCAAAAACTGCTGGAGGGAGGACAGAACACCAGAACATCTGCAGAGCTAATGAGGGTTCTCACAGAGTTCTGAAGTTATTCAAGAACAACCAAAAGACACTCATGTGATCGGTCCTAGAACCAAAAGCCTGTAATTGAATTTGGCGAGTGGATGACTGACTCAAAAGCAGATTTTATTTCAGTCTCTCCTGAGAGGACCTCATCCTTGTGGTAATCTCTTATATTTTTTTCTTCTTCTTGGCCATAAAAATGTCATAATATTTACATGGTTAGAGGACATCTGCTGTTTTTGCCTATCTTGCATCTTATCCCTTTTTCTTTGGATCCATTCCTCCCCACACTTGGTCTTTATGGTTTGGGGAGGATTGGATACTGCTCCTCCCTTCCCCACCACCACCAGATACAGGGATGGAAGGCAACCAGATCTGACCAGTCAATTTATTTCATGCTCTTGAATTCAATAATAGATGTAGGAACATATGACCCAAATCCAGCCAAAATGACTCAGTTCTTGGACTTCTATTGGAACTATTGAGAAAGAGAAGCTCTCTTTTCACCAAGACTATTAAACTGGAAACTGGGATGCAGTTCTTCTGGGTCTGACTGGGGCCAATTTGGAAAGCCTATCTGAGAATAAAGGCAGAGGAGATCAGAGTGTAAGAAGGGAGAAAGAACATCACAATGACATTGTTTGACCACCTAGAACTAAATGTGAGTGATGCCAGATACCTTTGAGCTTCTTAATATATTAGCCAATACATTGACCCTGTTGCCTAAATTTTTTATCTAGGTTTATATAAATACAACAAACAGACATGAATGATATAGCCTGGATACTTTATTCACAAAAGTCTTGGAAATTGGCAGGTATTGCTTCAAATGAAGGAATTTTAAAGATAATAAAGCCTAAGGAAGATAATTAACCAACAGATGGGGTTACAACAGAGATTTCTCCACTGACTTTATTTTAGAATGATTTTGTGTACATGATCATGCCATCGAAAATATATGCAAAAAATAAAAACTGGAAATTACTCATTGAACTATAGGAATTTGCCCCTTGAAAGGCATTAAAACATAGGCCAATATGGGATAAAGTTTTTCTCCAACATATGGAAAAATTGGGTCCCAGTTCTCCCTAGTATCGCCTTTGACTGAAGTTGAAGGACTAAGATTTCTGCAGCAACAGCACATGAAGCTGATGGAAGATTTTTTTTCCACTAATAAAACAATCTTAATAGATATTATTTTGTATTGATATAGGACCTTCTTCAAGAACCTTAAATGCTTTACAGACATCATCTCTAATTAATCCCCACAACAACCCTGTGAGGTAGGTATTACTCCTATTTTTCAAGATAGGGAGATTGAAGTATAGAGAGGTTAAGTGACTTGCCCAAGGTCATACAATTAAATTCACTGAAGAGCCAGGACCTGAGCACCTTAGCCTCCCAACTCCCAGCCAAATACCTCATAAGAGAATTTTTAATGAAAAAAATATTACAGAGACAAAAAACTTGGGCTCTGGTACTCACCTGAGCATGGAAGAATGGATATCTTATCACAAGCCCTCCCAAAGTGAATCAAGATGGTGACTACATTACTCTAACGTAAAGAATCTCAACCTAATTCTTCCCCACTCCAAAGCAGAAAAAGTATTCCTTAATCGAAATTGCACAAGTTTAAATATTTAAACTAATTTCCTATAGCCACCCTCACATTCTCTTCCCTATGAAACTGTTTTTTTTTTCTTTAAGCTGTCAACTAGATACGTTGCTGTCCATTTGATAAATGATGTTCAGTAAGACAATTAGGTGAATGAGATGTAGACAGTTATGCTCATAAATTTCTCAACTATAATTGCTGATGAGAAGTTAGTTGAGCAACACTTTGTTCATCCTTGTTTAATTAAGACTACAGAGGCTTGGTTGAAAAAGTCTCTGGCAGCCTGAAAATAACTCTGAAGGGGTACAAGTTAACTTAACATGAAGTCAAAAAATAATGTGGGGGGGCTTAGTTTTGTTGTTGTTGTTTTGTTTTTGGTTTTGGTTTTGGTTTTGTTTGCTTGTTTGTTTTTTACTGCAAAGTTCTAGGTTTCCAAAGAGCGTATTGAAGTTTCACATTATTGGATTAACATGATCAGATATATCAGGAATATCCTTTGATAAAATATCAATACTACATTGCAAGTATGATTAAAAAGAATCTAGTAAAAAAAGGAAAACATAGATTTTACTACTTCCATTGATAAACCCAGTTTTGATATATCTTTGTATCAATCTGTATAGTTACAATGTTTATGAAAGGCAAGAAATATCCAGAAGAACCTGTGTTTGCTCATTTCAACTGACATGATATGAAAAAAAACTATGGTGGAATAGTTTAAAAATATGATTATTATACTTGTACTTTTTAATAGCTTAACAAATACTACTAACTGTCAACTCATATATTAAAGTTTGACTTAGCTAGTCTTATAAAGATGTATGAACTATAACTCATTGACGTTTTGTAGTTGTTTCTCAAATCGTTACAAATATTTCCTCTACTTCTGCTTAATCATTCCATAAATCATATTTAACATAGCCACAAAATTCATGTGACTGATTTACCCTGATTTTCTCCTCTTTAATGATTATTTAAAATTAAAGCCATTCCAATTTGTTTGGCTGATATCAGAGTGGAAGGACCCTTATACCATACACAAAGAATCAAGGAAGTAGTGGTCCAGTAAGTCTACTATAACGATATCTTGGCTGGGGTTGGCTGGACTTTTTTCTTCTAATATATTCTTCC
>NW_006159447.1:3463917-3470472 GCF_000334495.1 Tupaia belangeri chinensis | reverse complement strand
ACAGGAATATATTTTTAAGTGTTCTAAGCAGTCTGCTAAACTGTGGTTTACACTTTATGGAGTGGGTCAAAGTGGAATTTATGGATTTTTAAATGTAGTTATAAACAGGAATATTAGCTACTAAACCAAGTCTTATATAGACCTAAAAAAAAAAAATGAGCTTCTTCTGTATTGTTTTGGGTTTTTTTAATTGAGAAAATCAAGATCATTGTTCACATTTTTAAGTTTTACACCAACTTCAAGAGGGACCAGCAGATGGTATGGCGATTAAGGCAAAGGACTTCCTCCATGGCTGACCACAATTTGATTCCCTGACCAGGCAGCTTTCTTTCTTACATTCTCTTTCTCTCTCTCTGTCTCTCTCTCTCTCTCTCGAGCAAATTAAAGAATAATAATAATAAATTAAAATAAATAAACATTTTTAAAAAGAGTACTGTGAGATTCTCTAGTGTCTCCTATAATCATCACAAAATAATAAGGCACATATTTTCTACCATTCACACAAATCCAAAAAAAGTAATTTTTATTGTTTGATTTCATCTTCTGAACATTGTCCATGCCGATAATTTGAAAAAAGGACTAACAGGTCCTAGATATGCATCTTCTTGGAAGTCAGCCTTTTCTTGTTACTTTTGGTCATTTTAGTGATGAGAAAAAGATATTTTTAGTGTTTTTACTTTGGAACAAAGTCTCAATTGTAGATGTGCTTGGGAACTGTAATGCTGAAAAACCCATTTATGATTACATAAAAACATTATACCTGCTCTGGTTGGTCAGCAATCATCACCAAAAGAAAATTATCACTATGAAAAACATTACATTCAAACCTTAACCCCATGGAGGAAGTACCAAAGTACTATATAATTTTAATGTGTGTGTCCTGGTTATTTGGGTGTACTACCAATTGCAGTTAACTTTCCTTGGGTACTGCCGATGTGCAAAGCATTGCTGTAAGTGCTTTACAAAAATTATTTCAATTTAATCCTCACAAAGCCCTAAAAATATGAGCACTACAATTTTACTGATAAACAGGTGAGAAAAATGGAGTTTTGGAGAGGTTAAGTAATCATCTTATCCAGCCGGATTGACTTCTTATGCTGCAAGATTGACCACTATACACATTGCTTCTTTAGGAAGTGGGCTCTTGTCACATGTTACTTGGGTGTAAGTCACAGGGATTTGCATAGAACTATGCTCATTAGTGCTTGAATAAAAATAGGTGCTAGATCCTACTTACCTTGGAGGGATTCTATAACTACTCTGTAGGCTGTGGCATGACGATGCATCTGCCAGTGAGCACATAAGCTGGCCATTTCAATTTGCTTGGCTTGGAGATTGGTCACACCCAAGAACACTATAATGAAATGGAAGCATAACTGTCACACTGCAGACAATGCAATAAATGTCCCCAAGTCTAAAATGAACTGAAGGTAAAATTCCCATTCAAACCCCCATTCACAGATGGAATTTCCGTATAAAAAATAACAGTTCTTGACTGAAGAAAACAGTTTCAATAGATTATGTATGATATGTGACATTCGTTAATGACTATACATCTATATACACACTGGGGAAAGACAGGATATAATGGATGGTGAAATTGTGGCTAGTCTTTACTCAGTCCCCTTTATGTAACTGTGTTTTCTAAATATTCCACAAAGAACATATAATACTTTTATAGCAAAAGGTGAATACAGTGTATGCTTATCGATCAATGAGCAGTTGCCATGGCTTAATAAAAGAGAAGAGCAAAGCGGACACAGTAGCAGTGCTGCCCAAATAGGAGTAGTCTCACAAGGACTGGCCTTTGAAACATGACAGAATGAGAAGGAACACAATTTTGAAAACTTAAAAATGAAAGCATTTACACAGATAACAAAACTATTTTAACAATACATAGATTCCAGGACCAGTAGTTGATGTAATGGCTATGTCACTGGACTCTCATGTAGTTGACTGAGGTTCAAGTCCCGGACCCGGTAGCTTAAACTCACGCTGGGTGTGTGTGCGTGCATGTCCAATATCTCAACAGGAGAATGGAGGAGAAGGGATTGTGGCAAGGCCATCCTCCCTGGGGAGAGGATTTCTGTCTCTCTATCTCTCTCTTTCTGGTAAGCACACGCACCTTATAGCAAAAACCTCTCAAAAAAAATAAAAACATAGATTCCTACTAATCTTAGAATATTATGTGCAAAATGGTGATTTGGAGAAGCAAAAATATAAAAATACTATTTCCCAAAATAATCTGAGAGTGGATATCTAGTGTTTATCATTTAGATCTAAATAGAAAATGCAGAAAATTTGTATATTTACTTTCCCTAATGACTCAGACTTTCATCCACATCATTTTCTCTTTCTTCTCCTTCTTTTATAAAATAAAAATACATTAAAAGAAGTTTTCAAAGATGATAAAAATAATCTTATTTAATTACAGTTTGTTTCTTTTTATAGTTTCTCTCTGGTAAAGTAGAGAGAAGACTTTTTCCTAAAGTCTGCTAAATAACCCTCTTCCCTCACACAAAAAAAGGAAACCAGTAATGGTTTACATAACTACACTGAAATTGAAAAAAACACCTCAATTAATTTGGTTACCATTGTGTGAGGTTTTATTTTGTTTGGGGAAAAGAAGATAAAAAAGAGAATAAGTCCATTTAATTCTTACTTTAGAGAAAATATTATAAAGCAATTCAATAGTCTCAGTCTTTTAAAATATGTTTGGAATGCTCAACATGTTTATTAAAGGAGAGAAATGGGAGGGAATAGAAGAACAAAGGAAGAGAGAAAGGAGGATAGGAAAAAAACAAGAAAGAGTAAGAAGAAAAGATGCATGAACAATCCCAGAGACAGAAGAAAGTGGCGTAGACAGAAAAACATACGTAAAGAGAAAACTAAAGACCAACCAGAGAAAGGGGAGGGGAATGCACAAGGGCATATGTACTCTATGGAATACTACTCAGCCATAAAAAGTAATGAGACGCTGACATCTGATATGAAGTGGATGAATATGGAAGACTTAATGCTAAGTGAAGTAAGCCAGACAACCCAGAGACTTCAGATGTCCTCACTCAATATATACCAAATGCTTGCACTCTACAGCAGAAACTGAAAGGTTGGAAGGTATAATAGCTTGGAGGGCAGGTGTAGATACTAGAGATAGTAAGGGAGGGGTAACAGGGGGTAGGTAATAGGGGGAGGGAGGGGAACAGGGGCAAAAACAAACAATGTGTTTAACTGACACAAAAATGAAACATTTTTTGGTGATGATAATGTGTTCGATAACGTTTTTGTCTTGACTGATATGTGTTGTATTCATGCTGGATAAAACCACGTTGTACACTGTAAAGATTTACACTGATTAAATGTAAATAATAAATATATATTTTTAAAAACCAAAATGCACGGAGACTCCCAGGTGTGACTGAGAAAGGGCTGAAGAGTTGCTGAAGAGCACAACGGGGGAATACTTGGAGGTTCCATTCGTGCCCAGAATAGTATCCCTTCAGCCGTCAAGTATGAGATCAAAACACCAAAGGCTCCCTAGATCTGGTGAAGGTGGAGACTATTGCTTTTGAGATGAAATTTATTCACTGTGTCGTTTTTAAGGTCTCAGGATATTCCATGAAAGAGAATTTAGGAAGCCTCCTCTAATGAAAAGACTGGTCCCACTGAACTCCAGGGTGGCACAGAGTCTGGCTTAATATATGCCTCACTCTTGCCTGATACTATTTATCAGATTAATTATTTGTTTAGGGATGAGGGCCAAGAACTTCTATAAAGCACAATGATTACAAGGATAAAAGTGGTGGGTAATTCATTGAGTGCTTGCCATATGGTAGGCATTTTGTATGTATTATCTCTGTAATCCTCACAATTTACCTGTAGGATGGTGATTATGATCTTCATTTCAGAGTTGAGTAAGCTTGGGCTCAATCAAGAAGCAATTTGCCCAGGGCTCTAGCTATCAAGTAGCAGATTTAAGACTAAGCATTCTTTTGATTATACCATGACTATCCTTCTCCAGAGTGAAGTTCACATTGTTGATAGCACACAGGATTCTCTTAATTAGCATATGGCCAGATCACTTTTATTTTGGTGATTTCTGTGTTTATTGCTGTTGTTGTTTTTGTTTAACTTTTAAAATATTTTGCTATAGGGCACATGTGCTTCCTGAAGACAGAGAAAGACAGAGAAAGTGAGAAAGCACCACCTGGGGAGATGGGCATGAAAAAATTCCTTCTCCTCCATTCTCCTCTTGGGACTTGAAGCATACCCAGTGTGCTTTTCAAGCTGCTAGGTCTGGATCTCGAACCACATTATCAGCCATATGGGATCCAGCTGCCTTAACTACCCACACGACTGGCTGGTTGGTTCTTATATGTTATTTTTAATGTGTATTAAAAATACTGATATTCTGTTTAGCGTACTTAGATGAGTTGTGGAATGTGTTTACATAAAAAACTGTAAGTTGATAGAAAGGAATGTATTAAACAGACACTGTGGCGGTATAGCAAACTTCAGGAATATGAAACATACAAGCGGGAGTTTGGAGAACATCGCATTATTCCACGGGTGTCTGGGAGTGGTGTATGCCAGTGAGAAGTCCCAGATGGTGTGCAGACAGCATGAAAGCCCTCGAAAGAGTAGAGGAGAACATCCTTAGAGAAGTGTGGCATATGAGGGAGATCGTATGTGTGTACAAGCGTGTGCGTGTGTGTGTGTGTGCGTGTGTTTGTGTGTTTGTGTTTAGAAGATGGAGTGATAGCCTTGAGAAAAGGCAAACATCTCCCTGGCCCAACTCTGACTGGCATTGGTCATGTCAGGCTATGAGCTGCCTGGAATTTTCCCCTAATTTGAAAAATGCCAACAAAGACTTTCCAAAAGGAAATCCTATCTGCAATCATCAAGTTGATTTGAAAGCCAAGTGCTGACAGTCAGCCTGCCAACCAGGACTCGGGAGTACTCTGAGCAAAGAATACACCTTTCTTTCCACAAATCACCATCCAGAAAGGGTAATGCTGGGGGGGAGGGAGGGACTGCCAAATTGAAGCAGGGATTGAGTTAGGAGTTACAGTAAAAACAAAGTAGCAAAACCACAAGAGGATCTGAAGCAATTGGAGGACAGTCTTACGTGTTTTCACCATGCCACTCAGAGCATCACTGAGGCCTGAAGCCTGGGAGGCAAACACTTTCACATTGTAGTCCATTCCACTGAGGAGGTTTGTGATAAGAATAGTGTTGATGTCTGCTCCCACAAAAGTCTCCAATGTTGGGCCAGGAACTGAAAGAGAAAGCATATGTTTCAGTTGCAAGAGAAAATGGAAAAAAGGATAGACTCTTGGGCAAATTGCACTCATTCAACTACTTTTCAATTGTCCAAGGTTATACGGCAAGTAAAAGCAGGATTGAGGTTTAAATCTACTCTCACCTAACTCCAAATCTGCATGCCTGATCACATATTATTTTCAGGGACCTCATCCTTTCCCTCCATATATTTTTCCCCTCCTGCACATTCAAGGAAATTGGTCCACCTCACAAACCATCATATCATGAGCTACTATGTTATAATGGGCAATTGAGGCACTTGTCTACTTGAATGAATAATTCTCAACTGTCCCTTGTCACCCAGCTTTGTCCTCGGACATACAAGTAATAGGAGTAACAAAATCTTGGACACCAAACTGGGAACCCAACATGATATTACCATGATAATTCTAGCTTCTCTTAGGATTTTTTTTCTTTTTTTAGAATTTTGGTATTGGGCACATGTGATTGTTGGAGGGACAAAGAGAGACAGAAAGCAAGAAATCACCCCTCAGAGGGGGTGACCACACCACAATTCCTTCTCTTCCATTCTCCTCTTGGGATTTTGGGCCCACACGCTCACACACCTGGCTTGAGTTATATGCTGCTGGATCTGGGATTTGAACTGCAGACAACTACATGGGAGTCCAGTGACAACATTACACCATCTGCTGGTCCCACTTTTAGGATTTTTAATACAAGACAGTTCATGCTTTTGTTCTAAGGCTCTTAGGCAACTGGGCTTTTAAGGCCCTTTTTAGGGCTTCACCTGTGTTTCAACCTGGTCTGAGGGGGAGGTCTCTTTTTTTATTTAAGAGAAATTTTTGCTATAGGGCACACACACTTGCCAGAGAGACAGAGACAGAGAGAAGAAAGCTAGAAATCCCCCTCCCGAGGGATGGCCATGCCACAATCCCTTTTCCTCCATTCTCCTCTAGGAATTTTGGGCACGCGCACGCACCTGGAGTAAGTTTTAAGTGGTCAGGTCTGGGACTCAAATGACCATCGACTATGTGGGAGTCCAATGATGCAATTATGCCATCTGCTGGCCCCCAGAGGGGTCTTATATAAGCATTGAAAACATTCCTTGCTAAGTCTCATACAAATTTTTTATTTCTTGCCTTTTCTTACACATGTTTAATCTCCAAAAGCTTTGAGTTAGAGACAAGTTCACTAAATACTCTTCACTTTCCTCTTGAAGACCGCTTAAACCAATATACCTATATTTTGTTGTATGCATGTGTTTTATCAGCA
>NW_006159447.1:3460572-3463886 GCF_000334495.1 Tupaia belangeri chinensis | reverse complement strand
AATGACTCAGCCATACTATGCAAGTGACCAGATAGTTCTTCCCCTGGAACGCCTAGAACAAGATTTCTCAGCCTTAGCACTACTGACATTTAGTAGTGGAAAATTCTTTATTCGGAGGTGGGAGAGTACTGTAAGTAGTAGGATGTTTAGCAGTACCCAGTAAATGCCAGTAGCAAGTTCCCATGCACCCCAGTTACAATGATTAAAAATGTCTTCATTGGAGGGCAAAGCACAGCAATCAGGAACCGCTGGCCTAAAGGAAAGCCCCAGTTCAAGCCTCCCTTTTCCCACATCTAAAATAAAAATTTCTTCAAAACCCAAACATTTTTGAGCACCAAATATAGACCAGGAGTGGGAAATCCCACACCTGACCTCATGTGACATTGAAGAACAATGCTCCAGTACATACATACCACATACAATTACCTCAGGCTATGTGCATGCGGTGTATGTGAACATTAGTGAATTTTGTGCTTAGACTTGGGTCCCATCCCAAGATGTCACATGATGTGTATGCAAATTTTCCAGAATCCAAACAAACCCTAAATTTGAAACACTTCCTGTCTTAATCATTTCAGATAAGGGATACTCAACCTATACTTTTTACTCAAAAAGTCTGATGGAGATTTCTAACATGCTCTAAAGAATTAATTTCGCAAAGCTGTCTTACAGAATAACATGCTTCAGGTCTAAAGCAAAGAAACAAAAAACTGGTGGTGAGTCTTGAGGCTTCGGTACGGAGCAGACAAGCGTATCCACGGTCTATTCTCATTTTAGTTTCATGATTCATAAAAATGTTTGTCTGGGGGAACTACAGATGGGGTCTATTTGTTGTATGGCCTGCAGACAATAGCAACTGGGCTGTTAGAAAAGGCTAAAAATTAGTTAGGGGCAAGAACAACATCTCAGATAACAGATTTAGGATAATGGAATTTTTTAGGGCAAAAAGTATTTCTTAAGGGTCCAAAGAATAATTTTAGATTATTCCTACAAAATTAAGAAAAATAACTGGAGAACTCATTCCTGTTGAACTACCAGAGTACTGGAGACTGAGGCCTAGAAAACTGAGAAGACCTTTACACTGCTTACTTTAGTTTCCAGTGTAAACTTCCACAGGAGAGCCAAATATGGAGAACTGACACTGTGATAGGGTTGGTGCCCATGGCCCTTGTTCACAGGCTCATGAACCAAGGTTTTGGTCACTCCCTATTTGGGTCATTCTTTGTCTTGCAAGATGAAATGATGTGGGAGGTAGAGAGAGGCGGCTTAGAGGATGGTAGGAAAGTATTTCACTTCTTTGGTAGACCTTTATCTCCCAACATAGTTTCTAAAATGAGGACACTGATTCAGTTCCTTTCCATCAATTAATTTTAAGTAAAACTGAAGAGTTGGTAAATAGAATTTCCCCCAAGGAATTCAAGAATAGTTCAAGAAAGACAAATTTGAAATTAGGTGTTCCAAAAGTTTAGAGCTTATATAGCCATCGACTCATAAAGCTTCCTATTCCTATAGAGTCAAGGCATCTTTAGGCAGGTTCCCTGTCTAAGGTGCATTAGGTCAACTGTATATATTCTACCCATGGACATGCCTGGTAGTTTTTGATGTGAGACATAGCTTCATCATTCTGATCATATCTGTCTAAATACTGTGCTGGAAAACCATTTGTTTCTAAACAGGTAAGAGGGTCTTCCTTCTTTAAAAAGTAAAACTAAACATAGAAAATTAAAACAAAGCAATTTACTTAACAGACATTTTATATCCTTATGCATAGATCAATATATTTTTTTTAATTTTTACTTACCACTGACAGGTTTATAGACGATCCTATAGCCCTTTACAGGGGAAGATGGTGGATCCCATGTAATGCGCAACCGATTATACCATTCCTCTGAGACACGCAAGTTTTGGGGACCAGAGGATGGCACTGATCAGGAAAGAAAAGGAAAAATAGAGGTTCAGCATAGTTTCCTTCTTTATGACCTACACTGTTGATAAAATCTAAGATATCTTTCTACTAGGTTAAAAATTACAGCAAGCACACTGAAAAACTATGAAAAGCCTTGAAAGTCTATGAGTTTAAGTATTACATACATGGAAGGCTCTTGTGATAAAAGCACTTTTAACTGAAATTCAGAAGTTCCTCCAGTCTCATTTCAGTTCCTTTCCATCAGTTAATTTTAAGTAAAACTGCACTGAGTAGTGCTTATTAAAAATTCATCCACATGCCACCAGAGTCCATGTACAGGCCACGATGAGGGTGACGTTCACATCGTGTTAATGATGACTGTTCTTGGAGACTGATATTTTGAAATAATTTCATTATCCAGAGATTGTTACGTGTCATAGCATTTCTCTAATAAGGTTTAAGTCATAGTTTTATAATAGTCTTTAAATAATCTCTGTGTTAGGTAAATACTGGTTTAATTCCTCCCTTAGTTGTTGTTTAAGTCTGTGATTTTCCAACATTAATTTAACAGCAAAATATCAAAACATTCTAGAAATTTCCATGTAGAGATCATACTGAGATGCTAATGCACTGGTAAAAGCCTAGTGAACAGCTTACAACTCCCCTAGGCTCCCCCCGCTCTGCTCTTCCTTTTTCTTCTCTCCTTCCACATGACTCTGAAGTGTAACTACAGTAGCTCCAAGGGCTCACTATACTCTGGGTGATCTTAAGCAAAATGAACAGGCTTGGTAGGAGTCTGGGTGAAGGCACACACAGCATGGGCATGGGAGGAGGGAAAGACACCAGTGCTGTTAAATGAGATAATACCCCCTTGCTCATCACAGAATCAGGACTCTAGGCTACTACTCTCACATGGTCAATTACAGCTCAAGTCTCAGACCCAAAGGCTTGAAACTCATGCCAGGTGTGTTTGCATGTGTGCCCAGAATCCTGAGAGAAGAACAGAGGAGAGGGGATTGCAGTGTGGACATCCTCCCTTGGGGGGGAAAGGAAGGTGGGATGATTTCTCACTTTCTCTCTCTCTGTCTCTCCAGTGAGCGCATATCCCATATAGCAAAAAATCTCACCATAAAAAACGAGTCCAGGGAAGAGCAGGAAGGGAGGTTTGGATGGGGAAGTCATCGGGAGGTGAGACCACAGTGATCAGCAAGATCGGGTCACGGAGATTTTGTAGGGTCTTGGGAAGGATGTCGGGTTTGACCCTGATGGCAATGGGAAGCTAGTGGGGGCAGACTGGAAACAGAAGAGTGACCTGGGATCATTTATAACATAGAGCTCCTCAGGCTGCCACAACGAGAATGAAAGGTGGCAAGGGTGGAAGCAGAAAGGCTGAAGAGGAGGCCAGTGA